>NC_047108.1:74118341-74718341 GCF_902500255.1 Thalassophryne amazonica
AGGAGGTCCGCTGTCTCCTGGGCCGTCGGGAGCTTCGGGAGGGCCACGAAGTGGGCCGCCTTGGAGAATCGGTCCACTATCGTGAGGATGGTGGTGTTGCCCTGGGACGGCGGGAGACCCGTGACAAAATCCAGGCCGATGTGGGACCAGGGGCGATGGGGCACGGGCAGCGGCTGGAGCAGCCCCGAAGCCCTGCGATGGTCAGCCTTGCCCCTGGCGCAGGTGGTGCAGGCCTGGATATAATCCCGGACATCGGCCTCTAGGGACGCCCACCAGAAGCGCTGCCGGACGACTGCCACGGTTCTTCGCACCCCTGGATGACAGGAGAGCTTAGAGCCGTGACAGAAGTCCAGGACTGCAGCCCTAGCTTCTGGTGTGACGTAGAGTCTGTTCTTCGGCCCAGTTCCGGGGTCCGGGCTTCGTGCCAGGGCCTCCCGGACGGTTCTCTCTACGTCCCAGGTAAGGGTGGCCACGATAGTGGACTCCGGGATGATGGGTTCCGGTGGATCCGACAACTCCGCTTTGACTTCATCTTCATGTACCCGGGACAAGGCATCCGATTTCTGGTTTTTGGTCCCGGGACGGTAGGTGATCCGGAAATCAAAACGGCCGAAGAACAGTGACCAGCGGGCTTGCCTGGGGTTCAGCCGCTTGGCGGTCCTGATATACTCCAGGTTCCGGTGGTCAGTGAAAACCGTGAATGGCACGGACGTTCCCTCCAACAGATGTCTCCACTCTTCAAGAGCCTCTTTCACCGCAAGGAGTTCTCGATTGCCGACGTCATAGTTCCGTTCGGCCGGGGTCAACCTGCGGGAAAAGTAGGCACACGGGTGAAGGACCTTATCGGTCTTCCCGCTCTGGGAAAGCACAGCTCCTATCCCTGAGTCCGAGGCGTCCACTTCAACCACTAACTGGCGACTAGGATCGGGCTGCACCAGAACGGGTGCAGACGAGAAGCGCCGTTTCAACTCCTTGAACGCGGCATCGCAACGATCCGACCAGGTGAAGGGGACTTTTGGTGAGGTCAGGGCTGTCAGGGGGCTAACTACCTGACTGTAGCCCTTAATGAACCTCCTGTAAAAATTAGCAAAGCCGAGGAACTGTTGCAGCTTCCTACGGCTGGTGGGTTGGGGCCAGTCTCTCACCGCCGCGACCTTGGCCGGATCAGGAGCGACGGAGTTAGGGGAGATGATAAACCCCAGGAAGGACAAAGAAGTGCGGTGAAACTCGCACTTCTCGCCCTTCACAAACAGTCGGTTCTCCAACAACCGCTGCAGGACCTGACGTACATGCCGGACATGGGTCTCAGGGTCCGGAGAGAAGATGAGTATATCATCCAGATATACGAAGACGAATCGGTGCAGGAAATGCCGCAAGACATCATTAACCAATGCTTGGAACGTCGCGGGGGCGTTTGTAAGACCGAACGGCATGACCAGGTACTCAAAGTGACCTAACGGGGTGTTAAATGCCGTCTTCCACTCGTCTCCCTTCCGGATCCGAACCAGGTGATACGCATTTCTAAGATCGAGCTTGGTGAACATTTGGGCTCCATGCAGGGGCGTGAACACTGAATCCAACAAGGGCAATGGGTATCGGTTACGAACCGTGATTTCGTTCAGCCCCCTGTAATCAATGCATGGACGTAGTCCGCCATCCTTTTTTCCCACAAAAAAGAAACCTGCACCCATCGGGGAGGTGGAATTCCGGATCAACCCGGCAGCTAAAGAGTCCCGGATGTAGGTCTCCATTGACTCGCGCTCAGGTCGTGAGAGGTTGTACAGCCTGCTGGACGGGAACTCAACGCCCAGAACCAAATCAATGGCACAATCGTACGGACGGTGGGGGGGAAGGGTGAGCGCCAGATCCTTACTGAATACATCCACAAGGTCATGGTACTCCACCGGCACCTTCCCTAGATTGGGCGGGACTCTGACCTCCTCCTTAGCCTGGGAACCGGGAGGAACCGAGGAGCCTAAACATACCCGATGGCAGGTCTCGCTCCACTGAACCACTACCCCGGACGGCCAATCGATCCGGGGATTGGGTTTCAACATCCAGGGGAACCCTAAAATCACACGGGAGGTAGCAGGAGTCACAAAAAACTCGATCTCCTCCCGGTGATTTCCTGACACCACCAGAGTTACTGGTGGTGTCTTATGTGTGATTGGAGGGAGTAGGGAGCCATCTAGTGCCCGCACCTGCACAGGCGAGGTAAGCGCCACCAGAGGGAGCCCTATCTCCCTGGCCCATCTGCTGTCTAACAGATTCCCTTCAGAGCCCGTGTCCACCAGTGCTGGGGCCTTCAGGGTTAAATCCTCATAAAGGATTGTAACTGGGAGTCGAGTGGCAATGTGGGTGTGTCCCACGTGAATGTCTCGGCCCACCCCTAGCCCAGTTTCTAGGGGTGGGCGTTGGTGTTTGACCGTTCGGGGCAGTCTCTTACCTGATGCTCTATCGAGCCACAAACAAAACACGCTCCGCGGGCCAGCCTCCTCTGTCTATCTGGTGCCCTAAATGTGGCCCTGCTCGTGTCCATAGCTTCGTCAGCAGGGGGAGCTGTGACCACACGGAGCGTAGGGGCCGTGGAGCGTGGGGAGGGCGGGACGCGGTCGGAACCGGAAGGGAGAGGGACGGCGCGTGCCCGGCCACGCCCTTCGTCTCGTTCCCGACGGCGTTCTTCTAACCGATTGTCTAATCGTATAACGAGATCGATAAGCCCATCTAAATCCCGCGGTTCGTCCTTAGCCACCAGGTGCTCCTTTAGGACCAACGACAGTCCGTTTACAAAGGCGGCGTGGAGGGCAGTGCTATTCCAGCCGGACCTCGCAGCCGCGATGCGGAAGTCGACTGCATAGGCAGCTGCGCTCTGGCGCCCCTGTCTCATTGACAGCAGCACGGCTGAAGCGGTCTCTCCTCTATTTGGGTGATCGAACACTGTTCTGAACTCCCTCACAAACCCATCATATGTCAGAAGGAGCCGTGAACTTTGCTCCCAGAGCGCTGTAGCCCAAGCGCGTGCCTCACCACGAAGCAGGTTTATTACATAAGCTATCTTGCTGGCATCAGTCGCGTACATGACAGGACATTGTGCGAAGACGAGCCAACACTGCATAAGGAAGTCCGCGCACGTCTCCACACAACCTCCGTACGGCTCTGGAGGGCTTATGTATGCTTCCGGGGAAGGTGGGAGGGGCCGTTGAACGACCTGTGGAACGTCACTTGTACTCACAGGGTCGACAGGAGGGAAAGCCGCAGCAGCGCCCTGAGGGCACGCTTCCACCTGCGCAGCGAGAGCCTCCACCCTGCGGTTAAGGAGGACGTTCTGCTCGGTCATTAAATCCAACCGAGCCGTGAAAGCGGTGAGGATCCGCTGCAACTCACCGATCATTCCTCCTGCGGACGCCTGTGCGCCCTGTTCTTCCATTGGCCGTTCAACAGCCGGTTGACGCCCCTCGGGATCCATGACGATGGCCGAGATATCCTGTTGGGAAAGTGTAGGTACACGGACCCACAACAGGGGGCGCAAATGAACGGACAATGGAATAGGTCAAATAACAACACTTTACTGTTGTGAATGTGCACAACAAATACAACAGATTGCAACAATAGACAATAGTCAATTCACAAGGTGTCGTGTGGGCAGGCTCGAAGATAGGAGACGCCTGTCCAAAGCAGAACCAGAACCACACGATTTCCTCCGCCACCAGACCCCGGGAATACTGGAGCCGCCAAGTCCCGAACTCCCAGGTGGCCACTGCCTCCGCGTGTCGGATCTGGTACTGCTGGCGAGGAACAAAAAGCAAGTGAATGAGGATGCATTTGCACCCAGGAATCAGCACGGCAGGAAAGCTACCTCCACCTCTCGTTGGAAAAACAGTCCAAAAGATAATGCACAAAAGTCACAAAGGATATTGTCAAGCAGACAGCTGAGGTACGTTACCTTCCAGGTAGAACGATATCTCGGCAAAGAGGTGGAGATGACGTCTTGCTGATATACCGATGCTGATCCAATGAGTGGTGACAGCTGTCATAGGTGATGAGTGTCAGCTGTCACCCCGGCTGCTCCTGTGAGGCGGCAGCGCCCTCTGGTGCCTGGAGCCCACACTCCAGGCAGGGTGCCCTCTGGTGGTGGTGAGCCAACAGTACCTCCTCTTCAGCGGCCCACACAACAGTGGGCAGGGTTTGAGTGAGCACTGGTCCACCCCTCTCGTAGTTTTTTCATTGCGAGGAAATGGCGGAATGATTTGGGCTTTTTTCCATCAGAATTTTTTCAGAAACTGTTAGAGACAGGCAGCTGTAAACCATTCAGAAAATTCACATGGCTTTCGGTGAAAATTTTATGGGCTTCACAGAGATTAAGGAGTGTTACTACCGCTTTAAGGACATGCCCAGCTCTCCACAATTTCTCTTATACTCACTTGACTGGTAAGCCACTATAAGCCGTGATAGGCATGTCCCAACTTGTCCTCTGACACTCCAAAACGGAGGTGTCCTTTGTCTCGCTCCATCAGCGAATCCGTCGTCACGCGCAAAGCCTCCACACGGCTTTCCATGACAAAATCTCTTGTTAAAAGTGAAATCTGCCGGAAAATGGCTGATGTCCAGCTCTTGTGCTAACCAGAGAAACTGCACACAATGGTCCTGGATCCATACAGCCATCCGTTTAGAAATGAAATGGTCGTTTCAGCCTGTCGGTCGCGGCTCGGAGCGCGGATAGCCGTGCGCCATTGTGGGCCGTCCTTAAAGCGGTAGTAACACTCCTTAATCTCTGTGAAGCTCAACCCACACTTCCCTACCTTCAGCTCACTCCTGTAACTCTTCTCAGGGGATCCCAAGGCGTTCCCGTGGCAGCTGGGAAATATAATCTCTCCAGCATGTCCTGGGTCTTCCCCGGGGCCTTCTCCTGGTTGGACGTGCCTGGAAGACCTCCTTAGGGAGACAGCCAGGGAGCATCCCCACCAGATGACTGAACCACCTCAACTGGCTCCTTTCAATGCAAAGAAGTAGCGGCTCTACTCTGAATTCCTCCCAGATAATCAAGCTTCTCACCCTGTCCATGAGTGTAAGGCCAGATACCTGATAGAGGAATCTCATTTCTGCCCACGTATCTACAATGTTATTCTTTCAGTCATTACCCAAACCTCATGACCATAGGTGGTGAGGATAGGAGCGTAAATCGACTGGTTTCACCTTTCGGCTCAGCTCCTTCTTTTCCACGACGGTCCAGTACAACATCCGTAAAACTTCAGATGTCGCCTCAATCTGTCTATTGATCTCTCACTCCAATTTACCCCAACTCGTAAGCAAGACCCTGAGATACGTAAACTGCTCTGCTTAGGGCAGTAAGTCTCCCCTAACCCAGAGGGCACAATCCATTGTTTTGGTCTCATATTTTTAGGTGCTGATTCTCATCCCATTTGCTTCACACTTGGCCTCAAACCTGTTCAGTGCTCTTCAGAGTTCACCACCTGATGAAGCCAACAGAATCAAATCATCTGCAAAAAGCAGAGATGCAACTCTGAGGTCACCAAACTGGACACCCTCCTGTTTTGACCGTGTCTTGAAATCATGTGCAGCATCATCCCAAACAGGATTGATGACAAGGGGCACCCCTGGTGTAGTCCAACTCCCACCAGAAACAGGTCTGATATAATGCCAAGAATGCAGACATAGCTCCCACTTTGGTGGGCCAGATCACATGTTGCAGCGAATTCGGTACCCCATACTCCCACAGAACCCCCCACAGGATACCCTGAAGGAAGCAGTCATATGCCTTTTCCAAGTCCACAAAACACATGTAGATTGGTTGGTCATACTCCCAAGAGCCCTCCATTATCCTTGCGAGGGTAAAGAGGGTAAAGTTATTAGAGAAATGGAGTCACCTCACTCTGAACAGGAATACTGAGGCCTCCTCCTAGTGCCAGGCCTGGACGGGGGAGCTCGCAGGCAAGTGCCTGGTGGCCGGTTCTACCACCATGGGACTCGGTTGGACTCAGCCTGAAGAAAGAACACGATATCTCCATGTGGGCTCATCACCTCCATGGAGTCTGTAGAGAGTACAGTGCACTGTTCTCTTGGCAGTGGATGGGGCAAATGCCCACACAGACTGACAATTGGTTGCTGATGACACACCTGTGTGTATACCTGCCAGTGGAGATGAAGTGTCTCATACTACAAACCTGAAGACTTGTTTGTTTGCTGTAACAAAGTGAAGGCTGTCAAATTTGTTTACTTTTGAATTTTGAAATAATAGTTACAGTAGTGTTCAGAATAATAGTAGTGCTATGTGACTAAAAACATTAATCCAGGTTTTGAGTATATTTCTTATTGTCCCTTACCAAAAAGTAGTATATGCAAGTATGTTTCAAGTATACTTCTAGTTTACTTTTTATATACTTATCAGTACGATTTTTTGGTAAGGGGTTACATGGGAAACAAGGTACCAGTAGATTCTCACAAATCCAACAAGACCAAGCATTCATGATATGCACACTCTTAAGGCTATGTAATTGGGCTATAAGTAAAAAAGTAGAAAAGGGGGTGTTCACAATAATAGTAGTGTGGCATTCAGTCAGTGAGTTTGTCAATTTTGTGGAACAAACAGGTGTGAATCAGGTGTCCCCTATGTAAGGATGAAGCCAGCACCTGTGGAACATGCTTTTCTCTTTGAAAGCCTGAGGACAATGGGACGTTCAAGACATTGTTCAGAAGAACAGCGTAGTTTGATTAAAAAGTTGATTGGAGAGGGGAAAACTTATACACAGGTGCAAAAATTATTGGCTGTTCATCTACAATGATCTCCAATGCTTTAAAATGGACAAAAAACCAGAGACGTGTGGAAGAAAACGGAAAACAACCATCAAAATGGATAGAAGAATAACCAGAATGGCAAAGGCTCACCCATTGATCAGCTCCAGGATGATAAAAGTTACCTGTGAGTGCTGTGACAGTTAGAAGACGCCTGTGTGAAGCTAATTTATTTGCAAGAATCCCCCGCAAAGTCCCTCTGTTAAATAAAAGACGTGCAGAAAAGGTTACAATTTGCCAAAGAACACATCAACTGGCCTAAAGAGAAATGGAGGAATATTTTGTGGACTGATGAGAGTAAAATTGTTCTTTTTGGGTCCAAGGGCCACAGACAGTTTGTGAGATGAACCCCAAACTCTGAATTCAAGCCACAGTTCACAGTGAAGACAGTGAAGCATGGTGGTGCAAGCATCATGATATGGGCATGTTTCTCCTACTATGGTGTTGGGCCTATATATCGCATACCAGGTATCATGGATCAGTTTGGATATGTCAGAATACTTGAAGAGGTCATGTTGTGTTACGCTGAAGAGGACATGCCCTTGAAATAGGTGTTTCAACAAGACAATGACCCCAAGCACACTACTAAATGAGCAAAATCCTGGTTCCAAACCAACAAAATTAATGCCTCGCAGATGTGAAGAAATCATGAAAACTATGGTTATACAACTAAATACTAGTTTAGTGCTTCACAGGATTGCTAAAAAAAGCAGTTTGAACATAATAGTTTTGAGTTTGTAGCGTCCACAGCAGATGCTACTATTATTGTGAACACCCCCTTTTCTACTTTTTTTTTTTACTAATAGCCCAGTTTCATAGCCTTAAGAGTGTGCATATCATGAATGCTTGGTCTTGTTGGATTTGTGAGAATCTACTGAAACCTTGTTTCCCATGTAACAATAATAAATACGAGGCCTGTTAGAAAAGTATCGGACCTTTTAATTTTTTTCAAAAACTATATGGATTTGAATCACGTGCGATTACATCAGACAAGCTTGAACCCTCATGGGCATGCGAGAGTTTTTTCACGCCTGTCGGTTACATCATTCGCCTGTGAGCTGGCTTTGAGTGAGGAGTGGTCCACCCTTCCCGTCGGAATCTCTTTATCTGAGAAGTTCCTGTGAGACTGACGCTTTGCTTGATCAAAATTTTTTCAAAAACTGTGAGGCACATCGAAGTGGACATCATTCGAGAAATTCAGCTGGTTTTCTGTGAAAATTTTAACGGCTGATGAGAGATTATGGACTGTTGCTGTCACTTTAAGGACTGCCCACGGAGCGGGACGTTGCGACGCGCCCTGAGCCGCTGCTGTCTGCCTGTTTCGAGCTGAAAGCTTCCAAATTTAAGCCTCTGTTGACCCAGGACGTCGTGAGAGAACAGAGAACTTTCAGAAGAGGTCGGGATCAGCAGTTTATCCGGACATTCCACTGTTAAAGGAGATTTTATTAATGAAAGACGTGCGGACGGGTCCGCGTGTCGGGACGCAGCTGGCGCCGCGCGCCGCCACAGGAAAAACACTTCCATTGGAAGCCTTAATGACAAGTTGGAACATGTCCAGCTGTTAAACAATTTCTCAGATACTCACTCAACTGAAAGCCATCAAAAGCCGCCTGGTTTTTACAAATGGTTATCAACACGGAGGTGTTTTTCCTGTGCCGCCGCACCGCGCCGGCTGCGTCCCGACGCGCGGACCCGTCCGCACCTCTTTCATTAATAAAATCTCCTTTAACAGTGGAATGTCCGGATTAATTGCTGATCCCGACCTCTTCTGAAAGTTCTCTGTTCTCTCACGACATCCTGGGTCAACAGAGGCTTAAATTTGGAAGCTTTCAGCTCGAAACAGGCAGACAGCGGCGGCTCAGGGCGCATCGCAACGTCCTGCTCCGTGGGCAGTCCTTAAAGCGACAGCAACAGTCCATAATCTCTCATCAGCCGTTAAAATTTTCACAGAAAACCAGCTGAATTTCTCGAATGATGTCCACTTCGATGTGCCTCACAGTTTTGGAAAAAATTTTTGATCAAGCAAAGCGTCAGTCTCTCAGGAAGTTCTCAGACAAAGAGATTCCGACGGGAGGGGTGGACCACTCCTCACTCAAAGCCAGCCCACAGGCGAATGACGTAACCGACAGGCGTGAAAAAACTCACGCATGCGCACGAGGGTTCAAGGTTGTCTGATGTAATCGCACGTGATTCAAATCCATATAGTTTTTGAAAAAAATAAAAAGGTACGTTAGTTTTCTAACAGACCTCGTATACTCAAAACCTGGATTAATCTTTTTAGTCACATAGCACTACTATTATTCTGAACACTACTGTACCTGATACAGATATACAAGTAGAAGTGAGTGGTGTATAGGCCCTGAGGGCTGCTACTTATCTCCATATTCTGCAGCATTAAGTGGATGAGGGTCTATGACTCCCCCTTGGACAAGGCGCCAGTCTGATGCAGGTTACTTCCCCAGCCAAGATGGGTATCCATTTACAGCTGTGTGATGAATAGAGTGTTTGGTCCAAGGACGCAGACAGGCAGCATGAACAGGTTTCAAACCCAGGCCTACGTGCTGAGCTACCCTACCTGCTCTACAAGATATATGAAACCATCAAAGTAAACCGTAGCGTGTCACCACGTGTCACCACCATCTTTAAGGGGGTTAGGGTACACATGCAGATATACCAATGTGAATCATATTATCAATGGATACTTCTTACTTCCATCACATTGAAAAGTCTCAACACCTTAATGTCATTTTATTTATTTATTTTAAATAATAGCCTGCCCTTTGACCTGCATATTAAAGGTAAAGAATGCCTTTTTGACTGGTTTGGTGCCTTTTCCTCTTCTGGGACTCATTATTCTATTGACACAAAAAAAATGTCTCATATCAGTCTGGTATTTGCTTCTTTACAATTTGTGTCTCTGCATATTAGAACAAATTTGAAGGTTTTGATGTTAATGTATGAAATTTTCTTACTGAATTAAACCTTATGTACACGTCTGCTCTGTGTCCCAAAGACCAGTAGGTGGTCAGCGGGGTGTAAAGTTTTTTCATGTCGTGCACCATCATTGTAGAACAATTTGTCTTTTGAAATTAGAATGTGTGATTCTGATGAGTCTTTTAAATCTAGATTGTAAATACATCTGTACTCTATGACTTATAATTAGTAGTTTGTTGGGTTTTTAAAGATAGGATATGATGGCAGTTTGGGTTAATCTTATTTTCTTCTTTTATTTTGTGATCTTTATAGGTATTATACGCGCTTTGATGATTGTAATGTTCCTGACTTTATTTTGTTCCCATGTGATTTTGTATTGTTTTAATGGCCTGTTTTTCAGCGAACAACTGGTTACTGATGTAGTGAAGGGATTTGTAGTACTTGGTAGAAAGCCATACACTATTATCATTATTATTATTATTATTATTATTACAACTACTACTACTATTACTTGCTACTATTAATATTACAAATAAAGATTGTACATTTTTAATGCACATGTAATTTTTTGTCACAATTTGATAGCGAGCTGCCATATTGACAGACATGTCAAACCTGCACCTCAACTTGCCAACAAGGGTTTTCCTTCTCTCTCATGATGTATTTAGATCCTTTGATATCATGCTGTGATTCAGAAAATGTAGCACAACCATCAAAGAGCAAGTAAGCAAATAAAATAGCTGGAAATGTCCAAATATTAAAATATTAAATATTATTATTATACAATAATAATATAAATATAATATAATAATAACAATAACAATATATATATATATATATATATATATATATATATATATATATATATATATATATATATAAAATATTACACGTTATTATATTATTATTAAATATTAAAATAATTCTATGTCATATCCAAATCTCACCCCCCCCCCCCCCTTTTTTTTCTGGTACTGTCATAATCTGAGATGAAAAAAGATGAATAAAGAAAAAAGAGATGAATATATAAATGCTACAAGTGACTGGAAATTCTTATTTTATCACATTGACAAGTAAACAAGTAAAAGCAAAAAAAGATTTTCATATAAAAATCCATCTTATGTAAATAGCAAGCCCCAGTGTTTACCGGAAAGAAGCGGGAGAAGAAATAATAAAAAAAAACCCCAGACTTCCAAAAAAAATAAAAAATAAAATAAATAGAGTATGCAGTTACAGAATATGGCCACTAGATGGGGAGCTTCCTCTTCAGAGAAAAAGTACGCTTCGTAAATGCAGCGGAGCACAAGCGACACGAGCTCACATCTTTTAATTGTACGAGAAGAAAGTTCGTTAGTGTTAGCTTGTTAAATCGAAATATAGGAATGCTTTAAAAGCTTAAATTGATATGGACAGCTGCGAATAGGCAGAATAAAGAAAAACTATGAGCTGGCGTTCATTTCTAGAACATTTCAGCGCCTGTGGGAGATGTTGGTGCTCGTCGTTTTTCAGGTTAGTCATCTTATAACGGCATCAAAAACACCTTAAACTTACTGTAATGTTTCTGTTCAGCTAAACTTCATAAACAAACAAAAAAATTGCTCTTGCAACTTTTTGATACTTTTATGTGTGATTCTGTGCAGGGTCATTAAATGTGTTAAATGTCAATTTAGACATATAAACTGAAATACCTTTTCCATAATGTCCATCAGTTCAATTTGAATAAATTATTGGGATCAGCTTTCATCCAGTGTCACTTTGATGATGCTTGTACTTCAGGGTACAGTGGTTTAACTTCATCAAATGTGACAGAACTCCAGGTTACCCAGAACAACACGATCAGGTTCATGTGTAACACTTCTCCAAGAACTCACAATGGTATAACTGTTGGATTGTTACCACCTGGAAAAATGGTGAACAATTGAAATGGTCAGTTATGTATAGCATAAATAACTCTGCTCCTGAATACTTAAAATGTAAGTTCATTCCTAGTAGTTCCAATTATGCTGCAAGATTCAGCTGAGCTTTTTTGGTGTACCTTGCGTAAATATTTTTTGTCTATCTTCATTTATGTACGCTGCCACACTTTTATGGAATAGTCTCCCACTGTCACTTAGAATGTCCCCATCTAAATCAACATTAAAAATAATAATAAAAAAGAGTTAAAGAACATATATTCAGTGATCTTATTGGTGCTAGTTGAGATATATGTGTACATTAATTTTTAATATTGTTAATTATATTTTATTGTTGTGTAGTAATTCTGGCCCAACTTCCTGTTTGTGAATTATTGTTTATATTTAAATGATGTATTTTATTTCTGATTTTTTTTTTGTTTTTTTTTTTAATCACTTACTTTTTAATTTATTGGGAATTGAATCTGTTCTTAGTCTACTGCTCATCTTAGCAGGACCACAATGGAAATAAGCCATTTTAGGCAGTTTTTTTGTGCTATCTTTGGCAATATTTTATTACATGTAATTAATTTTATTTGTATATTTTATTGCCAGATAAAAAATCAATCAATCATTCAATGTCAGCATTTAATTTTATAAAGAGTTTTATTTTAAAGTACGTAAGCCCTCATATTTTTTTTTTTTTTTTTTTTGACAAGTGTTGCCTTTTTTTTTATTAGGCACGCTAACTAATAAATTGGGAATCCACTCATGGAAATTAATCGTTTGCTAATCAGGTAGCTCTGAGTTAGTTTCCAATTATTAGCAAAATACGTATGAAGAACAATTGAAAGTGCAAACCTTAAGATACAATCACATCCATAAGTATTTAGGCAGTGACCAAATATATTTGCAGTTTTGTGCACACCACCACAGTATTGCTGAACAATCAAGATGTACAGTAGTGCTTGAAAATTGAAAACCTTTGGAGCTCTTATGTGTTTGAATTTTGTACCGCTATCAAATTTAATAAACATAATTCAGGCTGAAAATAATGAAAACTAGAGCACCGCGCTTGTAGAGTGCAAAACTCCACCAACACTAGTTTCTAATTCCACAAATTTTTACCTTGGAAAAAAAATTTCAAGGTCAAATTCTTATTAGATTTGGCTTTTCAGAAGCAAAAACATAATACAAAAAAAAAAAATAGATCAAAAGTGCTTTTCAGTGTTAATATCAAATATCTGCAATACAGATCAGATGCAGATCAGTCTTAGTTTGTTCATTGAGAGTGCCAGTTTCCACCTCCTTGTCACATAAGAAAGTGATTCAGGCACATTTGATAGAGATATAATGCAAAATATACTTCAAATGGGCTTTTCAATATTAAATTCAAATGTCCACAAAATCCAAAATCTGGATCAAATGTCAGGGGATAGTGTGTGCCAGTCTGCACCTCAAGAGTCACTGGGGCACGTTTGGTTAAGGTATAATGTAAAATATAATTTAAATGGGGTTTCTTAAATTTAAATGACCACAAAATCTGTAATCTGGATCAAACATTTCAGTCCATAAAGGATACCATCCTACACAAGGCTCTCAAATATGAAAGAAATTAGATTTTTTTTTTTTTTTTTTTTTTTTTTTAAACAGAGTGATGAATTTTTGAAAATTCGCTCAATATTAAAGATAGGGGTTTTTTTTCCACTTTTGTAAGATTTTTCTTGACTTTGACCTTTGACCTATGACCTTGACAATGGAATCACTTCTTGCCTATCAGGATATGAATCTTCAGTAAAAATTTCATAAAGATATATAAACAATTGTGGGCTCCAGGCTGTTCACAATTAGACAAACAAACAGGGGCGATAACATAACCTCCTCCAACTTCATTGACAGAGATAATAATGGATTTCAGACCAATGGGCGCTGCTTTGTGCATCTGCTGTGAAAGTCCCATTACATGTCTGAATGCTGGAATGATAATAAATTTAAAAAGGTATAAAAAAAAAGTCAGCCTTCTGTATGTGCATTTTTCTACAATTATTTACCTCTACAGCATGACATAAATAAACATCTAAAACTCAAAACAATGGCTTGCATAAGTATACACATCCTAAATTATAATAGTACTAAATCTTCACTTATGCAGCTAATTTTCTTGAGACAAGTCAGGGGATGGAAACATGAACACTTCCAAGTCACTGAAGATATCTTGGACTAAGTAATACAAACATTATGGCACTGTATGGTGATTGAGGAGGCAGTTGTCAAAAATTGAGTACGATAAGAAGACTCATGAGAAAAAATACCAGGACACCCTTGATAACTCTGTCGGAGTTATAGGCTCCTGTAGTTGGAATTGGAGAAATTGTGCATAGTGCAACTTTTGTCTGTCACATCACCATGCACAGCTTCACAGTGGAGTGGAGCAGAGAAGGATTTCCAAACAACAGAACAGATCACATCTATGCTTGCATCTGCAAATTAGCTGGAATTTCACTTTTTCTTGTAACGAAAATTCTTCTCTGTCCACCATGAAGGTGATGCAACAGTTAAAATTAGCTTTGCCTCATTGAATGGAACATTCCATCCTGTAACAAATGAAGCTATTCTTTCCATTGCATGAATGAAAAACATTTATTTGTTTTACCTGACACAGGAATAGAACCTTGTCATTTGATAGTTTGCTTAAAATTAGACCTGTCAAAACGTTATTGTGTCTACTGTCCTTAATCCAGCCAAAAATCACAATAGGAAGTCTTCATCTGACAGTGTTTCTCCAGCTGCTAGAGATGCCCCAGAGAACACTGTTTATGCTTCTGATCAGCTCATGGTGAACTGGATTTTGCTTCCTCGTGTCATGGACATTTTTTTGCTAAAAGGTAGTGAAGTCAGTCAATTGAGCAACTTGTATGGAACCAAAAGGAACAGTATATGCAGCCAAATTCCATGAAAAAAGATGTAAATCAGTCAGTGTGTTATTTTTGTACACAGTGGGACAAATAACCAGTGACATGTGACATGACATCAACCAATCAAATGACTGTGTTGTTGCTGTCAATGAAGGTACAGCTTCACCCATACAGTGGGTAACATAAGTATTTAACATATCATCATTCTTCACAGTAAATCTATTTTTAAAGGTGCTATTGACATAAAAATTTTCACCAGATGTCGGTAACAACCCAAGCAATACACTCATTAAAAAAAAAAACAACAACAAAATGACAAGAAGAAAAAGCATGTTGAAGCTTGTTTAAAGTTTGCCGCACAACATTTAGACAAGCCTGTGAAATACTGGGAGAATATAGTCTGGTCAGATGAGACCAAGATTTAATACTTTGATGTCATAATACACACCATGTTGAGACGTCAAATGGCACTGCACATCAGCCCAAAAACACCACACCAACAGTGACGTTTGGAGGTGGGAACATCGTGGTGTGGGACTGTTTTTCAGCATATGGCACTGGCAGACTTCACATAATTGAAGGAAGGATGAATGGAAAAATGTACTGAGACATTCTTCATAAAAATCTGCTGTCATCTACCAGGATGATGAAGATGAAACAAGTGTGGATATTTCAACAAGACAATGATCTCAAACACACAGCCAAGGAAACTCTCAGTTGGTTTCAGAGAATGAAAATAAAGCTGCCAGAATGGCCCAACCAATCCAATATGGAAAGAACTAAAGATCAGAGTTCATAGAAGAGGTTCACAGAACCTTCAAGATTTGAAAACTGTTTGTGTAAAAGAATGGGTCAAACACCTGAGCAATGCATGCGACTAGTTTTTCCATACTGGAGGCGTCTTGAAGCTGCCATTGCTAATAAAGGGTTTTATAGAAAGTATTAAATAGATTTCATTAAGAGTGTTCAATATTTTTTCACTGTGCCATTCCATTGTATTACACGTAGCTTTATTTCTGTACGTATTTGGTTTACTTTCTTTGAATGTGTGGAATACTTGGGTTGTTACTGGTAAAAATTTCATGTTGGTAGGACCTTTAGAATTATATTTACTGAGAAAAATGGTGACATGTTAAATAAGATAAGATAAGCTAAAACTTTATTGATGTCACAGAGGAGAAATTCACAAAAAAACAAGATGGATGCAAGTAGAGGAAAATGTTCATCAAACAGCGTGTGCAAGGATAAGCAATAATAATACGAGTACTTGTAACATTACAGGACATAAGAAAATGAGGTAGAAATAGAATATGTATGAATATATACACACATACATGCATATGTGTGTGTGTGTGTATGTATGTATGTATACGAGTTCTGTTAGAAAAGTATCGGACCTTTTTATTTTTTTCAAAAACCATATTGATTTCAATCACGTGTGATTGCATCAGCCAAGCTTGAACCTTCGTGCGCATGCGTGAGTTTTTTCACGCCTGTCGGTTGCTTCATTCGCATGTGAGCAGGCTTTAAGTGAGCACTGGTCCACCCCTCTCGTCGTTAAGGAAATGGCGGAATGATTTGGAGCTTTGCTGCATCAATTTTATCCTGAAACTGTGAGAGACCTCCAGGTGGACACCATTCGGAAAATTAATATGGCTTTCAGGGACGATTTTATGGGGATTACACAGATTAAGGAGTGCTCCAGCTGGTTTAAAGACCGCCCACAGCGTCTGAGAGCGCGGCGCGCTCCGAACGCCGATCAACAGGCTGACACCCTGCTGAAACAACCAGATCATTTACAACGTGAAGGCTTTGTTGATCCGGGACGTCGTCTGACTTTCACAAAAAGGCAGAAGGCGTGGACATTAGCACCTTTTCGGCACATTCCACTGTCACAGGAGTTTTTTCCATGGAAAAAGAAGCGGATGAATGCGCCACTGTGCCGCTCATGGCGCGGGACAAAACCACCTCCGTGTTGGTCTCTCAGGACGGCTTTCAGGTGGCTTTCAGACGGCTTCCGGTTGCTTTTCAGTCCTGTGAATATCCGAGAAAATGAACATGAGCTGGACATGCCCCAACATGTCCTGTGAGGCTTCATCACGGCGTTGCTTTGCGCCATGCGGCTCCGCCGCGACACGCGGGATTCCTCCGCACGTCTGTCTCAATGTGCCGTAAAGGTGCTGATGTCCACGTCTTCCGCAATTCCTGTGCTAGTCAGACGACATACCGGATCAAGACAGTCTAACAGACCTCGTGTGTGTATATATATATATATATATATATATATATATATATATATATAAAAACATGATTGGGATTGAAAAAGAGATAGGAGCATCTTATTTACAATATGTGAGATGGAGTTAAGATGTGATAAGGTGACATTAGTGCTGGGATTTGTAAACGAGTTGTTATTGCACATGATTTGTGGACATATTAATTTTGCACGCGATTATGGACATATTATTGCATGTGGTTATTTCACAGTGTTATTGTACAGTCTGACAGTAGTAGCAGGGAGGAACGACCTGCGGTATCGTTCCTTCTTGTACTGAGGGTGCCTCAGCCTGTCACTGAACGAGCTGTTCAGCCACACTACAGTCCGGTGCAGAGGGAGAGAGGAGTTCTTCATGATGCATTTGAACTTGGCTAACACCCTCCTCTCAGCCACCTCCTCCAGAGATTCCAGAGGACAGCCCAGGACAGAGCTGGACTTCCTGACCAGCTTGTTCAGTCTCCTTCTCTCCCGCTCTGTGCTGCCCGGGGCCCAACAGATGACAGCATAGAGGAGAGCAGAGGCTACAACAGAGTTGTGAAAGGTCTTAAGCAGAGGCCTGCTCACTCCAAAGGATCTCAGTCTCCTCAGGAGGTGGAGGCAACTCTGGCCTTTTTTGTACAGGGCGTCGGTGTTGTGAGTCCAGTCCAATTTGCTGTTGAGGTGAACACCCAGGTATTTGAAACTGTCCACAGGCTTTATGTCCTCCTCTGGATGTTCACTGTTGGATGAGGTGGTGGTTTCCTCTTGAAGTTGATCACCATCTCCTTCGTCTTACTGGTGTTGAGACACAAGTGGTTGCGCTCACACCAGTCCACGAAGTCTGTGATGACCGACCGGTACTCCAGACACGCGACCCAGAATGGCGGAGTCATCAGAGAACTTCTGGAGGTGGCAGCTGTCCGTGTTGTAGGTGAAGTCCGAGGTGTAGAGGGTGAAGAGGAAAGTCGAGAGGATGGTGCCCTGGTGGGCCCTGGTGCTGCACCTTACCACCTCAGACTGACAGCCGCGCAGCCGCATGTACTGCGGGCGGTCAGGGAGATAGTCGATGGTCCAGGTGGCGAGATGTCCATCCACACCTGCATCCTCCAGCTTCTCCCGCAGCAGCGCTGGTCTGATGGTGTTGAAAGCGCTGGAGAAATCAAAGAACATGACTCTCACAGCGCTCCCACTGGTCTCCAGGTGGGTGAGCACTCGCTGCAGTAGGTAGATGACAGCGTCATCTGCTCCGATGTTGGGTCTATAGACCAACTGCAGTGGGTCCAGGTTGTCGCTCACCATGGTGTGGAGGTGAGACAGGACGAGCCGTTCCATGGTCTTCATGAGGTGAGAGGTCAGGGCAACTGGTCTGTAGTGGGCCGGTTCCTTGGCGTGTGGTGTTTTGGGAACTGGGACTACACAGGAGGTCTTCCACAGGGTGGGGACCACCCCCAGGCTGAGGCTCATGTTGAAGATGTGGCTGAGGACCTCACAGAGCTCATTTGCACAGGTCCTCAGCAGCCTCGGGGGGATCTCATCAGGTCCTGCTGCTTTCCTCTGCTTCAGCCGCAGGAGCTGGCCTCTCACCTTGGTTGGAGTTACAGTGAGGGGGGAGGGAGGGGGAAGCTGAAGTGTGAGCTGAGGTGGGCTGGTGCTGAATACAGTCCCGGGGGAGGAGGGACAAGGTCCGGGGTGCAGTGGAGGTGACCAGGTGGTAGAAGGTGGGGGTCAGAGGTACTGGAGGGCTGGCTGCTGGAGATGTGTGGAGAGCCGGGAGCAGGCAGGGGGGCAGGTGTGGAGGAGCCAAAACGGTTAAAGTAGCTGTTTAGCTCCTCTGTGAACCAAGAATCTCCATCTGCAGTCCTGCTGGCACTCTGCCCAAATCCGGAGGCTGTCTTGAGGCATCTCCACATGTCTCTGACGTTGTTCCTGGCCAGCTGCTCCTCCATCTTCCCTCCATACACCTTCTTAGCTGCACGGATCTTCCACTGGAGCTCCTGTTGGACTCGACGCTGCTCCTCTCTCTCTCCCGAGTTGAAAGCCCTCTTCTTCTGGTTCATCAGGACCTTCAGCTCGGGGGTCACCCAGGGGTGGTTGTTGGGAAAGCACCGTACCCTCCGGGTAGGCACAGTGCTCTCCACACAGAAGTTCATGTAGTCAGTGACACACTGGGTCAGGCCGTTGATGTCTTCACCATAAGAGTTTTGAAACATGCTCCAGTCTGTGGTTCTGAAACAGTCCCTCAGCCTCTCAGTAGCCTCTTCAGCCCAGAGTATAGAGTTGTATGCAAAAGTTTGGGCACCCCTGATAATTTTCATGATTTTCAGTTATAAATCATTGGTTGTTTTGATCAGCAATTTCAGTTAAATGTATCATATAGAGAAGTGAAATGAAGTTTATAGGATTTACAGAAAGTGTGTAATTATTCTTTAAAGAAAATTAGACATGTGCATAAGTTTGGGCACCCCAACAGAAAAAAATACATCAATATTTAGTAGATCCTCCTTTTTGCAGAAATAACAGCCTCTAAACACTTACTATAGCTTCCAATGAGAGTCTGGATTCTGGCTGAAGGCATTTTGGACCATTCTTCTTTACAAAACATCTCCAGTTCAGTCAGGTTTGTTGGTTTCCGAGCATGGACAGCCTGCTTAAAATCACACCACAGTTTTTCCATTAATATTCAGGTCTGGGGAATGAGATGGCCATTGCAGAATGTTGTACTTGTTCTTCTGCATGAATGACTTAGTTTCAGCAGCTTCGGGTCGTCTTGTTGAAAAGATCCAGCCAAAGTGCAACTTCAACTTTGTCACTGATTCATGAACATTGTTCTCAAGAATCTGCTGATATTGACTGGAATTCTTGTGACCCTCAATTTTAACAAGATTCCCAGTACCTGCACTGGCCACACAGCATGATGGAACCACCTCCAAATTTTACTGTAGGTAGCAAGTGTTTTTCTTGGAATGCTGTGTTCTTTTTCAGCCATGCATACCGCCCCTTGTTATGTCCAAATAACTCAATTTTAGTTTCATCAGTCCACAGCACCTTATTCCAAAATGAAGCTGCTTGTCCAAATTTGCTTTAGCATACCTTAAGCGACTCTGTTTGTGGCGTGTATGCAAAAAAAAGCTTCCTCTGCATTACAGCATCATACAGCATCTCTTTGTACAAAGTGCGTTGTATAGTTGAACGATGCACAGAGACACTATCTGCAGCAAGATCATGCTGTAGGTCTTTGGAGCATGTCTGTGGATTGACTATGACTGTTCTCACTATCCTTCGCTTCAGCTTATCTGAGGTATTTCTTGGCCTGCCACTTCAGACCTGTCCTAGTACTGTGCCTGCAGTCTTCTTTTTCCTCACTATGTTCCTCACAGTGGAAACTCACAGCTGAAATCTCTGAGATATCTTTTTGGAGCCTTCCCCTAAACCATGATGTTGTGTTGGGAAAGTGTAGGTACACGGACCCACAACAGGGGGCGCAAATGAACGGACAATGGAGGAAGTCAAATAACAACACTTTACTGTTGTGAAGAAGCACAACAAACACAACAGATTACAACAATAGACAACAAGTCAAATCACAGAAGGTGTCGTGTGGGCAGGCTCGAAGATAGAAGACGTCTGTCCAAAGCAGAACCGGAACCACACGATTTCCTCCGCCACCAGACCCCGGGAATACTGGAGCCGCCAAGTCCCGAACTCCCAGGTGGCCACTGCCTCCGCGTGTCGGACCTGGTACTGCTGGGGAGGAACAAAAAAAAAAAAATTAAATGTGGGCGCGTTTACACCCAGCAATCCACACGGCAGGGAAACTACCTCCACCTCTCGTTGGAAAGAGTCTGCTATATAATGCACAAAAGTCACAAAAGGTTACTGAAAAGATCTCACGGTCAGCTGAGAACGTTACCTTCCAGGTAGAACGATATCTCGGCAAAGAGGTGGAGGCGTCGTCCTGCTGATATTCCCCTGCTGATCAGATGATGGGTAACAGCTGTTGCAGGTGATGCGTGACAGCTGTCACCCTGGCTGCTCCTGTGAGGCGACTGCGCCCTCTCGTGCCTGAAGCCCGCACTTCAGGCAGGGCGCCCTCTGGTGGTGGGCCAGCAGTACCTCCTCTTCTGGCGGCCCACACAACATGTTGAACAATTTTTGTTTTCAGGTAATTTGAGACTTGTTTAGAGGCTCCCATGTTGCCACCCATTAAAAGAGATGCAAAGAGCGGAAACATTTGCAAATGGCCACCTTAAATACCCTTTCTCATGATTGGGTTCACCTGTGTAAGGAGGTCAGGACTCAGTGAGCTTACCAAACCAATTTTGTGTGCCAATAATTAGTGTTTCAACCCCAATTCCAGTGAAGTTGGGTTGTTGTGTAAAATGTAAATAAAAACAGAATACAATTATTTGCAAATCCTCTTCAACCTATATTCATTTGAATACACCACAAAGACAAGATATTTAATGTTCAAACTGATAAACTTGATTGTTTTTGTGCAAATATTTGCTCATTTTGAAATGGATGCCTGCAACACATTTCAAAAAAGCTGGGACAGTGGTATGTTTCCCACTGTGTTACATCACCTTTCCTTCTAACAACACTCGATAAGCGTTTGGGAACTGAGGACACTAAATGTTGGACCTTTGTAGGTTTCCCATTCTTGCTTGATGTAAGACTTCAGTTGTTCAACAGTTCAGTTGTTCTTCATTGCCATATTTTACACTTCATAATGTGCCACACATTTTCAATGGTCTGGACTGCAGGCAGGCCAGTCTAGTACCCGCACTCTTCTACTACGAAGCCACGCTGTAACACGTGCAGAATGTGGTTTGGCATTGTCTTGCTGAATTAAGCAAGGATATCCCTGAAAAAGACATTGCTTGGATGGCAGCATGTGTTGCTCCAAAACCTGAATGTACCTTTCAGCATTGATGGTGCCATCACAGATGTGTAAGTTGCCCATGCCATGGGCACTAACACACCCCCATACCATCACAGATGCTGGCTTCTGAACTTTGCGCTGGTAACAATCTGAATGGTCTTTTTCCTCTTTTGTTCAGAGGACATGACATCCATGATTTCCAAAAAAACATTTGAAATGTGGACTCATCAGACCACAGCAAACTTTTCCACTTTGCATCTGTCCATTTCAAATGAGCTCGGGCCCAGAGAAGGCGGTGGCGTTTCTGGATGTTGTTGATGTATGGCTTTCGCTTTGCATGGTAGAGTTTTAACTTGCACTTGTAGATGTAGCGACGAACTGTGCTAACTGACAATCATTTTTTGAAGTGTTCCTGAGCCCATGCGGTAAGAGCCTTTACACAGTGATGTTGGTTTTTAATGCACAGGCCTGGTATTTTTCTGGGCTGAGCCGGATTTCCAGCTTTTGGATCTGGATATAATGCAGCGGAGGCGACAGGTTGCCATGTAATCCCTATGGAAGGACACGTTGTGGCAACACAAAAGTTCAAGCGATGCGATGGACGCGAATGAAGCGACACGAATGAAGCGACGCAAATTAAGCGATTTTGAGCGAGTGGCGCAATATCGCATCGCGTCGCCCTCCTCCCCAAGTTGAAAAAGCTAAACGTTTTCATCTTGTCGCGCCGCAATGACCAGTCAGGGACTGGATAGGTAGTGACATGGAGATGTCTGTCTGCAGTTTATACTTGACATGGACATGTCCTGTCTCTGGCAATCAGCCTGTGAGCACGACTTATGCCCCTTTTGTCTTTTATTTAACACAATTATGACAGAGTTTGAGGAGAGAAAGCGAGGAAGTGCAGCAGCGACTGCTTTTTTTTTGTTGTTGTTTTTTTTTTTTTTTGCTCACATGCATGTGTGTGCGAACGAATCGTCTGTGAAGATAATTTTATTAATTACACAGATGTATAATAAAACAAATGGTGACTGGTTTATAACACAATTATGACAGAGTGTGAAGGGAGAAAGCGAGGAAGTGCAGCAGCAGCCCATGTTTTTTTTTTCACGTGCGTGTGCGCGCGAACAAATCGTCCGTGAAGATAATTTTATTAATTACACAGATATAATAAAACAAATGGTGACTGGTTTATAACACAATTATGACAGAGTTTGAGGGGATGGCCTGCGAATGACGTTTTGCGCTGGGAAATATACCGGTTCTTTGTTTAATAAGAGCCGCAAAATATACCATTCTTTGTTTAATAACACGATTTTTCATTGGTGTAGCTCGATGTGATAACCAATCATTGAACGTGTTTTAATGTGGCTCCATCTGTATCAGAACAAAAATCTTTTCTTAGCATTTTGCAGGCGCCTGTTAGACAAAGCGATCAAATTGAAGAAAGAGATTATTTAGTGGATATGATTTTGACCAGTGCAGTCGATTGCCCTAAGTAGTATTTTATGTTTTTTATCTGTTTTGACACCACTGGTGTCAAATATGTGTATCTATATGAACAAAGATATTGAAAAGCCATTTTGTATTGTAGTCTGTAAAGTTTAGTTCATTACAAACACTGCTCTGATGTTCCGATTAAGTGCAGTACTGATGATGTTTGTTATGTTTTATGAAATTACAGTTCTCATAACTTCATTGTTTGTGGTTATTTTATTTTTGCTTTAGAAAACTGCATTGTAAAACACAAACCACTTGACCTCAAAGATGGTAATGATTGTTTAAAATCTTTAACATTGGGTGTTCCTGAGAGCTTTCCAAACAGGTTTGAAAATGCCTAAAATCGCAGCCCGCGGCCCCCAAACCCCTCGACAAATTAGTTTCAGGCTTAGCCATATTGCCTCAATGCCAGCCCTGAATGCAGTGCCGCCTGAGGGATTGAAGGTCAAGGGCATTCAGTGTTGGTTTTCAACCTTGTCGCTTACGTGTAGAAAGTTCTCCAGATTCTCTGAATCTTCTGATTATATTATGGACTGTTGATGATGGAATACCTAAATGCCTTGCAATTGAACATTGAGAAACATTGTTCTTAAACTGTTGGACTATTTTTTTCACGCAGTTGTTCACAAAGTGGTGATACTCGCCCCATCTTTGCTTGTGAATGGCTGAGCCTTTTGGTGATGTTCCTTTTATACCCAGTCATGACACTCACATTTAGTGTCCTCAGTTTCCAAACGCTTATTGAGTGTTGTTAGAGGAAAAGGTGATGTAACACAGTGGAAAACATACCACTGTCCCAACTTTTTTGAAACATGTTGCAGGCATCCATTTCAAAATGAGCAAATATTTGCACAAAAACAATAAAGTTTGGTGTATACAAATGAATATAGGTTGAAGAGGATTTGCAAATCATTATATTCTGTTTTTATTTACATTTCACACAACGTCCCGACTTCATTAGAATTGAAGTTGTAAATGTATTCAAATCAACAAAATGACAAAGGTGCCCAAATGTATGCACCTACCCAATTTTGTTTAAATAATTATTGCACACTTTCTGTAAATACTAGGAACTTCATTTAACTTCTCAAATATCAGTGTGTTCATCTGCTATATATTTAACTGAAATTTCTGATCCAGACAACCAATAATTTATAAAGGAAAATCATGAAAATTATCAGGGGTACCCAAACCTTTGCATACACCTGTACTTAGGGCCCCTTCACACATAAGATGAATGTGGTTGAATTGCGCATGAAGCAGGAATTGTATGCAGTACGTGTGAAATCGTAGCTGCTGGTGAAAAATGACTGTTGTTATGGCCCAGTCACACGGCACTTAACGAAGGGCAAAGAAGCCCTAATGAAACAAGAAATCTGGACTTTGGTTGACTTTCGTTGACATCGTTTAACCTTCGTACAGCTTCGTTCCTGCAGCAGTCGCTTTGTCAGGATTTTGAAACTGTTGAAAAATTCGAATGTAGGGCAACGAAAACCTCAATTCATCCGTATTTTGTTTTGCTGTCGTTCTTGACATTTTTTAATCATTTGCTTAGTTTTTGTAACGTTGGTGTTGGACTTCATTTGACCAGCTGAATGTTTTCACACAGTGCAGAAGCTGCTTCTGAGTGCTGCTGCTGACGCTGCGTTCACGTAGCATCAGAAATTACTGGGCAAACGCAGCCTGGTTGCTTGGATTTTTTTTTTTATCTGGGTGGGGGGGAGGGGGGGTCAGTTTCAATGGGCTCAGGCACCATGCGCTTATTATTTTTTATTAAATATACCAACATGAGTGTACTAATGACGATCCAGCCCTTCTGTACATGTGGCAACAGGTAGATAATTCAAATGATGATATAAAGAGCTGTTCTGGAAGGCAGAATTCACGTTGTGGATCAGCTGCAGCTCGTGGAAATAACCGCACGTTAGTCAATGCGCGTTCACACGGACTGATCAATTTATTGCTCTGATATATTCAGTCATCTTTATACTTACATTTATTCCCCATTTTGACAGTTTTCTGTTTTATATATATATATATATATATATATATATATATATATATATATATATATATATATATATATATATCTTAGTAATGTAATACAGTGATTCAGCAGTGACCCGGCACACCAGAGTTTTTTTTTAATGGGAGCAAGATGTAGCGCGTGTCGACAGACAGTGAGGATTTGTATGGAGCACTGATGGGGTAGGGGGGAGGGGTGGAACCTAGAGGAGGTGCTACTTTTTAAATCTTCTTAGCTTTCTTGCTAGCTCTCCAGGACTACCAACTCTAGCTTTAAAAGAGTCTTTTTTTTTTTTTTAACCAGCCCTGGCTTATTTTAGTTTGAGCTCACTCACTGCAACCTAAGTTTTCCCTCTTCAAATGGTATGGCTGAACAAGCCATAAAGACTGTGAAACATTCACTAATGAAAGTAACACAGACCGGTGTCACAGACTGAATGGCCCCCCTGCCTTTACTGTGCAGGTGTCATTTCGGAGTGTTGGCAGCAATTCACCAATTATCACCTCGTTTCTGCCTAAAACTGACTTTAGAATGATTTATGAGGTTTTACTTTCTCATCTGATGGTTAATAATCACATTATTCCCTTTGGAATGGTTGGTAAGGTAATACAGTGATAGAGCAGTCACCACGGCACACCAGAGTTTTTTTTTTTTTTTTTAAATTGGAGCAAGACATAGCTCCCAGTGTGTCATCAGACAGTGTGGATTCTGATGATGAAGGAGATGATCTCTCTTTTGTTCTGGATGAGGAACCAAAGCAGTTGGGTCCACCGACGTGCGCACAGATCTCCACAGCTTCTGTTTGCAGTTTCTCCAGCACTCAGGCGCTATGAGCCTCATCCCAGCCGCGAGTCCTGGAACTCAAAGATGCAGACACACACACTGCTCCAGCTGTGGGTCCAGTCGCGTTTCGTTTATAGTGTCGAGATTGTTAGCTTTGTTTTTTTTAGTTTCTCTTTTGTCCCTTTAGTGCTTTTTTTTTTAACTTTTTTCCCGTCGTACAGGAATCGTCGTGTGCCGTGTGACTGGGCCATTATATTTAGAACTTTGGCAGAATGGGAAGTTAAAATGAAACTAGTTGTTGGGAAAGTGTAGTGACACGGACCCACAACAGGGGGCGCAAATGAACGGTCAATAGATGAGCCAAAAAGTAACAATTTAATGTTGTGAATGTGCACAACGAACATACAGACAATCACAGAATATCATAACAGTCAATACACAGAGGTGACGTGTGGGCAGGCTCGAGGATAGAAGACGTCTGTCCTGAGAAGAGCCGGAACCACACGATTTCCGCCGCCCCAGAACCTGGTGAATACTGGAGCCGCCAAGTCCCGAATTCCCAGGTGATCACCGTCCCCGACTGTCGGATCTGGTACTGCTGGCGAAGAACAAAGACAGTCAAGTGTGGGTGTGTGTACACCCAGTAACAACAACGGTGGGAATGCCACCTCCACCTCTCATTCAATATGTTGCAGCGGTCTCAGCTGAAAAGGAGCGCCGTCTTGCACAGCCTCCTCACAAACGACCGGTTCTCCTGCAAATTCTCACAATAACAGAGTTACAAATCTCACAAAAAGGCTGAGAGTATTACCTCCTATGAAGTATGATATCTCGGCAACGAGGTGGAGATGACGTCTGGTCTTTATGGAGTGAGATGATGTTGAGTAGATGGGTGATAGCTGTCAAGAGGTAATGAGCGACAGCTGTCACCCCCGGCTGTGTCCATGGCGGCAGCGCCCTCTCGTGCCTGAAGCCCGCACTTCAGGCAGGGCGCCCTCTGGTGGTGGGCCAGCAGTACCTCCTCTTCTGGCGGCCCACACAACACTAGTGCATTGCCCATTTGAATCCACAGGCTCTAGATTGGGTAGTGTTTATAAAATAGGTAGCTGACATTTTTTAAGGGTGGCACTAAATTATGCAAAGTTTTTTTGTGTGTAAATCTGCAAGTAAATCTGGCAGTCATCTGCATAACAATGGAATGAAATCCCATGTCTTCTAAGAATAGAGCCCAAAGTCAGTAAATACAGTGAACAAAGCAGCAGCCCTAAAATAGAGCCCTGTGGAACGCCACATGCCAAAGGAACTACAGATGATTCTGGGCCAAGAATATTCATGGAGAAAGTTCTGTCTGCCAAATAAGCTCTAAACCATTCAACCGCAGTACAACCAATGCCTACTAACTGATATAATCGAGATATTAAAATATTATGGTCAGCAGTGTTAACGGCAGCAGTTAGATCAAGCAAAACCAAAACAACATAGTTACCAGAATTGCACACAAGAAAAATGTCATTAAAGACCCTTATTAAGGCAGATTCTGTACTATGAATGGTTTTAAACCCTGACTGGAACCCCTCCAAGATACCTCCAAAACAATCCTCCCCAAAACCTTAGAAAGAAAGGGCAAATTGGTGACAGGCCTATAATTTCCCAACACAGTATGATCAAGGCTCGGTTTCTTAAACAAAGGCTGCACTACTGCATGTTTAAATTTAGCAAGAATCACCCCAGAAGACAAACTACAATTTATCCTAGCGAGAACTAAATGTCTATACTAGGTAAAATTTCTTTAAAAAATTGTGGAGGAGCAGGGTCATGGGGGGAACCCGAACATTTAATATGGCCTATCACATCTTCTAAAAATGAATGAGTCACAGACTCCAAACTGGGTAAAAACAACAGCAAACTGGGTAAGCACAAGGGACCAAGACCGAGGGTTCGGAATCAGGAGTTATAGAAGCCCTGATATTAGCAACGTTTTCAGTAAAAAAGAGCAGAAAATTATTGCACATTTCTGGAGAAGCATTCAAACAGACATTCTCTGCAACATCCATTACAGAAGCAATTGTTGTAAATAACACACATGGGTTATCACTGTGGGAGGAAATAGTATTTGCGAAATATTCCCTTCTTGTCTCCTTTACCGAGTTGTGATAATGGCGCCAACAATTTTTTTAAATTTGAAAAGACCCCTGCAATCTGTCCGTTTTCCACCTGCATTCAGCTTGGAAACATTCTGTCCTGACAGCACGAGTTCTGTTTTTTAGCCAAGGCTCAGATTTACCCTCAGGTCACTGAGTCTTAAATGGAGCCACCAAATCCAGGATGGTTTGACACGAAGAATAAAACCAACATATAAGATCTTTTATATCAAAAGTAAAAAGTGTAGAAGAGATACAGACCTGCTGAAAAGCAGTAGAGGGGTTAATTGCCCGACAGCACCGAACAGGGGCGCAAGGTTTAACTACAGTCTGTGTCAAACCAACAGGAAAAAAAAACAGGCAAATGATCTGAAAAACCAAAGTCACAGATTTCCAAATTTGTCACAGACAGGCTGCAGGAAAGAACCAAATCCAACGTATGCCCGTGCTCATGTGTAGGGCCAGTTACAGACTGAACCAAATCAGTCAACAAGACTTAAAAAAAAATCCATAACCAACGGCCTATCAGGACAACACACATATATATTAAAATCTCCACATGTTCATAATTCGGTATGATTGTAAAAAAAAAAAAACAGAAAATGCATTTATAAAATTCTTATTATATTTGGGAGGCTGGTAAACAAGAGCACACAAAACCCGATTACAATCCCTGGCAAAAATTATGGAATCACCGGCCTCGGAGGATGTTCATTCAGTTGTTTAATTTTGTAGAAAAAAAGCAGATCACAGACATGACACAAAACTTCAGTCATTTCAAATGGCAACTTTCTGGCTTTAAGAAACACTAAGAAATTAGGAAAAAGTTTTGCTCTATGGCAAGATGCATTATCATCTTGAAAAATGATTTCATCATCCCCAAACATCCTTTCAATTGATGGGATAAGAAAAGTGTCCAAAATATCAACGTAAACTTGTGCATTTATTGATGATGTAATGACAGCCATCTCCCCAGTGCCTTTACCTGACATGCAGCCCCATATCATCAATGACTGTGGAAATTTACATGTTCTCTTCAGGCAGTCATCTTTATAAATCTCATTGGAACGGCACCAAACAAAAGTTCCAGCATCATCACCTTGCCCAATGCAGATTCGAGATTCATCACTGAATATGACTTTCATCCAGTCATCCACAGTACACGACTGCTTTTCCTTAGCCCATTGTAACCTTGTTTTTTTCTGTTTAGGTGTTAATGATGGCTTTTGTTTAGCTTTTCTGTATGTAAATCCCATTTCCTTTAGGCGGTTCCTTACAGTTGGGTCACAGACGATGTTTTGTTGTGCATTTTCGATTTTTGAGACATATTGCTTTAAGTTTTCTGTCTTGACGCTTTGATGTCTTCCTTGGTCTACCAGTATGTTTGCCTTTAACAACCTTCCCATGTTGTTTGTATTTGGTCCAGAGTTTAGACACAGCTGACTGTGAACAACCAACATCTTTTGCAACATTGCGTGATGATTTACCCTCTTTTAAGAGTGTGATAATCCTCTCCTTTGTTTCAATTGACATCTCTCGTGTTGGAGCCATGATTCATGTCAGTCCACTTGGTGCAACAGCTCTCCAAGGTGTGATCACTCCTTTTTAGATGCAGACTAACGAGCAGATCTGATTTGATGCAGGTGTTAGTTTTAGGGATGAAAATTTACAGGGTGATTCCATAATTTATTCCTCAGAATTGAGTGAGTCCATATTTTTTTCCCTCTGCTTGGTCTAAAAAAGTAACCATTACTGACTGCCACAGTTTTTTTTCTTGATTTCTTATAGTGTTTCTTAAAGCCAGAAAGTTGCCATTTGAAATTACTTTAGTTTTGTGTCATGTCTGTGATCTGCTTTTTTTCTACAAAATTAAACAACTGAATGAACATCCTCCGAGGCCGGTGATTCCATAATTTTTGCCAGGGGTTGTAATATGACCCATCTCAAACGTGGTAAATTCAAAGCTAGAAAAGGAGGACTGAAACAAACACTACTTATATTTGTAGTCCTTCTTATACACAGCCACCGTGCCTCCACCTCTCCCTGAAGCCCATGGTGAGTGAAAACAACAGCAATCCACTGGTAAAAGCTCAACTAGAGCACCGGAGTCCCCGGCGCTCAAACACGTCTCAGTTACGCACAAAAAGTTCAAATCACAGGAATTAAAGTCCCGAAGAATAAAAGTTTTATGTGCCAGCGATCTGGCATTTACCAGGCCATCCCTGACTGTTGCTGGAGCATGGACCTCAATGAGCTGAGGAACCAGATGCAGCGATTCCAGATTTTGAAGACGTTGTCGGAAATTGGTCCAGGGATGGCATGGGCAGAAGGGCCAAAGAGTTTCAGAGCCATCCACGGGCACCACGCCGGCATCAACAGGATCCAAGGAACGCCAAGGCAGAAGAGATCGCAGGAGTAACTTGCATGTCGGTGGACTAGACACCAAACAGTGCGCCAGGAAAATGACAACTTCACCAGCTGACCACTTTGTATACTGTGGCATTGTTGATGCCTTTGCCAGGATGGCAGCACGGGAGCCCCGCACAGATAACACGCAATCGCCAACAGAAACGTGGGCAGGAAAGTCTGCCCACCCACAGCAGATGACACCATACCCTGAATCGCAGGTTGGAGGTCCAGCAGTGTTGGGCAATCATACACCAGCAGAGACTCAGTTTCATAGATAATACTGGTTAAAAACACTAAAATCACTGATAGACTTAAGAATGACAGACGACCCACTGCTGGATTGGCATGGGAGTCCAGAATGTAATTATCAATGTCCATTGTTCAGTGTTGTTAGCTAATATCTGTAGTTTCTCCAAAAATATTAGTCCCATCAACATTTCTTTTTGGCGGCATCCATCCTTGACCCAAAATACATAAGCATACCAAACGGGAAATGTCAGCTCTCCCCAGTTTGTCTGTGGCCAAAATTGCACACACACGTGGGCATGCACACATGCATGCACACCCACATACAGAGATGGTGGCAGAAGACATCAAAGCCACTATTCTTCTCACTCATGGTAACGGCAACATGCCACGTAACTAAACCAATTGAACTACAAAAACAATAAATCAATAACTCTAACAACATTGTTAAACTTACATGAACCACAATAACAACATTTAAAACCCCAAAACCCTGAACTCCCATGGTGCATTGCAGCACAACGTTCATTGTTAACTGTTGTTGAATATCACTAATTTCTCCAAAAATATTAGTCCTATCCAGCTTTCAGTTTTTGCAGCATTCATCCCTGACCCAAGGTACATAAGCATACAAACGGTAAATGTTAGCTCTCCCCAGTTTCTCTGTGATCTAAGCTATACACACGCATGCACACATACACACACACAAAGGTCACTTGGCTATTATAAAATAAATGAGTACTACTGAGGTCTTTTTGTTTCAGCTTAATTTTATTTTCTCTAAGTAAATTTTGTTTAATTTGATAGGTGTACTTTTGATACGGATGTACAACCCCAATTCCAATGAAGTTGGGACGTTGTGTAAAATGTAAATAAAAACAAAATACAATGATTTGCAAATGCTCTTCAACCTATATTCAACTGAATACACCACAAAGGTAAGATATTTAATATTCAAACTGATAAACTTTATTGTTTTTGTGCCTGCAACACATTTCAAAAAAGTTGGGACATTGGTATGTTTACCACTGTTATATCACCTTTCCTTCTAACAAAACTCAGTAAGCATTTGGGAACTGAGGACACTCATGATAGGGTATAAAAGGAGCATCCCCAAAGGTCTCAGCCATTCACAAGCAAAGATGGGGTGAGGATCATCACTTTGTGAACAACTGCATCAAAAAAATAGTCCAGCAGCTTAAGAACAATTTTCTCAGTGTTCAAATGCAAGGAATTTAGGGATTCCATCATGTACAGTCCATAATATAATCCGAAAATTCAGAGAATCTGAAGAACTTTCTACACGTAAGCAGCAATGCCGAAAACCGGCATTGAATGCCCATGACCTTTGATCTCTCAGGTGGCACTGCATTAAAAACAGACATTACTGTGTAAAGGATCCGCGTGGGCTCAGGAACACTTCAGAAAACCATTGTTGGTTAACACAGTTTGTTGCTACGTCTACAAGTGCAAGTTAAAACTCTACCATGCAAAGCGAAAACCATACATCAACAACATCCAGAAATGCCGCTGCCTTCACTGGGCCCGAGCTCATTTGAAATGGACAGACGCAAAGTGGAAAAGTGTGCTGTGGTCTTATGAGTATACATCTCAAATTGTTTTTGGAAATCATGGACATTCTGTCCTCCGGACAAAAGAGGAAAAACAACATCCAGATTGTTACCAGCGCAAAGTTCAAAAGCCAGCATCTGTGATGGCACCATCAATGCTGAAAGGTACATCCAGGTATTGGAGCAACACATGCTGTCATCCATGGAACGTCTTTTTCAGGGACGTCCCTGCTTATTTCAGCAAGACAATGCCAAGCCACATTCTGCACGTGTTACAACAGCATGGCTTCGTAGTAAAAGAGTGTGAGTACTAGACTGGCCTGCCTACAGTCCAGACCTGTCGCCCATTGAAAATGTGTGGCGCATTATGAAGTGCAAAATACGACAATGGAGACCCTGGACTATTGAACAACTGAAGTCGTACATCAAGCAAGAATGGGAAAGAATTCCACCTACAAAGCTTCAACAATTGGTGTCCTCAGTTTCGAAAGGCTTAGAGTGTTGTTAGAAGGAAAGGTGATGTAACACAGTGGTAAACATACCACTGTCCCAACTTTTTTGAAACGTGTTGCAGGCATCCATTTCAAAATGAGCAAATATTTGCACAAAAACAATAAAGTTTATCAGTTTGAACATTAAATATCTTGTCTTTGTGGTGTATTCAATTGAATATAGGTTGAAGAGGATTTGCAAATCATTGTATTCTGTTTTTATTTACATTTTACACAACATCCCAATTTCATTGGAATTGGGGTTGTACTTCCATATACTAAACATTGACCTGAATGGAATAAAGTGTTTGACCTCTGAAAACACTGTTAGCCATTAAAACAACACTATTCTAACACCTTAGAAAACATATTGAAATTTTGTTCAAGTTAAGTTCTATAAATAAAATGTTTTTGCACTTGTTTTAGCTCATTTTATTCAGAATTCTAAGTAAGCATAACGCTGCCAAGCTTGATGTGGCATTTCAGGGTACAGCAAGAAAGCACTGTGTGTGCAAACAAACTCCATCGGAGCTTTCTCCTGTTGTTCCTGTTAAAGCCAACTGATCCACTTGTGAGCAGCTGCTGCCATAGTTTTAAAAAAAACCCGGTCCCACCTGACAGCAACTTATTTCATTGAGGATTTTCATTCACCAAAACATCAACTCTGGGCTTGCATCTCAGATGTACCTTCTGGCAAACTGTAGCTGAACTTTCAAGAAAGTCCTCCTCTATACCACTTCATCATGAGGCTGTATAACTGGGGATACAAAATGCAAACCAGGCACTCTGCACAATTTCTCCAATCACAGCCACAGAAGCCTGTAACCTCTTCTGGGTTGTCTGGGTGTCTTGGTGGCTTTCTTCACCCTTCTCCTTCTTGCACAGCCACTCAGTTTGTGAGAACTGTCTACTCCGTGCAGATTTACCATAGGGTTTCATACTGTTTGTATTTCTTTGTAACTGATGTAAATAGAGTTCAAGACATATTCAGTGACTTGGAAATGTTCATGTATCTATCCCCTGATTTGTCTGAAGAAAACTGGCAATAAAATTGATTATTTACAGGTATTATACCAAAGGGGCTGATTACTTATGTATTCCATCGTCTCTGCGTTTATTTTTATTTAATTTATATCAAGTTGTAGAGATTTGCTTTGAGTTTGAGTTTAAGGAAGATAATTTTAGAAGTTTTTATATTGAGAAGCCCGATTTTCTTTTTGTATTTGAAATGGCATAAACAAAATGTGTGAAATACCAAGGGACCCAATACCTTTGGGGGACACTGTACGTCTGTAGAATGGTTCAAATATAGTGATTATTACCAGATAAAAATGTGTGAATTCAAAATTAGACCTGAAATAATTAATTGATTTTTAATTAGTTATTAGATTTATTTGCAACTATTTTGGTAATGGATTAATTATTTTGAGTCATCTTGTTTTTGTTTTGCTTTATTTTTAGTGTCCAAATTTCCTGATTTTAGATTATGGATTGTGAATATTTTCTGGTTTATTTGCTCCTCTTATTCAAGTGATTATCTTTAGGTTGTGGAAAAAACAAGATGTTTAAGGATGTCATATTGAGCTTTAAGAAACACTTATTTTTCGTGTTTTATGAACAAAACAACTAATGGATTAATACAGAAAATAATCAACACATTAATTGATAATGAAAATAATTGTTAGTTGCAGCCCTGTGAAATATTTATTGTCTTTATTTGTATTTCAGGAAGACATGCAAGATTTTCTTCAGTATTTATTCCATGACTGCCTATTTAATTTTTGGCACTTTATGTGATGCTGTTGTTGAAAGTTAGTCATAGAATTCATGGTTATGATTTATTGGTCAGCTAACCCAAGGATAATCAACTTGTCTGAAATCAGTAGATTAAAAAAAAAAAAAAATAGATGAATCAACAAAATAATCGAGAGAATAATTAATTACAAAAATAATGGTTAATTGCAACCCTGTCCAAAAGCTATCTTGCCTCTATGACTGTACGTGTACAGTCTATCTGTGACTATATTTGTCCTCCCCTCCCTCTGTCTCTCACAGGGGGACAGGAGAGTCAAGGGTTGGATGTCTGCCAAAAGAGGCCGGCCCTCCCGTGCAGCTGAAACTTTTACAAGCCAAGCAGGAAGAGATGCAGGGAGAGATCGAAGAAGAAAAAGAGCACAAGAAAAAAGAAAAAAAAAAAACAGGAGAGTCATCTGAACTTATCAGTTTGGCAACTCTTTTCTCTCCCTGCCTCTTTCGTCTTTCTGTCCGTCTGTCTCGCTTTTGTTATTCTTTGTTAAAGCCCTACTGTATGTGCCCGCCTTTGTTGGCAGGGGGTAAGTGTAGTGCCTGAGGGCAGCACAGGATGGGAGGGGAGGGGAACTTTGAGTTCAGAGAGTTCAGCTGAGGAGAGAAATAAATTCATAAACAACAAAGGAGACGTGACGTCAGGTTGAGGGGCCGTCCAACCTGCTGGCTGAATCTTCGCCTCCATAGAAGAACCAGATTGTGTGCACCGTGTGTGCCTGTACAGTATGAATGTGTGTTTGTGTCCATTGTCCTTCCTTCAAGAAAAGACCTATGAGGAGTTTTAGCAAAGAAGTTGGACTGCGCTAGTCTGTTTTGTCTCTGTGAGTTTGAATATTTGGAGAACCCTACAAAAACATTGTTTTTAATAACGTAGATGTGCTGTCCAAATTATTTGTTTGCTTTTATATGTCATAAAGTATTCTTTTTTCTTTTTTTTCCCCCAGAAGGCTCCTTGGCACGCTCAAAATGACGATAATTATGATCCGAACGCCGATTGGTTAGCGTGATGCTGTCCTACAGCCTTGTGATTGGTTCGAAATGGAGAAGAAGCTTTGTTTATGAATGAGGAGTTTTATACTTTGCAATGGCGAAGGTTATCTGGCGGCGAGCGTTTGCTGATCAAGGATCCACTTCGGTGTTAAATCTCACACCGGAGAGCAAAGGGAATTCTGGGAAAGATGCCAATTGGTGGAAAAAAAAAGTCACATTCTCTGCAATATCCTCCCTCTTCGCTCATTGAATCATTTAAGTGAATCCCCCCCAAGCTCCTCCCACTAAGGAGGGCTGATAATTCTCCCCGACGGAGGGCGAGGATGAATTGACGTGCAGAAAATCAGGCAGAATAAAGATGTCAAAAAGACAATAAGTCTCTCAGGACTCCTCTGTGAGGCAGGAGGACTCGAGAACAAATTGGCAACAGTTTGGACTTTGGGTTTCACACCAGTTTTGGCTCCTTTACCGTGACAAATGTGTTAAGATGTAACAATATGGCAGGAGTGTTGGGATCTGCTCGTCTCTCTCACCAGCTGTCTGTTGCTGCAGGATAGTTAAAGTACAGTACAGGCAGGCGCGAGGCGTGTTGTAGATGTTTGATGATTAACACACAGATTGCCTGAGTGCTGCCAGCTGCCATGGCACAGTTTGACGGTGTCGCCGTGTCTTGTCACAGCACTTTGTGCTTCTCTTTCTTTTTTCTTGTCTTTCTATATCTCACTCTAACTCTTTTTTTTTTACTGACTCCTCCTCTCTCTCTCTACAGCTCGTCTCCTCCCTTCCTCTTTCTGTGTCTCTAACTCCCCCTCCACCCCACCCTCCTTTTTTTCTCTCCTTCCCTCTTGGCAGCAGTGCCAAAGTGGGCAGGCAGTCAGAGGCAAACACAGCACAGGGCAGCGCGCAGGGCGATTCGAACGCTGGCGAAATATTCACGTGGATGTTTGTGTTGTGAAGCGTCCTGTGTCTGCGTGCTCCTGCACTTGTCTCCATTTTTTTCACGCGCAACTGCAGGCAATGTGAGTCTGTTTTCTCTTTTTGTCATGCATAGTGCGTGTGATACAGTCGGCGTGTGTTTGTGTGTGTGTGTTACAGGGCTGTGTGTACGCAGACGTCCCTCTGTCACCCCGTGTACGGACAGACACACTCACGCCAGTAGGAGGGGATTGTGGAAAGGGGGTGTAGCTCTCAGAGGGTGTGCTCTACTCCTCTCTTCTCCCTTCTTCCCGCCATCACGGCCCTCTTCTCGACCACTCGTCCGGCCCAGCCCGCCGCTGACATGCAGGCTCCAGGTATTTTTCTTTTTTCTTTTAATCCTGCGTCACCTCTTCCCTGTTCATTTCACCTGTGTATGATCTTTCTCTTTTGGTTTTCCTTCTCATTTTTGCTTTGTTATGGGTCTTCCTCCTGTAAATGTGTCTGTCATCGTTCGTTGCCACGCCACACTCCGCTCGTCGCCATTTTTGCTCGGTGGAGAAACTTTTCTCGACCCAAGGTGGACTCCGCGATTTCCCCACCGATCACCTCTTACATCTCCAGTTTTCTTTATCACTCGCTCTCGCTCTCTCCCCCTCTCTTTTCCTGTTCACCTCTCTCTCACTACTCCATGATAGGAGGCACTGACAGGGTGGTAAACACTCTGTCTGTGGCTTTTCAAACTGAACAGGTGTCTCTTTGTAGACTGGTGAGAGGGAAGACAGGCCTCCTTGGTTACTTTCTGACCTCAGGGAGGCCGAACAAGCTAGCAAGCTGTCGTAGTGCTCAGGTCAGTACAAGTTTAGCTGCTGACCAGTGTGAAGGGCTGCACCCACAAGACAGCTGAGATGTCTGGCGGGTTTCTTTTAACCCGTAGGTAAACCGATGGTAGTGTTTACTATGTTCCTCAGTCCTTATTTGCACTTACTGCCACTATCATAACTGCTAGGTGTTTGGTCTGTCAGAGGAAAGTGTGTTTGCGAGCTCTAAACTTTGGATTTTCTCAAGCTGTGAAAGTTTTTATAATGTGGCAGGTTTTCTGTTTGCATAGAGGCTATCGTATATCAGGGTTTGCCTTTCATGGTTAGCAGGAATGAAACCAAGTTTCAACTTGCTATACAGGTCAATAAGCAGCTATCCAGCATTTATATATATTTCAATTGAATGTTTTTTTTCCATGTCACTAAAGTTGTTGATTTATTTGCTGTTCCTCACTGTCCAAGAAATGGCATAAAGAACAGCATTTATCTGATTGATGGGTATATTTTTCAGTTTTAAAATCTGCCATCGCAGACGAAAGTACAATGACACCAATGCAACATATCGTTATATCTGCAACAGAACAAACATGAATGTGACCACCCTAAACTTCGAGGATTCATTCAGTGTTTGACTTATCTGACAAGTCTGCATAATATATTTACAAGTATGAAACATCTGAGTGTTTTAATTCTTGTAAGTTGAACTAGGATGTTAAGATGGCGCCTCGTGCCACGTGTTTAACAAATACTGATCATGGGCAGACCATTTCAGCAGGACACACTTCATACTTTCAGTTGTTCTGCATCGGCCTCTTATTCAAAATAATTCAGCTTTGGCAAAAAATAATTGATGGAAAAGATGTAGTAGTGGTGTTTACACATAAACACCGTTCAGAAGAAATAGTAAAAAATGAAGGAGCCAGATAGAAAGAGTGAGAGAACAAGAGTTACAGAGACAGAACAAGAGGTAGGAGTGGGAGAGCTCTGCCCCCGCCCCTCTCGTATCCTCAGATGAACTTACCGTGTTGCTTCATAATGTTTCTGAGTTTCTCTCCTCGAGGCAGTCAGGCTAACTTCCTGCTTTCAGCCCCAACTCATCTGATTGGTGGATAACTCGGCTGACCGGCCTCGGTTGCAGCGAAGGCGTCAGGAAGTGCCTCTTGTCATGCAGGAAGCAGCAGCTGTTTGGTCCTGACATACTGTACACTACACTTGGCACACAACCACTTTGTGTACATGCACATGCACTGACGGGATCACTTAAAAGAAAAAAGACGCACCTTTTCAGAGTATGCTGGTGTTAGTATGTGTTTGCGTGTGCTTTTTTGTGCAAGGCCTGCAAACATGTGGGTGTGTAGCAACATGCCAGGCAAAGCATCAGAGCTATCAGAAACATTTGAAACCATGGTAACCACAGAGCTCATCAGCACATTAGAAAAAGCTTACATACATAAGTGGAACAGATGAGAGGGGAACCAGAGAAGATGAAGAGGAAAAACAAAAGCTTTGATGTATATTGCTTTAATTTTAGGAATACGTTGGTCCACCTGGGTGGTTATGATACTGATGTGAGCTAATACACCCAATCTGCCGTCATCAACAAATAGTCTTTTATCAAATAATAGCTTAAATGATTTGAAGCAGTACACGTGTATTAACAGTAAGAACAGAAGTATTTTACAAAGCACATTTCAAGTTATGACATGAATTAGTGCCACTCAGATCATTTTAACCTTTATTTAACCAGGTGAGTCCCACTGAGATCGAGATCTCTTTTACAAGGGAGACCTGGACAATTATAAAGTTTCCAATTCACCAAACCTGCACGTGCAAACGCGGGGAGAACATGCAAACTCCACACAGAAAGACGGCAGGTGGGAATCGAACACATGACCTTCTTGCTGTGAGGCTGCCATGCTGCCCATAATACAAAAAATAAATACATAAATATGAATAAGAAATAAGCATGCCATACAGAAATTAAAATACTATAAAGCTAGAAATATACATGTATAATGTATGATATCAACTGTAGACTACGAAGTATTATAATCTAAAATTTTATTATTTATTTTAGAAACTAAAATAAACTGAAGTGCTACTGCTTAAATTGTTTGGCTAATGTGCTTGTTTTCAATGCAAAAGGTTCCTGGTTCAAGACCACCTGTGCTCATTCTCTGTGTAATGTGGAGTTGTATCAGGAAACACTTCCAGAGTAAAACCTTAACCAAATTAAGATGCAGATCCATTTCGGAGCTGCTATAGTGACCCAAAGCAGAAAGGGAGAAGCCAAAAGACATTACTAGGAGTATGGAAGTACTATTTTGTTTTTCAGAATAAAGCAAATACCGTATTGTCTGGAGTATATGTTGTTTGTTTATTTATTTTTACTAGTTTGGGAGGTCCTGTGACTTATACTTTAGTGCGAATTATGTACTGAAAAATCATGTTTGTTATAACAATTATGTATATAGGGCTTTCCCAGGGGTCAAAGCACTAAACAAAATAAACTCCAATAGTAAATGAATGAATGTCAATAATAAAAGCACACTACAATAGTGCGAAATATATATATATATATATATATATATATATATATATATATATATATATATATATATATATATATATATATATATCTCCAAGAGGTGATAATAGAGAAAAGGTGCAGCATATACTTGTATATGTTTGTCCCTCTTCAAGAGATGCTTTTTGGCATGCGTGACTTATACTCCAGTGTATACTCTGGAATATACAGCATTTATTGAATCATTTGTAGATTCATTTAAAAGACCAGCACCAGGATAACCAAAAAGTTGGCATAATTAAACGTGATTATATATCTCAAATTAATGCAGAATTACTATTTACTGGTCATAGTTTTTCATTTCTGATTATTCCACTTCTGTGCAGCTAACTTGAGTTGAAGTGACTGTTGTACACAGTGATAATCTACGTAATGGGTGCCTTCATATTTCAGCACTATCTTTTTATCAAACACGCTTGCGCATTGTGTTTGTCTTGTGATGTAACGTTTGTGTATACAGTCCCTGCCCTACTTCTTACAAAACAGACGTTCTTGGTGAAGGAAGGCGTCTCAGTGATCTGATTGTTTTTCATGCGAGCGGGACATGTTTCTGTGTTGTAACAGTGCATTTCTGCACGGGTGCGTAAAGCACCAGTCTTGTGCGCCTTTGTAATGAAGCTGTACCAGATTGGAGTAGGCGCTATGCCAGCTGGGCATAGGCTCCCTCTTGTTGTCCTTCATCCCTAGAGCAAGGGGAGATGAACCGGCAGATAGGATAAGGTCGCCGTCGTGTAATATTCAAGATCAGCTCTCTTTTTGTGGATCAAGCAGTTAGCCTGGACGCTAGTTTTCTCTTGAGGGAGATTGAACACGAGTGAGACAAAACCGAAGCTTCGCCAGTCTCTTTTTTTTTTTTAAGCGTGGGAATTCTTGGTTCTGGTGTTTATTGTGTGGCATACTTCCTCTGCCAACTCTGCCTCCCCCATCTCTCCTCTGCTTTGCCCATGATCACCACCTCCTTCCTCCTCCCTCATTGAAATTCTGCCTGGCACACAGACACTACCCATTCAGTGGCACAAAGCTCAGAGAGAGAGAGGAGAAAGACATAAGAACCTGTACCAATCGTCTGGTGCCCCCGCTGTTGTGTCTGTGCCAAGCATTCATCCTGTCTCAAGGACCAAGGGACCAGACAATTCAATAGGTATTTCCCTGCCTCTGCTTCCTGCAAGAAATCTGTTCCAATTCTGAATTTTGCTGCCAACTGCGTGTGTTTTGGGTTTCACAAATTAATTTGTGTGTTCTGTGTCGTTCGCTTTGGGTTAGGAAAAGATTTGATGAATCTTGTACACGTTTGCTGGGGAAGAGAGGAAGCTAAGGCCTATTGCTGTTGCCTTATTTTTCTTGTGGATTAGGATTTGTGAGCAAAGGGAAAATTGAGACTTTTCTTTGAATGTCTCTTTTTTTTTACTCGAACTTTGTAATGCCTGCTTTAATAAATCAATAAATTATAGCAATTCAAGGCAGAAGCTGGTTCATGTGTGTGTGTGTGTGTGTGTGTGTGTGTGTATATATATATATATATATATATACATATATATATATATATATATATATATATATTTCATCCCACACTTATTGTGGAAAAAAGTAATTTGAGCATTTCACAACAAATCAAAATATTTGTTAAAGGAAATTTGTTTAATCATTTTTTTTCACTGGCCTTAATTTTTCCTTTTCTGGTAATAATACAAACATTTACATTCTTATATATATATATATATATATGTGTGTGTGTGTGTGTGTGTGTGTGTGTGTGTGTGTGTGTGTGTGTGTGTGTGTGTGTGTGTGTGTGTGTGTGTGTGTGTGTGTGTGTAACATGGTGGATGTTCAGCAAGCTGTGTTTGGAGGCAAAATTGGGTATGGTTTTCACAGATATAATAACTGAAGTGTAAAATGACATCTGTTCAAAGCTGATGGAGAACCATAACATTCCCTGTGCTACTGTGCCATATGACTTTGGCAAACCCAAATGAAATGTGTAACTTGTCTGATGATAGCTTTGTAAACTAAATCAGGAAATCATCTGTGTGTGTGTGTGTGTGTGTGTGTGTGTGTGTGTGTGTGTGTGTGTGTGTGTGTGTGTGTGTGTGTGTGTGTGTGTGTGTGTGTGTGTGTGTGTGTGTGTGTGTGTGTGTGTGTGTGTCCTGGGGGCATATCCTGGTTGGTTAACGCAGAGCTGTGTTATCACAGGGCACGAGAGAACAAGGTCCATGTTTCCTCACTTGCAATATTTCTAATTTACTACCATTCAGCCACAGTTCTATTGTAACATATGCACAGTGTCTGAAAGGTACAGTCCCCATCAAAACTTTTGACACCCATGAATTTCAGGCACACAAGTTAGAATATCCTCAGAAATAAATGTCAATGAACCAAGTTATATAATCACTATATTTAAAAGAATGTTCGAGGTTACTGTACAAAAATTCAAGTCCGATCTCGGTTCACGTGCTGGCTTGTTGCATCGCTGTATCCACCACTCCACAGAACCACCTTTGGTCTTGAATAGCAACTACACAGGCAAACAACCACTCCAAAAATTTTGAAAAATAAAATTATAATTTGCACAATTTTAATTTAATCTTAATTTAACCTTTATTTAACCAGGTCAGTTCCACTGACAGGGCTGAGAATTCTCCACGGATCCACGAATTTCTGACTTTTTCTGGGCCATTTCTGAGATCAGCGTAAATCCATTGAGAAAAATTGGTGGGAGGGAGAGAGGTGCAGCGGGGCCAGCTGTGCTTGTTAAACCTTTCCTCATATGCACAGAACCGCATTGCTGAAACTGCAAGCTAAAATGCGAAATGTCATTGGTTACTTTTTCTCCAACAGCAAACTTTCAGCCAATCAGAATGTCTGTAAATCTAAAATCACTGGAAGTTCCCGGATATGGACATTTTGATTTTCTGCAAGTTTTTGGTCTGTCGAGCTCCATCTGTAACATAATTACTGAGAGAGAGGACAAAGACTGTCTTAAAGACATCGATAGTGGTGTAAAAAAAAAATAGGTTTAAGTGGACATGGTTGGACCAGGAGGTAGACATTTACGGGGAAAAAAGCAAGACTCTGTGAATTCGTCCACAATGTTGAGCTCCCCGGTAAAACACTCTGCACGTTGCGTTCATATTTCATCAACAAAACCTTGGAAGAACACTGCAACACAAAGAAGCATGTCATCAAATTAATATTAAATGGACTAATCTTCCCGGGTCCAGAAGAGGCCCAGTGAGCCCCAAAGCCCACAACACTTGTACTGGTAAAGTGGAGTGCTGCGCTCCTGACACTGGTCAGCAACCGAACATCCAGTGCTCAGGTGCGTGTCCAATAATTCTGTTCATGCAATTAAAATGTGTTTACAATCACTGACATTTTTAAATGTGGTGCAGTTATTTATACTGTACATGTACTGAAGTGAAGTTCAGGGCTGCAAAACCACAGTTGTTTCCATGTTCCGTTTATTTCATCATATAAAATCACTAACTTAAAAAAAATTATATATACATATGTGTGTGTGTGTGTGTGTGTAAAATTTATTTATTTTATGGCTTTATTTTGACACGAAGCACACTTTTTCTGAAAACATGACGGTGTGGAGAACAACAAAACAAAACGAACCCTTCTTCTTTTGTATAATGGCAGCCGGCATCCTTATTGTTGCATTGCTGCCATCTGCTGCATCAGTCTGTTATAGCAGCACTAAATCCTCTCGATGAGTCACGTGTCTTTCAAGTATTTAAAAAGCCAACACTTCCACCCCTGACTTGACCTTATGGCTAAAATACTTCCGACAGAAACTTCTTTCAGGCCTTACAATTGATTTCCTTATGTTTTTACTCCTTAATAGATAAGCCATTCAAAAATGATGATGAGATATATTTTGCCTGCATGCTGAAATCGGCCCGTGTCAAGTTTTATGTTTGTTTTGGCGAATTTCATAGACTGCAGTACAGCTGGTGCACAGGATGTGTGCTTTTTAATGACACTATGCTGTATGTGCCTGTGGGGTTTTCCTGCTGACTGGCATAAGTAGTCGGGGTGCAAACTCACATGGTGTGATTTAGAAATTTATTGTGGGGCAGTAATTTGTAAGCATACATTTTACATGTAAATATGAATAAAGTGGCTCCTGTACTGATGAGGTAAAGCTGACATTGTTTAAATCGTACTGTACACCCCTGTATACGGCTCACCTCTGGACTAACTGTAGAAAAGCCAGTCTGCAAAGGTTGCAGGTGGCCTACAGTGATGCCTTGCGTGTGCTTTTGAGGAGGCCATGATGGACTAGTGCTACAGAGATGTTTGTCTCTACACGAGTGAACACCTTACAGGCTGTACTAAGGACTCTGATGTACAGTTTTATTTGTAGACTCAACAAGTCGGACAATGAAATCATAGTGGCACTCACAAATATACAATTCAGCTCCATACGATTCCAGTCAAGCATGTGGAAACACTGGTATGGCTGTCTTTTGAAACTGTGAATAATTATTGTTTCTTCTCTGTTTTGTCTGTCTTTTAAAATGGACTACGAGTCTGGAATAAAGTTTGATTTGAATTGAAAGTCACTGTTTTATACCAAAAATATAGTTGTTTTGATAGGTTTTAATCTCTTTAAAGGATTTACACATACTTGCATGAAGTTCCAGAGCTTATTGCAGTTTAAGGAAAGACACTTGAAGAATAGTTTTGACAAGTTCACTGATATCTGTCCAGTGCTATGGCATTTATAGTTAGTACATATGCTATAGCACGAGGCAGGTATTACTGAATGAAAGTCTACATAGACAGATAATTTTATTACAGTCAGGTTTCCACATACCCCAACATACAAAAATATCTAAAATGGAAATCCATGAAATTGGGTCTCTCTAGTGGCCCCAGAATACCTCTAAAATGCACAAAACCTGTGGGCCCCCACCAGGGGTGCAGCGTCGGACCTGCACTGGGGGCCTACGGCGACTCATGGGCCCTTGCCGATTTTCAGAGATTTTTTTCTTTGCCCAGTCTCATCCATGCACTGAGGCCAAGATCTCTTTTGCAAGGGAGACTTGGGCAATTATAAAGTTTCCAATTCACCTAACCTGCATCTCTTTAAATGCGTGAGGAAACCAGAGCACCCGGAGGAAACCCATTTCTTGGAGACATCTAGAAGTTTCTTGAACCCTCTGCTGGTAGCTTCTACCACTCTTAAAGTCTTAAGGTCTTCACCTCAAAGCTAGTTTTCTGATATTAGGCAACATATGACTTCATCATTCCTTTGATACATTCAATGCCTCCATTACCTGAGGTGACAAAGCAGCCTGACACGATCATAGACAACCTGGAAGCATCTCAACAGTTTTATGACATTCAGAACTTTTGAAATAGACCTTTAAATAGCCTTCCACACTGGGTTTCAGTGTGGAAGACTCCCGGGTCAAACCTCACCCCACCACATTTGTTCATGTGATGTAGAGTTGCGTCAGGGCATCTGGCGTAAAACTTGTGCCACTTCAACATACATAACATGGAGATCCACCTAGGGTTTGCTGTAGCAACCCCATGTGCAAACAAGGGAGCAGCCAAAGGGACTTAAGGCACCTTGACACTTGCACAAATAAATAAATAAATAAATAAATAAATAAATAAATATATATATATATATATATATATATATATATATATGAACAAAAATTTTGAAAAAACTTTAATAGTCACTTTTAAGGTCTTGCTACTGAGGAATAAAGCTGAGGACACATAAGATCTTTGGCCTAATTTTCACCACAATTCACAGTCGGGCAAAGTCTACACTAGTCAGCTGGGCTGGTGGCATGGAAATATCTTAGTGTGTTAGGGGTAAAGATCCAAATTGACAAGTGTGTGAAGAGAACATATCCGGTCTGATCTCAGTCAATCAAACATGCTTGAAATTTTTTGAGCCGACTTGGATGCAATCACATAGTGTGCGCTGATTACCGACCCAACCGCAAATACGTCACCAAGAGCCAATGAAAAACAGTAGGTTGGACACAGGAAATGCCATTAGAAGACAAAGACGAACGGAAGTAGCCAGTGGGAATATCAAAACAACAATGGAGAACTGTTTTTTTTTTCTTCTTAATGGATTTCTCAGCATAGATGCAGATAGAATATATGGTTTGATGGTTTGACAAATCATGTAGTCTGTGATCCCTCATCAGGTGCAGTCATTAAATGTATGATCCCCAGTCTTTCAGTCATCCTAAAATAATCTGCTGAAATAAACCATCTGAAACCAGATAACAATAGTGTCTTTTCAAAATTGGTAATGACTGTGAAAGTTGTCTAGTGTGTCTCCAGCTTCTAAATGGTTTGGTGCCTAGCTGTCTTGCTGAACTTGTTACACACTTTCTGCCTTCTCGTCCTCTGCGATCTCAGGATGTGGGTTTGCTCTGTGTTCCCAAGGTTAATAAGAAGTCCGAAGGTTTTAAACAGTGGTGGGCACAGATCCGCTAACCGGTAATGAGCGAAGCTAATTTTTTCGTTAGCGGATTATCTGTTATTCAGCTAATTTTGAAAACCATCAGTGGATTCATTAGCTTCCACTAAATTTAGTTCCATTAACTTTCAGTCCCCTAACATTTCTTTAGTGGCATAGTAAGACCAAATGGTCTGTAAGCCCTACAACAAAACATTAATTCCTGTCTGTTGGATGTTTTGCCGAGCCAGGCTGCCGGAAGGAACTCAGCCTTCCGCCCTGCCCCAGCAGAAGGAGACGGGCCATCTGCCGGTACAGCTGGGGGGGAAACGTCATTTACTTTCAACATACAGTAGCTCACACAGTGGCAGAACAGTTAAATCGCAACCAGTGGTGGGCATAGATCTGCTAATCCGCTAACCGCTATTTATTGAAGCTAACATTTTCGTTCGCGGATTAGCTTTTCAGATAACTTTGAAAACCATCAGCGGACCAATTAGTTCCGATAAATTTAGTTCCGATCATTTTTAGACCGCTAACATGTTTTTGCGGGCATTGTGAATAAAGCTTAACAGTTAAAAACATTTGTGAAGTTTGAAATCAAAGATTTTAGTACCTGTCTATTATATGTTTGTAGCAGACAGACAGCTATGAATGGTACAGCTCTAGCCAGCTGACTACCAGACAGACAGACAAACAGAAAGGGAGGGAGTGGAAAGAAAAGATCATTTCTCTTCACACCATACAAGGTTGCTTGCATATCACACAGGTCATGTACAGGCAGATAGTTTTGACTTCTGGTTAATGTGGCTTATGTGTTATACTGACCAACCAACCACTAATGTCAGGAAACAAATTTACCCATAATACATTGCTTCATGTGTGTCTAAACACTAAAACCTTTACAATTAGTGCATTACTTTAAAACTAAAACATATAGCTGATATTTTCACTTTGTAAAACATCAGATGTGACATTAATTTCATTAACTTTTCCAGAATTATTTTGTTTAAAATTTTAACCATGAGTCAAAACTGTCTGCCTTTGTATGCCTTGTGTGATATGCCGGCGAGTCTGTATGGTGTGAAGAGAAATTATCTTTTTTTTTCCCTCCTTCTTTTCATTCTTCTCTTTCCTTTCTTTATGGTCACCAGGTCTCTTTTGCTGAGAGAAGGCTGAGCTGAGATAGAAGCTCTGGGTTGTTGTTTTGTTAGTAGCTGCTAGTGTTCTGAAATCAGTACTGAAAGTTATTGGTTTAGCTTTTATCTATAACTTCCACTAAATTTGATGGGGTTTATCGGTTTAGCTTTATAAAAGCTAACTCTTCAGTTAGAAGATTAACGGTTATCGAAGCTAACTGTTTGTTTAGCTGTGCCCACCACTGATCGCAACGTTGTTTTCACTCATGGTCACAACATAACTCTTCACCAAACTAACTACATTACTTGAACTATAAAAGCACAACAAATCTATAACACTAATAACACTCCTAAACTAATACGTACTACAACAATAATAATAAATCACAAACAAACCCCAAACTCTCATAATGCATGGCTGCAGTGCATTATGATAAACAGTGTGTCTGCTTTAAAAGACAGCATGTACATGCAAACCTTTACTTTAAGTGCAAGACACTTATTTATGGAGTTACATTTGTGTCATTAATACCTGCAAATGCACAGAGGGTGATCTACAATAGTCCTCGATTTACACACGTGTTTTGTGATCCACAAAACACCGCTTTTAGCCATTCTATGTGTTTTGATGGGGGGGCGATAAGACAAGTCTGATTTCCCATAATGCCTTTTGGCGCTTGTGTCGATTTAACGATCAAGCCTTCTTTAGTCTTTCTTCTTCATTACTTTAAAAGTGCGATATTTTCACTTTGTAAAAATGACAGAGTTGCTGTTAATATGTTGATCAACTGTCTGGAATGAGTGAAATTGCATTGCGTTTGATCTACACTGCCACCATGAAAGGTAAGTGAGACGTCTTTGCAGCAGCCAATAGGGTGTTTAAAGACACAAGCGCTGAATTGAATTTACTCGGAAACCTCTGTGGTGCTAAAAGTCACTGACAGTGTGCCAAGTCAATACTGAAAGTTAGAGGTTTGCTGTAACTACTGTTATTTATTTATTTTATTTTTTTAGGGGTTTATTAGTTTTAAAAGTTAACTTTTCAGTTAGCGGATTAGTGGTTGTCAAAGTTTTTGGTTTTTGGTTAGCTGTGCCCACCACTGGTTTTAGAGCTGTTGCTTGAAACAGTGTACCTGTTGACATTAGAAAGAGTCTTGCCATATTGGTACATCTTAAAACTTGTTTATTTTCTTAGGTTTATCATTAGTTTTGTTTGTCTGAATTATATCTGCTGTTTTGAATTTTTATTTCTTCTTGACATTTTATGTGAACTGTCTTATTTTATTATGTTAAGCACTTTGTAAATCTTTCTCCTTAAAGTGCTCCATAAATTAATTTATCATTATTATTATTAGTCCCCTTTATATTCAGTATAACCAACAATGAAAGGTTTAATTGTGGGAGGGAGGGAGTTTTTCTTTCCACTGTTGCCTGTCTGCCTGCTTACCCTTGTGAAGCCTCTTAGGGTGACTTTTGTTGTGATTTGGTGTTATATAAATAAATTGAATTTAATTCAGTTTAGGTCACGCGAATGGCGACAATTAGGCACAGGTGAGTCTTATTCGTTTTGCATTTTGTTTGAGGAACTATTTAAAATGAATTAAACAGGTACCAGTAAGTGTGTCCAGCATATGTAGTTCGTGGCTATATTTTTTTATTTCACAATATGAAAGGCTTTTTGTTGTTTGTTAAGGGATATTTTCTTAAATGTCTCAATTATACAACATTGTTTCTTTTGCACTTGTTCCTGAAAATATTCTGAATTATGTACTTTAAAATCAGGAGTGGCAATAACTTAGACCAGGAGTGCAGATGAGATGCATTTCATTCTTTTCTGTTTTTCCCTCTCTCCTCTTTTCTTCATGGTCTTTTCAACTGCCTTACTTCATAAGTCATAGAAAAATCCCCAGCTACAAGCGACAGTACGAAATAGAGATCATTTGATTGAACAACGCCCGATGCTTCTAAACCAGTCTGGAGTTGTGCGGGGACTTCAACACCAAATTTGACAGTTATCGTCAAAGCTCACAAACACAACAGTCCCCACATCCTTTCTGTATTTAGCATGTTATTTTTTTTTTAATCGGATTTCTTGATACACATTTGTTAAGATGATTTCCACTTGTACATAGTGCCATGTCATGAGTAGTCACCCCCCACCTTTCATGGCCCAAACACGTCTGTACTCAGCGACGTTTCTTGGCGACCAAATGAGTGAACGGGTCTGTCACTGGCATGGTGGCAGAGTTGGGCATCATGCCAGTCCACCCCCTCTGTCTGTCTGCTCTTCTGTAATGAGACTGGTAGGGTCTACTGCATGCTAACAATGGACTGGTCTGGACTACATCTCAGAGGTTGTGACTGTATGCTAATTTATGCAAGCAGTGTACCTCCTGACCTCAGTTCTGTCTGTCTGAGGCTCAGTGCTGGCATTTCGTCTGGCACTCGTTAACCCTTCACAGTCCCAACCCCTGTCCCATTAGAGTTTATCATTTGGCCACCTGAGGATTAGGAAGAAATAATTAAAACTGAGAAAGTGTAAAATTAACTGTGCTCATTTTGTGAGAGAGCCACGGATTGTCAGTGTGTCACAAAACATTTTAATGTGTTTGATGACATTCAAGCCAGACTGTTGTGATACCAGTAAAATCACAGGGAGTCGGGTGTCCTTTGCTAATAATAAATTATCTCTAAGAACTTTCCAGCTGTCTGACTGTAACGATAGAGCGCCTCACTCACTCAGCACCTCTCATTGCACGTGTCGTCTGTGTCTTTTGGCTTCATCTCAGTGTCTGGCAGGAGACCGACTCTCCATCGTTCTCAATAGAGCAGCCGCAATTTCATCATCAAAAGATATCAGGTTCGGAAGAAAAAACAAACTCAAAGATACGCCTCAGAATGTTTTGAAGCAAACCTAAAATGGCCGAAGTGTGAGACGCCATTTTGTGCTTCCGTGTTTTGTTTGCGGGGCAGAATCTCAGCCTCGTATTCAATCAGAGGCAGCTGGTGGAAACCATATTTGCAGGCATCTGTGTGTGTACCTCGGTCTGAGAAGCGGCAGTGTGCCTACACAGGGATAGCCCGCTGGAATGAGCTCAGTGTTTTTGGCAAAAAACGGAAACCGATTCCTGGCACAGTTGAGCAGGTTTTTATTCTCCTTTCAATCATGTGCCAGATTCTGAGGAGCAAGTGAGTTGTTTGTTGGGCTTTCATGCATTAGCTTGCACACTTTTCAACATTGGCTTACTGTTTCATTATTTGTCTGTGTATTTTACCTGATTGGATTTGTTAAAGATTTTTACTTCCACTATTTAAAAAAAAAGAATGGCTTGGTTGATTGCTGCAAGTGCACGATGTCTTTCAAAATCCTGGCAGCTGAAGACGTGCTGTCATGAAGCACAAGCAATTTTTATTGATTAGCTGATATTTTGAACAATTTCCAGGAAGTAATTAAAAACAAAACACTCCTTTCTATTGAATCGAAATGTAAGGATGCAATTATTATTATTATTTTTTAAAATTTGGCTTTTTTTTTTTTTTACTGGAGGTGCGTTAGTCAGAGAACAAATTAGAATAAACTTTTCTGTCTCTTTTGTTTGCTTGCAGGTATCACGTTTGAGGATCTTTGGTACTGAAGCTTCGTGGATGCTGCCCTTGGGGCTGAGGTAGTAGATTGAATAGTTGTGGGGTCATGTAACCTCTTTGAGATAACTATACAATCTACTGTCTTTCCCAAGGAGACAGCTGAGTCAGCCAATCAGCAACCTTCATCTGCGGATGGGCAATCGTGCTGTCCAATCAAGGTGTACGTTTGCATCAATTGGCAAAATGCCTGATGAACTAGAACAGGTGAAAGAGGTGTGACATTTCCTGACAGGTATATATGTGTGTGTTGGTTTGTGCTCTGTCGGGGTGAGGTAGTAGGTTGTATAGTTTGGTGGGTGGGACTGCACCCTGCTCAGGTGATAACTATACAGTCTATTGCCTTCCCTGAGGAGTTCACTGGACGCTCACCAATGTTCAAAACAATCCTGGATATGTATCACATTTTTTCGTCATAAACGAGAGCAGATACATTGTGTTGATTTTATTGAAATTGTCTTGATGTTTTTAAAGTGTGTAAATAAACTTGTGTCAGATTAGCTGTACAAAAAAGAAAAAAAATCTGTGCATTTAATATTGAAATTATTTCTCACATACTGTAATTGCGATGTGTCACAGTTTGTGTATGGCACTGGCCTGTTGAGCTGCTTAGTCAAGATCACCCTCTAGTGGAGCTACAGGAGATTGCTTTCACTGGACTGAGGTTTTTTTAATATGCTGCAGGAAGTGAGAGTAACGGGAGCATTCCAAGCAGACACAAGCGACAGTTTCAGAAATACAAACCATCACCTGCTGCTGAAAAACCATACATACTGGAGCATACTGGACTTTTGTTTAGTCATGTCAGGATGCATTTTTCCCTCCTTAGCTACATGTCTCCGTGTGATTGGCTCCACTGTCTTTTATTGATCTTTGATTTAGCTGGTCTCCATGGCAACAGTCCAACATTGCGTGGAATCTTCTCCATAGTTGACTGTAGGCCTGTTGGATCTTTGGGATACGGTAAGCGTAGACCACTGGGTTGACCGCAGAGTTGACATGAGAGAGAAGAATACCTGGAGTTGGATCATTCATAATGAGATCTGTGATCACTGTAGTCACTGGTAAGTATTGTCATCTGTAGTTACATGCTGTACACATGAAAATATTCAGAGCTCCTACATGGAGACTAACTTCTATATGAAAATAAAATGTAACCTTTGTGTCCACTATACAAGATAACACCACCTGCCTGTATAGAGGGCATCTTGAGTGACAGCTTGAGGGCCACGAAACAGGAGCAGACAGTTCATCAGGTGCAGAGGAATCCAGCAGCAGGCGAACAAAATCAGGACCAGAGCAAGGGAGCAGGCCAGCGTCCTCTCCCTGAGCAGAGAGACCACCGCTTGTGGGCCGCTCTCCTTCAAACGCCCCTGTAGGCTCCAGAAGATCTGTGCATACAGAAGTGTCATGACCAGCAAGGGTACGACAATACAGCCAAGGAAGTTGAAGTAGACCATGAAGTTCAGAGAGATAACTGAGAGGAAAGTGCACGGTGGAGAGATGATGGATGAGGAGGATGTATTGGTGGAATTAATTTCCTGAGAGGGGTAGTTATGCCAACCAAAGACAGGGGTGAAGCCCAGGAGACAGGAAAGTATCCAGCACATAGACACAGCCAACCATGTATGCGACTGTGAGGCAAGGACTTTATATCTAAGAGAGAACGAAAGATGAAAGACAGTGAATGGGAGAGCAAAAATTACCACCATGTATAATTAGTCTTTAAACACAAAAACAGACAATTATCTCAACACATTCTCACCAAGCAAAACTTCAATATGTGATGACATGGATAACCCCTTCATGACATTTAGTTATGCACGTGCAAACCCTAACAGTAGCCTTAACCATGACCATAACCCAAACAACAGATTGGTGTCCCTGATGACGCAGAGGTCAAGCAGATAGTTTGTAGGAATGATACTGCTGTTAAAAACAACAACAACAAAAAATCCTCACATGTCACTAAGTGACGTCATATAATGGTGCAACACGGCTCTGACCAAGTGTCATAATGTGATGAGTTGGAAGTGAGAATGTGTAGCTTATCAACATGAATACTGGTTTATTCAAAATGATCTAAATACAATTACAAAATGTCAGGAATTGATTGCACAAATATTCACACCTTATAATATGGGAGTAGAACCCAGAATTAGTCTGTGCTGGGTATAACGTTAATCTACACATGGGCCTACAGGCCCAGTTGAATTTGCCCAGTTTGATACTACATGATTACAGAGGCTGGTGTGTCCTTATTCTGTGATCTGAATGTGGAGAATCATAGCATAGTCATTTTGCGATGGATTGACTGTACCTATGACTGTCACCTGGGTGTTCTAGCCACCTAAACACTTGCCTGAGTTTGGCTCCATTTTACGAACCAACAGCCCAAGCTACAACTCCATGCAGCGTGTCTTATTGTCGTAGCTGCTCACGCTTGGCAAGGTTTGGCACTGAGTTCTCATGAACAGTCACAAGGCTCTGGAAAAGTGGTCCGACCCCGCACCTCAGCCCTGCTAGTCAGTACATAAGAGATGTGTCCTATAAAGGACCAATTACTTCTGCCAAATTGACACTGCAGAATAATAGGATTCTCCCTACACTCTACACTGTAAAATAAAATAAGTTGACTTTGCTAAAAAAAAAAAAAGAAGCAAACTTGCTGCCTTAAAAAATAATTTGTTAGCTTAAATGTATCAGATTTGAGTAACTTAATTATTGTGAGTGTACAGTTCTCAATTTAAATAATTGAGTAAAAGTAACTCGTTCATTTTGATTTAGCAGTACTCAAAAACCTAGATTATAGTAACTTGTTTATTTCGAGTTTGCAGTACTGAAATAAGTTAGATTACAGTAACGTATTGACTGTGAGCATCCAGTACTCAAGTGACACCTTAATTCGCTTTAGTTTTGCTCATTCATCATCTTCAGGTCAACTTAATCTTCTTGAAGCTACAGCGGAAGCTACAGCTAACCACTGACTTTTAGTATTGACTCTGGTACACTGTCAGCTACTGACAAGCCAGTTTTGCTTTTAAGCATCGCTAACGCTTCTGAGTAAAAACAAAGGCGATCACAAACCCAACACAAACAATGAGTCAGAACGTCTGTCTTTGAGTGCCTTGCCCACTGCTGTAAAGCAGAGTCATTTACTTTCAATATGGAACAGTACTGATGTGTCGCAGAAGACATTAAAAGCAAAGCAGTTTTGATTTATAAACTAAACAAATTCTGGACAGTTTAACAACAAGTGAAAAACAGGTTGGAGAGAGCACTGGTAGTCCAAACATGGGCTCACCGTGTATGTGTGCGGGCAGGAATGCGCAAAGTAAATGAGGCAGATCTGCGCATGTCTGAATGAACGCCCAAAGGACACTGGGTACAAAAAAAAAAAAACTCGAAAAAAATTCGAATTTGGCTTAAATGAGATACAGTAAAGCATGTCTTACAATCTCAAAGTACTAACTTGTTTAAAATGAGTGTCCATAACAGGTTGATGAAAACTGAGTTTGGTTAACATAATTAATTTGTATGTTAGCATTTACAGTGTAATTTAGGTCATGATTTACACCCTCTGAACGCATGCAAAAGCATTGAAAAATTGCACAGAGAAGTTTAGGCACCTGCATTACTGTTGCTTCTGCAACTCAGCTGTCGGAACTAAAAATTCAATTCGGCTTTACCTGGGTCTTTTAGGTCAGTTGAAAGTTTATGTGGCAGGAATTCTGAATCTGACTGAACTCAAACATTACATTTTCCCAATTACAGTACATGCACAGTGTTTATTAGAGGTTCTCCCCTTCACAATGTGGGATCAATTGATTTCTATTTAATCACTAGATGGAGGACCAGGGCAATCCGCTCATTCACTGGCTGTTGCCAGAACGTGCCATCATAGATAACGTCCAATAACCAGGCATAAATAGGAATCAATGGGCATTGGGCATGACCAGTGTTTTCACGATAGTTTGATGATAAATCTGCATTTTCTGTGCTATTACAGTCCCACATTTGTACAGGCAATATTTGTCAAAACAAATACAGAAGAGGATCAGACTGTTTATATAATTTTTTATATAAACAGGAAGTGCCAAATTTTGAGTCCACAGCGAAACAGTAAATGTCAAACACTTCCTGGATTCCATGAGCCAAGATCTCGTGGGATCCAGGAATTTGGTGGCAAGTTGAGACTGAAACAGGAAGTGCCAAATTTTGAGTCCACAGTGAAACAGTAAATGTCAAATGTTGAACACTTCCTGGCATGGGCGGAGCTAGAGCAGAGGCCAAGTTTGCACTGGACTCCCCTGAAATCTGATTGGACACAGATGACTGACATGTTATGGCACCGCACGTCTGGTTGAAAAGAGCTGCATTTTGAAATCAGTGACACATATTGACTGCTAGGTCCCTCTTGTACAGTAGGTGGTGCTGTATATCACAAAAAGTTCTAATCCACCTTAGTAGAAAAAGAAAATGTTTAACTCAGATTTGAAATTGAACACGTCATCTGAACTGTGGATTCCTAATGACACCAAAGTTATATTGGTAAGTAAATGACCGTATTTTATGCCAGAAATGAGGTCCAGGTTGTTAAAAGCGGTATTTCTCCTTTAATTCGGGCTATCTTATATATACGTGTTTCTCGAGTGATTTTAAAGAGCAGGCAGCTGTTGATTCATGAGAAATAACGTGAAGATGCTCAGGCTGAAAGAAATACAGGTAATTTATTCTTCTGTATAAAACTTGTGTAACCTCGTATTTGCTGTCTGAGTGACACACCAGTGACACAACTTTAGATAAATAAATCTAAAGTTATTTTCCTTAAACTACAAGCAAATTTCTATAACTTGATATAAATTAATTAAAAATATAAAATCTAGCTTCCTAATGAAGTAGTGTAGAGGAGGGTTTTCTTGAAAAGAAAACCCGATATTCAGCTACAATTTGCCAGAAAGTGCATTTGAGATGAAAGCCTAGATGTGACGTTTTGGTGAAAGAAACTTTTGTATTTCTTCATAACTGATGTAAATAAAGTCTAAAACATTCAGTGACTTGGAAATGTTCATGTTGCCATCCCCTGACTTGTCTGAAGAAAACTGGCAATAAAACTGATTTTTATTTACAGGTATTATCAAGTTTTAAAGATTTGCTTTCAGTTTGAGTTTGAGGAAGATCATTTTAGAAATGTTTATTCTTTGTATTTATTGTATTTGAAATGGCTTAATCAAATAAAAATGTGTGAAATACCAAGTGTTACAATACTTTTGGAGGGCATAGTATCCTAAACTTATGATGAGTGCAAAATGAGTGTTATTATTGTTTTGTTTAAGAATGTTTAATTTTCACAGTTGCTGCATTTTATGTGAAATCATAGTGTTATAAAAAGTCTGAAGGACCAAAATGACATGGTGAGATGCTGAAGAGCTTCATTCTTCACACACTATACATGTACAACCTCTGGCAAAAATTATGGAATCCTCGGAGGATGTTCATTCAGTTGTTTAATTTTGTAGAAAAAAGATCACAGACATGACACAAAACTAAAGTCATTTCAAATGGCAACTTTCTGGCTTTAAGAAACACTATAAGAAATCAAGAAAAAAAGATTGTGGCAGTCAGTAACGGTTACTTTTTTAGACCAAGCAGAGAAAAAAAATATGGACTCACTCAATTCTGAGAAATAATTTATGGAATCACCCTGTAAATTTTCATCCCCAAAACTAACACCTGCATCAAATCACATCTGCTTGTTAGTCTGCATCTAAAAAGGAGTGATCACACCTTGGAGAGCTGTTGCACCAAGTGGACTGACATGAATCATGGCTCCAACACGAGAGATGTCAGTTGAAACAAAGGAGAGGATTATCAAACTCTTAAAAGAGGGTAAATCATCACGCAATTTTGCAAAAGATGTTGGTTGTTCACAGTCAGCTGTGTCTAAACTCTGGACCAAATACAAACAACATGGGAAGGTTGTTAAAGGCAAACATACTGGTAGACCAAGGAAGACGGCAAAGCGTCAAGACAGAAAACTTAAAGCAATATGTCTCAAAAATCGAAAATGCACAACAAAACAAATGAACGAATGGGAGGAAACTGGAGTCAAGTCTGTGACCGAACTGTAAGAAACCGCCTAAAGGAAATGGGATTTACATACAGAAAAGCTAAATGAAAGCCATCATTAACACCTAAACAGAAAAAAACAAGGTTACAATGGGCTAAAGAAAAGCAATCGTGGACTGTGGATGACTGGATGAAAGTCATATTCAGTGATGAATCTCGATATCTGCATTGGGCAAGGTGATGATGCTGGAACTTTTGTTTGGTGCCGTTCCAATGAGATTTATAAAGATGACTGCCTGAAGACAACATGTAAATTTCCACAGTCATTGATGATATGGGGCTGCATGTTATGTAAAGGCACTGGGGAGATGGCTGTCATTACATCATCAATAAATGCACAAGTTTACGTTGATATTTTGGACACTTTTCTGATGTTTAAGGATGATGAAATCATTTTTCAAGAAGATAATGCATCTTGCCATAGAGCAAAATTTGTGAAAACATTCCTTGCAAAAAGACACATAGGGTCAATTTCATGACATAGGGTTAATGTCAACGAGCAGATGTGATTTGATGCAGGTGTTAGTTTTGGGGATGGAAATTTACAGGGTGATTCCATAATTTATTCCTCAGAATTGAGTGAGTCCATATTTTTTTCCTCTGCTTGGTCTAAAAAAGTAACCGTTACTGACTGCCACAATCTTTTTTTCTTGATTTCTTATAGTGTTTCTTAAAGTCAGAAAGTTGCCATTTGAAATGACTTTAGTTTTGTGTCATGTCTGTGATCTGCTTTTTTTCTACAAAATTAAACAACAGAATGAACATCCTCCGAGGCCGGTGATTCCATAATTTTTGCCAGGGGTTGTAATCTATTGATATAATAGACTTGAATTAATTTGTCAGTCCCATGCCAGATGTTGTGAAGAGTTCACCTGGAGATATGAATTTTGTTTTTCCTATCCCTACCACTGAAGTCAGATAGAAAATAATACCATCAGTTTGTCAAACCATAACATATATAAGCAGTCAGGCAGAAAATATTGAAGTCACTACTTTACAGAATACAGGTTGACACAAAAAAGTCATTTTCTAACCTTTTTTCAGCAATGTTAGTCATTTCCCCACATCATTAACAATATTAATATTCACTTAATGAAAGCTTACTCCACAATGCTTTGTCAGCTTGTTGCTGCACCGAACCAGTTTTACACCTTCATGATGAAGTAATAAAGAGGAGGATTTTCTTAAAAAGACCTGAAAGTTTAGCTCCAAATTGCCAGAAGGTACATCTGAGATGCAAGCCAAGATTTGATCGGTTTTGGTGAAAGAAAATCCTCCTCCGCTCTACCTCACTGTGAAGCTAAGAGTGGTGATGTATAAAATGCAACATTTTCACTGTGCACAATTTCTCCAGTCACAGCTACATAAGCCTTTAACAACATCTGGGTTGTCTGGGTGTCTTGGTGGCTTTCCTCACTCTTCTCATTCCACAGTCACTCAGTTTTTGAGAACTGTCTACTCCATGCAGATTTACCATAGAGTGCCATACTGTTTGTATTTCTTTGTAATTGATGTAAATACAGTCTAAGACATATTCGGTGACTTGGAAATGTTCATGTATCCATCCCCTGGTTTGTCTGAAGAAAACTGGCAATGAAATGGATCTCATCCACAATTCCCACAAAAGGCTCCAAGCTGTCATTGATGTTGAAGGGGGCAATACACGGCCAGCGGTATGTAAACTTTTGATCAGGGTCATTTGGGTAGTTTCTGTTGTCATTATGATTTAAAAAGAGTTGTTTGACAATAAATGGCTTCACCCAACCACTAACCATGAGTGAAAAAAAACAAAACAAGGTATGTAAATCTTTGAGCACAACTGTATGTTAGAGTAATTAACTTTGTAGTGGGTAGATAAGAAGGCAGAAGAGAGATTTCAGCCATCTGGACATATTTTAAAATAAACTCAAGCCGATTGTAACCGTTTGAAACAGGTGACATATGTAGACATACATATTCCATAATAGGCTCAAAGACAGGATATACTGAAAATCTATTTTTCTTCCACAGTGGGTCAGTGGTTAGCACCCTTGCCAGAATTTTTTGACATACTCGCCGTATTACGGCGTATATCAGCATGCCTCAATGTGCTCTTAACTTATACAAAGCCTACCCATAATTCAGTATCAGTAGCTATATCTGTGAAACTCTCTCTCTCTCTCTCTCTCTCTCTCTCTCTCTCTCTCTCTCTCTCTCTCTCTCTCTCTCTCTCTCTATATATATATATATTTTTTTTTTTTTTTGCATCAGTTATGCCATATTTTTATGCATAAAGACATCCCCCTTATAAATTAGGGTTTTGTTTTTTGATACATTAAGGGTAAAACTACATGGCAAGTGAAGTCAGTTTTTTCCTATTAAAAGTACATTTTGTGGATGTCAGAGTCTTTGTATTTATTTCTCACTACAGAGGAAAGGTGGCCCAAAAAATTGTTATTATTTTGAAGACTACCCCGTCCAACTGATGAGTATGTGTTATGTCTTCTCCAGACAATCAGCTTTTGATAACATGACGTGTGTCACATGGGGGGCACAGTGAATCAGTCTAGAAAGTGATTTACTAAGCCCCAGTATCAAGTGGATAACAAATATGACTTGTTGAAGCTTATACATTTATTTTTCCGTGAATTATTTCTATAATTTGTGTATATAAACAACTGTTTTCACATTTGAACAGAAATTATGACAGTTGTATTCATAATAGTTTCTAAAGGACTTATATCACTATATAAAAAACTCATACATTACACAGCTAGTTTGCTGGATTATAATTTGTATTTGTATCAGCATTTATTTAATCATTTTGAAGAAATATGCCTTGGACACTGATTCGCTGTGCCCTGTGAATTAGTGTCCGGGGCACAGTGAATCAAAAATTTTAAAATCGGTTTTAAACACCTGTAAATTAACAGCCTTATAAACAATAACCTGCTGTATTAAATCCACAATAGAATGACCTAAACCTATGCATAATGTGTTTATGCTGCCACAAAACAACATTCCTGATCCACTGTGCCCCGGCGTCCCCTACCGACATTTTTTAATATGGTCAGCATACTCTGGCTAAATTGGCAAGGTGTGACGAGGTGTTAGTGCCATAATTCACCGACATTACACACCGTCTGTTTCATGTTACGAGCCTTGTTTGTACCAACCACTATTCGTGCAACAGATAACAGAATATTTACAGAGGAATCTTTCAAATAGTGAAACAAACACCAAATTCGGCACAAATACTCCTTAGACATTACTCTTTGGAAAAAAAAAAATTTCAATAGGCAGCCAGGTAGGGGTCAATTGAAGAATTATACAGGGGTCCAAATTATAAAAAAGCTCCAATCATATTGAAAACATTATTTGTTTGACCATAGCGATTCCAAAAGGTATAGTTTGGACTATCTATGACTGAAGTCTATGGAGTTATGGGTTAAAGATGGCAAGAATGGTGACAAAGGTCATTTTCAGTTTGTACAGGGGTCAAAAGGTAAAGTTGCTCCAATTTTGATAAAAAGTGATGCAATTTATAGCTTGGGTTTTAAAAAGGAATGTTACGGAGTAACATGTCACATATCATACTAGAATCCAATGGACATCGATATTGTTTGACCTTTACTATGGAGACCAAACATTCAACACAATCAAAACGATACTCCAACCACTTGACTTACCTGAGTGGTGTGTGTAACCGAAGGTAGCGGTCAACAGCAATAGCCAGCAGTGACAGCACAGAGGCCTGAGTCAGCACAAGTATAATGCAGGTGAAAAGTAGGCATAGATCAGGGATCACATTCACCCAGCCATCCAATATGATGGCCAGGGGCACTGCAGCCACACCCACTAAGAAGTCAGCCACTGCCAAGGAAACCAGGAAGCAGAATGTTGGCTCCCGAAGGGAGTCACGGATGCCAAAACAAACAGCACACACTACTAAAGCATTCCCAAGGCAACAGGCTGTGGCAATCAATGATTCCAGCACTGTGTAAACCACCCAATTCCACTCAGCCATCACTGAAGATGTAAACCAGGGAAGACAGAGTAACTGTGAAGTTTGAAAGACCAGATATCCTCGTTGAAGGTTGTGGACGGGTGTAATAGATTCCACAGCGGAGCCACGTCCAACATAATCTAGTGTTTGTTGTCAGATTATGTATTGCTGCTTTCAGCTCTTGGCTTCAAATGGCCAGAAATGCATCGAGCAGATGGTTTTTATATGCAAACATGCAAGCACTTCTGTGTGCACACAACAGGCACAAACTCCACGGAGACACCATCTGCATTTCATCAGTGTGTGAACATCCCTTCTTCACTCTGATGAATAGCTCAGTACCCTCGTTAGAGAGCTTTAGTATGAGCAATGTAACAATTTTCACAAGTTTGTTCCTGCAAATAGATATAGATGAATAACTGATGTCAAACCTGCCTTCAAATGTTCCACGATTAAAAAAAGACAGCCAGTCTTTTCTCAGTGATATAATTTGTGATAACATCATTTGCTTCACAGCATATGACTAGGAACTTGGCTCCGAAAAGTACTTTTCTTGGCAACTTCGTGCACGAATAAATGCCCAATCCATCAGCTGTGTTTGTGTTCACAGAGTAACTTATCCTTGCCTCAGCCATATTGATGAAGAAAGGGCAATTGCAATCCATGGGTGATCCTCCAGCCAGCTGTGAACCACTGAATCTCTGACATTGTAAAGGTGGCGAAACAGCTGAAGGCAAGAAAAGATGCAGAGATCAGAGGTATTTCAATTTCAATTTATTTTCATTTATATAGAGCCAAATCACAACAAAGTTGCTCAAGGTGCTTCACACAAATAAGGTCGAAACTTACCAACCCCGAGAGTAAACACACAGGTGACAGTGGTAAGAAAAAACTCCCTCTGATGATTTGAGGAAGAAACCTCAAGCAGACCAGACTCAAAGGGGTGACCCTCTGCTTGGGCCATGCTACCGACACAATGTACAAAACTAATCTACAGGAAATGCTGCCGGTGCACAGGACAGGAGGGTTTCAGAAACGGACACCACAGCCATCTCTGGTCGGAGCCGCACCTCAATCAGAGAGAGAGAGAAAAAAAACAGAATCAGGCACCAGAAAGACAAGAAATACAGTATAATTTGTCAGCATTAAGCAACAGGAAAAACAAGAAATACTAAGGTGATCGCCAGCCACTAGCCCTAAGCTTCACTAAAAGACCCAGACTTTAGATAAAGTTGAGGCCGTGGCACGCTCCGTTTCCTAATAAAATGAATTTAAAAAAGTAAAAAGCATAGTAACATACTATGCCAGTATGCTAGCCATACGAAAGGGAAAATAAGTGCCTCTTAAATCTGGACTTGAAAGTCTCTACAGAATCTGACTGTTTTATTGATGCAGGGAGATCATTCTACAGAACAGGGGCATGATAAGAGAAAGCTCTGTGAGCCGCAGAATTTTTATTCACCCTAGGGACACAAAGTAGTCCTGCACCCTGAGAATGCAAAGCCCGGGCCGGTACGTAGGGTTTAAGCAGGTCAGCTAAGTAGAGAGGTGCTAGTCTGTGAATAATTTTCTAAGTTAGTAGCAGAACCTTAAAATCTGATCTCGCAGCGACAGGAAGCCAGTGACGAGATGCCAAAATGGGTGTAATGTGGTCAAACTTTCTGCTTCGTGTCTAAAGTCTGAGCAGAATTTTGTTAGCTTGACACAGATGCTGTTATTTTTATCAGACAGGTAATTTTTTGTGGTATCTGTGAGGTAGATAATATTTTAAGTGAATGGAAGAAAGGCCCTGTTGTACCGCAGTAGAAAAGGATAGAGTGATTGGATTAAAAGGAGGTTTTTTTCTGTCTGAGTCTATCCCCGTTATAGTGGTTATGAGTGTTCCAGACCATTTGATCTGCCTCTGAATGTCTTTGTCCAGTCAGGTCCTGCCCATTCCGATGCAATTTGTCAGGTTGAAAATCGTTCCACCACATCTCTCACAGACTCTCATGTAAAATCAATATTTTCACAAAATGGAGCTTTCAATGCAATCTCTGTTTTTTGGGTGTGCACAACACATTATGTGTTTTCATCATGCACAACTGTGCAATGCTATCTTCAAAACCCCTGAGAAGCTCGGCGCCTCGGACCCTCGGAACGTTTCTGCCAGTGAGTGTTTTACCATCACGCAAACTATTTGTTGTTATTTATTTTATTTTATTATGTTATTATGGCTGACAAAATAACATGTTAATTTACATTAATTAATTACAAAGTTAATTTTTAAAAATTGCAATTGATCGCACTTTGCTCTGTTTTGTTTCAATTCACTGACTTGGTCTGTAGATAAAGTGTTTTTGAAAACAATAACTGGGCTAGATGTCTGTGCCTTTGGACACTTTTTGCATGGTTTAAACAAGAAGGATTCAATTTTTTGAATAGCAGCAAGAAAATCATGCGATCAGTGCAGCCACAGCACACAGGTCAGATTTGAAAAGAAAAAGAGTTCCCTTCAGAGTCTCACAACATGAGGACACAGAGAGCAATGAGCAGAGTGCAGAGTATACAAACATATTTTTTAACTTTTCTTTCAAACTCTGTTCCGCTCTGTGTGTGTCCTTGCTGTGGTTGAACTAAAACACAGCTGCAGATGTGCGAAGCGTTGCAACAAATACTAACCTTTTTTTTCCCTCCAAATACACTGAAAGTGTTGTGTGTTGGGGGGTTTGGCTGGACATTTTGGTGTTGTTTTCTTTTCTTTGCTCTCCAGGTGGTATGCAAACTGGTTTTTGTCTGTGGAGAAGGTGCTGGCAGAAGAGTCCTTCCCCCTCATCAGCATTATTGGCTGCACTTGTGGAGGATGTTCACGTGCAGGCCTAATGACTTGCAGCACCTGTGGATGATGCTCACGTGCAAACTTAAAGACTTTCAGCTGAAGCAGATAATGAGATGGTGTTCTGCATTTAAGCCATGAGTGATTTGAGCAGAACTGCCGGGAACTCGACCTTGTGACGTTCGTTTGTGAGACGCTGAGGACCGCGCCTGGGTTTGACACATCGTGCCTGTGAAGGAGGATAAATATAATTGCCACCCTCTGCCCCGGAGAAATGACGGTGATAAACGAACCGTCATCATGAGATTCATCAACAGAAAACACAAAACAGCACTGTTAAAACAAGGAAGAAAACTGAAAGGGACAAACGTATTCATCAATGAACATCTCACCCAAACGGAATGCCGACATCGCCAGGAAGCACGCTTCTTGAAGAAACAGGGAAAAAATCCAGCACACATGGACTTCAAACTGTAAAATATTCATCAAACTGAACGGATCACCAGAACAAGCAAAAGTCATGGCAATAAGGAACATCGAGGAGCTGGACAAATATGAACAATAGTGTTTCTTAAAGTGAGGATCTGGACAAATATGACCAATAAGGTATGAGGACACAAACACATCACAACACCATGACACAGACCAGAGGAACCTATTCATCTACTACCTATTCATCTACATCTGGAGACAAGAAGGATATAACTCAAAGGATTGCTGATCATGGAAAAGTAGAACTGAGAACATTTAAATACACAGACCACAATGTACTGGACTTGGAGCACGATATAGACCCGGACAATAATTTCTTCTCAAATATCAATGACAGTTGTTGCTATTATACAGATGAACAGTTTAATCGGATCATTAAAACGGATAACAAATTATCAATAATCCATTTCAACAGCAGAAGTCTATATGCAAACTTTAACAACATTAAAGAATATTTAAGTCAGTTTAAAAAAATATTTAACATAATTGCTATATCAGAAACATGGATCAATGAAGATAAAGGAATGGATTTTGAACTGGATGGATATGAATTTAATTGTGTAAACAGAAAAAATAAGAGTGGAGGAGGAGTGGCTGTGTATGTGGATAAGAACATGGATTATAAAATAGTAGACAATATGACAACTGTGATTGATAACTTATTAGAATGTATAACTATTGAAATATGTGAAGAAAAAAGCAAAAATGTATTAGTCAGCTGTATATATAGAGCACCAGGATCTAGTATTGAAACATTCACTGACTGTATGGGAAAAATGTTCTCAAAAACTAATCAAAAAACTGTGTTCATTTGTGGTGACTTAAATATTGATCTGCTCAATCCAAATAAGCATAAAATAACAGATGAATTTATCAGTATAATGTACAGTATGAGTTTATATCCAAAAATCACCAGGCCAAGCAGAATTACATCCCATAGTGCAACCTTAATTGATATATATTCAGCAATGATATTGAGAATAACACTGTGAGTGGATTATTAATCAATGACATTAGTGATCATCTACCAGTTTTCATCGTTTATAATAGAACCATCGGCGGAATCAGCCAGAGGAGAAAATAAATACAGGCGAGTGCGGACAGAGGAAAACATGAACACACTAAAGAAGGATTTACAGGAGCAAAACTGGGAAAAGGTATACAGTGAAAGTGATGTTGATAGTGCATATGAAACTTTTTTACAAATATTTACATCATTATATGATAAAATTGTCCAATTAAACAAGACTACAGAAAACAAAAAATCCAAGCTCGACCATGGATGACGAAAGGGTTACGAAATGCATGTAATAAGAAAAATACACTGTATAGAGAATTCATAAAACTAAAGACTAAAGAGGCAGAAAATAGATATAAGAAATACAAAAATAGATTAACTAATATTATACGGGTATGTAGGAAGGAATATTATAGTAACATATTATATAATAACAAAAACAATATTAAAGGAATATGGGATATATTAAATAGCATTATCAAAAATGGTAATAAAAAACAGAGTTACCCTCAGTATTTCATTGATAATAATGTCAAGAAGGAAAATAAGGATGAGGTAGTCAACGGTTTTAATAATTTTTTGTAAATATTGGACCAAGCTTGGCAGAAAAAATTCCACGATTCCCAACCTGAGGATTGGGATAATAATCTCATAGAAAGAAATCCCTGTTCAATGTTCCTCACAGCAGTGGATGGAAATGAAATTATAGACATTGTGAATAATTGTAAATATAAAACATCTACCGATTTAAATGAAATTGATATGGTGGTGGTAAAACAGGTCATTGAATGGATTGTAGAACCATTAACATACATCTGTAACTTATCATTTCAAACCGGTAAATTTCCCAATCAAATGAAAATAGCTAAGGGTTGTGCCGCTGTATAAGACTGGGGATAGACACCACTTCACAAATTATAGACCTGTTCTTTGCTTCCACAATTTTCCAAATTATTAGAAAAGTTATTCAATAATAGACTAGACAAATTCATAAATAAACATAAATTACTTACTGATAGTCAATATGGATTCAGAGCACATAGTTCAACATCACTTGCATTAATAGAATCAGTTGAGGAGATTACAAACGCCATAGACCACAAATTACATTCAGTTGGAATATTTATAGACCTTAAAAAGGCTTTTGATACAATTAATCCATGACATATTAATCAATAAACTTGAACAGTATGGGATTAGGGGGTTGGTGTTGCACTGGGTGAGAAGCTACTTAAGTAACAGAAAACAGTTTGTGAAGTTGGGGGAATATACATCATCATGCTTGGACAATGCTTGTGGCGTCCCACATGGTCAGTATTGGGTCCAAAACTGTGTCTAATTTATATAATGATATTGTCAATGTTTCCAAAATATTAAAATTAGTATTATTTGCAAGATGACACAAGCATTTTTTGTTCAGGGGTGGGATTTGCAGGAGTACTGAGGAGGATCAGTATAGAAATGGGAAAAATTGAAAATATGGTTTGACAGAAATAAATTATCATTAAACTTAAGTAAAACAAAATACATGTTATTTGGCTATTGTAATACAGACATACAGGTTCAGTTACAAGTCGAGGGGGGTAGATATTGACAGGGTACATGAAAATAAGTTTCTGGGGGTGATAATAGATGATAAGATAAACTGGAAGACTCATATAAAACATATACACAGTAAACTGTCAAGAAGCATTTCAGTTCTAAACAAAGCGAAACATATTCTGGACCACAACTCACTCCGCATTCTTTACTGCTCACTGTTTTAACCATATTTACAGTACTGTGCAGAGGTATGGGGTAATACTTATAAAGGTACAACACAATCACTATCAGTAATGCAGAAAAGAGCTGTAAGATTATTCATAATACTGGCTATAGAGATCATACAAATCCACTATTTTTACAATCCAGATTCTTAAAATTCACAGACTTGGTTCATTTCAAACAGTACAAATTGTGTATAAAGCAATAAACAATTTTACTTCCAGCAAATATTAAAAATATGTTTTTTTAACAGATCAGGGGATTACAGTCTGAGGGGGAAATTTAATTTAAAGCATCAGTGGGCACGAACAACATTAAAAGGTTTTCTGTATTTCTGTCTGTGGGGTGAGGATGTGGAACAGATTGGGAGTGGGGCTCAAGCAATGTCCAAGCATGAACCAGTTCAACAGCGGTACAAAATATGGTTTTTTTCTGGGTATAGGGAGGAGGAAGGGTAATGAGGGTTAGGGTGTTTTTGTTTTTTGCTTCGGCTTGTAAATATATAGTATTTTGCATGTAAGTAGGTATGTGTAGGTGTATATTTATGTTGTGTATATATGTGTATATGTATATGTGTATATATGTATATGTGTATGTATGTTGATGTGTATATGTATGTGTATGTGTATATATATGTATATATATATATTGATATCGGTTTAGGTGTGTAGGATTTATGTGTATATGTGGCAAAGGGTATTACTGGTTGTGGGGAAGAAGGGGTAGGGATAAATAAGCTGATGCTTCACCCTACCCCTTTTCGGACATGTTGGGTACACAGTAGGAACTTTTTTGTGTTGTCTTTACTGATCTATCTTGTAATTGTTGTTCAAATGTTCGAAATAAACAGTTTTCATTCATTCATTCATTCATTTCATTCATTCATTCATTCATTCATAATGTCTATAATGGTGGTTTTTCTTTGCATAAATATGGTAAAATATCACACAAAGTACATCAGGTATGAAAAAAGTTTACCTTCACAATCAGCTTTATTATATCAAGGCAATTTTTCACAGATTTGTTTAAAAAACTGTATACAATATCATATCAAACAATACAGAATGACAAAAAACAAGAAAACAACTTCCATTTTGAGGATAATTTAGGATTCTACTTATGAAGTAGATGTACTGTGACAACCTTTTAGATTTACATTATAATTTTTTAAAGCCCAGGTAACCGTTCAGTGCATATAATTAATTTAAAATAAATATAAAAGAAAACCATGGCCCTGCCCCTCAGACCCCGTGGTTGTGCACCCTTTGTCTCTCCTGGCTTTTCAATACTTAGTATTCATTAAATACCCATAAAAAGTAAAACCAACGGTTGAAATCCAGCAGAATCCATCCATCGTAAAGCTACGGTGTGTAGGGTTTAGCAGAATCTAGTATCTAGTTTCCCAAAGAGTATAGCGTACCACGAGATGACACTCCAAGCACTTTATCAACAGTCAAACGGTGGTGCTGTGGAACCGCTGCCGCCATCTTGGACTGCTGAGTGATAATTTAGCATTCACAAAGTGTAATTTAACTACTAGTTTTGGCCGTGATGGATCATTACTGGGGTTTATTTTCATTGTGAACAGAATATTGAAGACATGATGATAACCGTGGTGAACGTTGACCGTTGTGACCCAATAAAATAACTACCAGAAAAGACTTTCAGTCTTAAAATAAGTGATTTATCTTCTACTTGTTGGCAGCTGAGAACGCACCCTGATAAAACAGAGGGATTTCTTAAAAACACAGTGGTTATTCACACGCAATTTCACGATAAGGAATTAAAGTACTTCCAGACATCTTATGTCGATAGTTTTCATCAAGCTGTGATATTTTTTTTTTCCTGGAGAGAACCATGTCAACGGGTCAGATTATTTTATATATTTTATACATATATTATTTACTCTGTGTGCTGCCAACATGTCTCCTTCAAATGATGTAAACTTTGTTTTGTGTATAAAAAAAAATACAGGCTCTTCCTGTTCACTGGCTGTGGATTTGCTTAGAATAGAAATAGAGACATTAACAGCATTGGGTTCTTACAGAAAAATAAACCACAGTTCAGAAAACTCACACTCTGATGACCAACGTGAATGGAATAAAGCACAATATTCCAATTTCAGCTTTGATTTCTCAGTAAAGTCACAATGGTGTCAATACATCAGATCATTTTATGGATGTGTACAGTTTGCACAAACAGTTTGGTTTGACTCTGGCGTATATTCAATCATCTGTAATATGCTTACATCTGTGATGTCAAACGTATTATTAACATTAGATTTGACACCAAAAGTGAAAGTGACTGTATGGTCGAACGTGTTGGCTCATTGCAGTTATGACGTGTTAAGGCGACTCATGTATAATGTACTTATTTACTTATTCAAAGTAGGTGTGATTTGTTTAAAAGAGTCCAACATGGCCTCGGCAGAACAAAGAAATGTGGGGAATCTGTTGCTATGGGGTGTTCTATTGAGTGTTGCCTCTTGGTACTATATTCCCTTGGTCTGTGTTGCACCTAACTTTATTATTTCTAAGTAAGTAGCTTAGTTTCAAAGTAATTTATATTTTAAGTTCAACATATAATAATATCAATAACTAATAATTTAGGTGTTTTTAAAAAGTTTTCAGTGCATGTAGAGATGAAGGGATCTTTATGAGCTTATGAAACACCTTGAACTGCTCATAAACACCCTAAATCCTACACACTGTAGCTTAAGTCACTCAGACAATCCATTGTGTTGTGCTATTTGTTACTATTGTTTACCCCAATCATGATTCCTCAGCTGTGTTTGTATCTCCTTGTAGGCCTCTCAGTGTGTCCTCATCAAACCGGTAGGTAAGCTTCTTCTTTACTTTATGAATCACGCCTGTATGAGAGTAATTCCTCAGAGCCCGTGCCATCTTCTGGTAGGTCATGGTCTTGCGATTACCTTTTCGGCGGCCCCACAGCTGTGCTAGCTGCTCTTTATTTTGGGAAGAGAACTGGAATGTACCGGAGGAAGACTGGACCCACCAGATGCAGCCCGCATAGACGGTGTCTGGAGCATCTCAATAGGAACTGGAACAACCGTTCCTTCCTCTTACCTGCCCAGGAGAAAGAAGAACGTATTTCACAAGAGGAACTCATCTATGCACAATGGTTGTGAATGTGCACGCTGATTCCTCAACAGCATCAAAAACAAGTACTTGTGTGGCGTTTGGAGGCGTGGATTGTGGTGTGTTTAGTTTTTCAGGCGTTTGTGTGTACACACCCAATAGTGGAGTGAGAGGCATGTTTTTGTTCTTTCTGCTTCCACTGTCGGAAGACGGTGATGGAGAATAATGGTATTCCTGGTAGTGGGAGCCACAAGACTGGGAGTCTGAGTCAATATATATGGGTGTCTCGTAGGAATATGGAACGTGGTCCTGAAGCATATAAAAACATCGGATTAATGTTAATGTTAGTATATGCATAGTATCATCATGTTAAACATATCGCGACCTTGAAGTGCATTTGGTGGAATGCACACCTCCACCAAGTCCCCCAGTCCCTTTTAATTTAATTATGTGCCAGCTCAAATTCCAGTCCATAGTTCACTCGATAACTGCCTGAGCAAAGCCACAGACCACTGGATTTTTGGCTGACTTCCGAGCAAACCCACTGGTCTGAATTATTAATCTTTGATCCTGATTGATGAACTTTGACTCCTAAATTAATTTGTGATCACCAACCTTTGTAGGGCAGGATCAGTGGGATAGGAATTGGAATGCCAATAGTTAGACCTGAATTTGAGTTCAAGCAACATGTCTGGCCTCCTTGGACAAGAAATTTGCATGATCTCAATTTACCCAGCTGTAAATGGGTCCCAGCCTTGCCTGAGGAAGTAGCCTGTTGTCCATCCAGGGGTAATCATAGACTCTTATCCAGTTAATGCTACAGAATCCAGAATCCAGAGATAAACATAGAAACCTGTGGGCCTCAGGGCCTATATAGGATTTATTTTATTCTGATTGGCAAATGTTGCTCATTATCACTATACTTCGGTCTGATTCTTCTGATTGCTGACCTGTGATAGTATTCCCTGTCATTTAAACCTGAATCATGTATATTTGATCCCAAACACTAAATTTTGTTCTTTGTTCCAGATTGTCAATTTATTGCTTGGATCTTTTGAACAATTCAACCTGTCAAAAAATTTCACAAGAATTGTTCATTAGTGTTTCTGCATTCATGCTAAATATCAAACACACCCACCACCCAGCCTAACCTCATTGGCATAGGTATCAAAATAAGAAATAAATTGCTTCCTGATGTTTGTTCCATGAGGGAACGTTGGAAATCTTTATATTCATTCATAATGTTGTAGCTTTCATTTCCAGATCAGTTCTTTTCTAGACATATTGGGGGGGGGGGGGGGGGGGGGGGGGGGGGGGGGGGGGGGGGGGGGTGGGGGGGGGGTGGGGGGGGGGGGTATTTATCAGACAACTGAAAAGCAGAGGTACTTGTAGAAAAACAAACGTAAGGAGAGGATTGATTGAAACATGCGCTTTTAGACATAAAGTTAATAGAGGAAGGTTGTTTTCACTTGTGGCTGCTGTTATTTCCCCTTTCAAGATGACTTGGAAAAAAAGAAAAACACAGACTTTCAGGAAATTTGGTGGAGGGCTTTCTGCATGCAGAGACTAAGAAGACATCAGAATGACCTAGATCCAAGGGTGAATACAGGATGCTGTCTCACCCTACATCAGCATGGTAAGGTATGACTTTCTTGTGAACAAGGTCTAACCCATGAAAAAACTTCCTCAAAAGATTTGAGTTATTATGGTTTAAGAAGGATCTTTTCTGGCATCCTTCACTCTTGCAAACTATGAGCTGTAATCTGGGTTGTCTAAACTGTGGACGTTTTCCACAGGAGCAGTTTTCAATGGGCACTGCTCCCTTTATGGAGCTAAACGAATGTAATAGACCTTCAGTTGTGACCGTAAATGAAAAAGTGGAAAAAGGAGAAAAGACCCAAAATGGAAGCAGAAAGACAGTGATGACCACAGCTAATAAATATAAGCCACCAGAGATCACAGTGAAAATAATATATTTCTCACAGATGTTTTGCTGGATATATGCAGACACATATGCTATTCTGCTCTGTCATTAGTCAAAGATGAACATTAAGCAGTTACAGCATTTTTACTTGTTTGGCCAAAATGAGTAAGTGGGGTGACTAACATTTTAACATCAGTTTATTGTAAATACTTGTAGTTTCTCTAATTGTGAGTTGGAAAATTTCTCAGTTTTTATTGACTACAACATGAACTTTGAATTTTGCACGTCATCTGTAAAATCTAACAGACAGAAGTCACTATTTGGAATCCCCTCCCCAACCCCCAAAATAAGTACTTTGCCAGCAATAAATTAGCTGTAATTTTGTGATATACCACATAAATAATTGTAATCTATGATAACATTCCAACATTATGTAAATTTAGTTTAAAAAAAAGTAAAAAAAAAAAAGTTAAATGGAATTACACCCTTAACATTTCACAAAATGTCTGGTTACATGGGTTAAATTTTTTTCTGAGATGCATAAAAAGTTAGGAAATTTATGCAATACATCCACATTGGACCACAGCTTTGTGCACATCCGGAGTCTTGTGTAGTTGCAGAATTTTATTAAAGATCGCGGTCCAAGCCTGAATATTTACAGTGTATCCGGAAAGTTTTCACAGCGCTTCACTTTTTCCATTTTATGTTACAGCCTTATTCCAAAATGGATGAAATCCCCCCCCCACCAAAAAAAAAAAAATTTGAAACACAAAACCTCATAATGACAATGTGAAAAGATTTTTTTTTAAATGTTTGCAAATTTATATAATAATACAAAATACAAAAACTAGGAAATCACATGTACAAAAGTAGTCACAGCCTTTGCCATGAAACTCAAAACTGAGCTCAGGTGCATCCTGTTTCCACTGATCATCCTTGAGATGTTTCTTCAGCTTAATTGGAGTCCACCTGGGGTAAATTCAGTTGATTGGACATGATTTGGAAAGGCCACACATGTCTACATATAAGGTCTCACGGTTGACAGTTCATGTCAGAGCACAAACCAAGCATGAAGTCAAAGGAATTGTCTGTAGACCTCTGAGACAGGATTGTTTCGAGGCACAAATCTGGGGAAGGGTACAGAAATATTTCTGCTACTTTGAAGGTCCCAATGACCACAGTGACCTCCATCATCCGTAAATGGAAGAAGTTTGGATCCACCAGGACTCTTCCTAGAGCTGGCCGCCCGTCTATACTGAATGATCTGGGGGGAAGGGCCTTCGTTAGGGAGGTGACCAAGAAGCCAATGGTCACTCTGCCAGAGATCCAGCATTCTTCTGTGGAGAGGAGAACCTTCTGGAAGGACAACCATCTCTGTAGCAATCCACCAATCAGGCCAGTATGGCAGAGTGGCCAGACAGAAGCCACTCCTTATCTGGCAGATGGAAGCCCACCTGGAGTTTGCCAAAAGGCACCTGAAGGACTCTCAGACCATGAGAAACAAAATTCTTTCATCTGATGAAACAAAGATTGAACTCTTTGGCATGAGTGCCCGGCGTCACGTTTGGAGGAAACCAGGCACCATCCCTACAGTGAAGCATGATGATGGCAGCATCACGCTGTGGGATGTTTTTCAGTGGCAGGAACTGAGAGACGAGTCAGGATTAAGGGAAAGCTGAATGCAGCAATGTACAGACACATCCTGGATGAAAACCTGCTCCAGAGTGCTCTTGACCTCAGACTGGGGTGACGGTTCATCTTTCAGCAAGACAATGACCCTAAGCACACAGCCAAGATGTCAAAGGAGTGGCTTCAGGACAACTCTGTGAATGTCCTTGAGTTGCCCAGACAGAGCCCAGACCTGAATCTGATTGAACATCTCTGGAGAGATCTGAAAATGGCTGTGCACCGACGCTTCCCATCCAACCTGATGGAGCTTGAGAGGTGCTGCAAAGAGGAATGGACAAAACTGCCCAAAGATAGGTGCACCAAGCTTGTGGCATCACATTCAAGAAGACTTGAGGCTGTAATTGCTGCTAAAGGTGCATCAACAAAGTATTGAGCAAAGGGTGTGAATACTAATGTACATGTGATTTAAAAAAAAAAAAAAAAAAAAAAAGCTTTAAAAATGGCTGTAACATAACAAAATATGGAAAAAATGAAGTGCTGTGAATACTTTCTGGATGCACAGTAGTATGAGCTTATTACTGTTGCACAATTAATTATTTACTGCATATGGTTAAAAAGGGCCACATGCTGAACACACAAGTATTCAAATTTATTGAATTTGTAATTTCCTATTACGTTGGGTTCCAAGAACTCACCCATTGGTTGTCATGGGGACTGGCCCAGGCTAGAGGCAGAGCTTGCTCTTCACAGTCTGTGCTCAGTGTGTCAGAGCCACAGTGCCATTCATATGCATGCTGACCTGACCAGCTGTTCTCTGCGGAGAAACACACATGAGATAAAGAAGTGCACACAGATTCAAGCCCCATCACTTTATTAGCCTCCATCTCCACACTAACCTATAATCCTGGTGTCATGGTACGAGTATGCATGCACTTGCGGCGCCATGTTGCACAGAGCTGATGGGGACGAGTGCACCGGCTGGACCTCCTGCAAGTGCTCTTGCAGGTAGGCATCGATGTCCTCCAGGTTGACCTCTGGGCAGGAGGAAGGAGCAGGCATGCTGCTCCAGACCCCCCGACCTCCACTCAGCCTGGCCTCACTCACGTAAGACATCTGACACAAAACGGAACAGCACAGCAGCTGTCACGAATGAAACGCACTCACCTGTCATCGTGTGATCACAGCGTGAAAGTACTTAGCATGATGGGTAACATTTATATTCTGCCAATCACAGTCTGTGGTGTCATTACTATTATTAACCCGAATACATGCCGGTTGAGACAATAAGCTGTTTGCTGTGTTGTGAATAGGACTGTCGATGAAGCATACAAATTTAGACATCACGCTAGGAATCTGATGATTATCTACTATCTGTGAAAGTGCCGTACTGCATACCACAATGAACAGTCTGAGAATGATTCTGGCTGCATTTGGGTGTTGGATGTGATCCAGGTGACAACACTGTGATCATGTCAAGCTTAGTTTGACTCACAAATGTATGCAAATGTTATTCTATCCAGGTAACAAAGGTGTGTGGCTTTGCCACTGTTAAATTACAGGTAACACAGTTATTTCAGGGCTTTCACATGCTTAAAAATCCAGTTGCACACAAAATATACCCGATTAAATATGATGTTAAACAAACATCTGACTCACCGTCTCCATTTCTGCTGACATGCATACAAAGCCGCCTGGCAATAGAAGACACAGTCGTGAGAAACAAAAATTTCACAGCGTGAACAGAGAAGTGAAAGAAAAGTCTGTCAGGCATACTTCTCATACCGACTGTCACATGATGACGGCACAAAGACAAATAGACGGTACTGTACCTCACTGATGTGTCTGGCACAGTGGAGTGCTCAAGCTGACAGGAGACAGGGTGGAAACATGAGAATAATAACGTTCACCTGTTTGATGCTCCACCTGCTGCTGTCAGCTCTCTTATAGCCGTCACAAACAAAAACCCTCCTTCCACCTTTCTTTGGCCAAGCCCCCTAAGTGTGTGTGTGTGTGTGTGTGTGTATGTGTGTGTGTGTGGGGGGGGGGGGGGCAGGGATAGCATTGTTACAGACGTGGACTTTGAAATGAGTCGTAATTTTGTTGACAGTAAAATTTTGATTCTTCAATAATTATTTAAATAAAATATACTTTAAGATGTCCTTGCCTGTACGTCTTCATATTTTTGATATATCAACTTTTTTTTTTAATTTCTTTTTTCAAAAAAAGGTGGTAAAATCTCTTTCCCATTTCCAGTTTTGCACAAAAGATTGTATGTTGTCTTGTTTTGTTTCAGATTGCTGTCTGCTTATCATTTAATGTGCCTGTCATAGAGGACAGTGGTATGGTTTTACTTCCTGCAGTCTACATGCAGTGCACCTTTTCCCTCTCATGACCACTGTTAAGGAAGTAAATTTTTTAGTGCTGTTTGTCTGCCTATTGGCAAGAATCAATTTTCATGAAACTTTGTGAAAGTTGGGTATGGGCCAAGGGAAAAAAGTATTGGAGAGGTTCAAATTAAGGGGGCAGATCCAGGAATTTCTTGTCACTTTCGTTAATATTTAAAGATAAAAGATTTTTTTTCCAATATCTCTGTAAATTTCTGAAGGGATAAGGGTATTTATGGGGAAAAAAATCTGACATGTCAAGTCCGATATCTACATTATTGCTACATTATCTGTTTTTGTTCATAAACATCACAGCATTATTTCTTGAGAAATTCATAAAAATGTTGAAAAATGCCCAATTTTAAGATGTTAATGAAAGAGAAAAGAAATTCCTGGATTCGTCCCCTTAAATGCATCCACTCCAAAAGTTAATGGTTTCTTCCTTGGGCCATACACCACACTTTTACCAAGTTTGAAGAAAATATGTCAAATAGTTTTTGCATAATCCTGCTAAAATTTATCACTAATAGTTACAGTGACAGGTGTGAAGTGTTGGTAAAGCCATGTACTTTCTTAGCACTCTCTAGTTCAAATTAGGATAATGGTATGCAATATTTTAAAAAGGAAATATGTTTATTTTTATGATTTTAAAATTAAATAAGTACCTTGTTTGTGAAATGGCCTTTGACCATTAGTTTTTCCTTCCTCTTTTGTTTGCTCATGTGTTATAGCAGATCGAGTCATCATCACCTCTGCTTGGAATGCAGCAGTCAGCTTGTTCACTTTACAGACAGACACTTTAAAGACACACACACACACACCACACACACACCACCACACACACACACACACACACACACACACACACACACACATATATATATATATATATATATATATATATATATATATATATATGGGCATCACTTAGTTCCTGGACACTATGAACTGTAATCTGGCAGTGTCCGATGGACTGAAACATACAGTTGTATGCAAAAGTTTGGGCACCCCAGATAAATTTCAAGATTTTCCTTTATAAATCATTGGTTGTCTGGGTCAAAAATTTAATATATCAGAAATTAAATATATCATATAGAAGACGAACACACTGACATTTGAGAAGTAAAATGAAGTTTCTAGTATTTACAGGAAATGTGCAATAATTATTTAAAATTAGGCAGGTGCATCAATTTGGGCACCCTTGTCATTTTATTGATTTGAATACATGTAGCACGAATTATTGGAATACAAAATTGGTTTGGTAAGCTCATTGGCCCTTGACCTCCTTACAGGTCAATCCAATCATGAGAAAGGGTATTTAAGGTGGCCATTTGCAAATGTTTCCCCTCTTTGCATCTCTTCTAATGAGTGGCAACATGGGAGCCTCTAAACAACTCTCAAATTACCTGAAAACAAAGATTGTTCAACATCATGGTTTAGGGGAAGGATACAAAAAGCTATCTCTGAGATTTCAGCTGTGAGTTTCCACTGTGAGAAACTTAGTCAGGAAATGGAAGACCACAGGCACAGTACTAGTTAAGGCCTGAAGTGGCAGGCCAAGAAATATCTCAGATAAGCTGAAGCGAAGGATAGTGAGAACAGTCATAGTCAACCAACAGACCTGATCCAAAGACGTACAACATGATCTTGCTGCAGATAGTGTTACGCCAGGGCAGGATCTTTCAACAAGACAACTACCCTAAACACTGCTCAAAATTGACTTAGGCATTCATACAGAGGAACAAGTACAACATTCTGGAATGGCGTGTGGTGTGATATTAAGCAGGCTGTCCATACCTGGAAATCAACAAACCTGAGATGTTTTGAAAAGAAGAATGGTCCAAAATACCTTCAACCAGAATCCAGACTCTCACTGAAAGCTATAGGAAGCGTTTAGAGGCTGTTATTTCTGCAAAAGGAGGCTCTACTAAATATTGATGTATTTTTTCTGTTGGGGTGCCCAAATTTATGCACCTGCCTAATTTTGTTTAAAGAATTATTGCACACTTTCTGTAAATCCTATAAACTTCATTTCACTTCTGAAATATCACTGTTTGTGTATATGATATTTAACTGAAATTGCTGATCCAAACAACCAGTGATTTATAAAGGAAAATCATGGAAATCATTAGGGGTCCTCAAACTTTTGCATACAATTATAATGTCCCAGAGGTGTCCTATTGGATTTAGGTCAGGTGAGCGTAGGGGTCAGTCAATGTGTCATCTTCATCCTCCGGGAACTGCCTCCATAGTGTCACCGCTCGAGGCTGGGCATTTTTGTGCACCAGGAGGAAACCCGGACCCACTGCACCAGGGTCTGACAGTGGCTCCAAGGATTTCATCCCAATTTCTGATCGCAATCAGGATGCTGTTGTCTAGCCTGTAGAGGTCTGTGCGTCCATCCAGGGATATGCCTCCCCAGACCATCATTGACCCACCACCAAACCGGTCATTCTCAGTGATGTTGCAAGCAGCATAATGTTCTCTGTGGTGTCTCCAGAAACTTTCACATCTGTCATATGTGCTCAGGTTGAAACTACTCTCATTTGTGAAAAAAAAACAGGGTGCCAGTAGCAGACATGTCAATTCTGGTGGTCAATGGCAAATGCCAGTCGAGCTCCATGGTGCCGGCCATCGAGCACAGGGCCCAATACAGGATGGCAGGCCTTCAGGTCACCCTCATGAAGTCTGTTTCTGATTGTTTGATCAGAGACATTTTCACTAGTGACCTGCTGGAGGTGTTTTTGTAGGGGTCTGGCAGTGCTCATCCTCCTTGCACAAAGGAGCAGGTACTGGTCCTGCTGATGGGTTAAGGACCTTCTATGGCCCTGTCCAGCTCTCCTAGAGTAACTGCCTGTCTTCTGGAATCTCCTCCATGCTCTTGAGACTGTGCTGGTTGACACAGTGAGCATTCTGGCAATGGCACATATTGATGTGCCATCCTAGAGGAGTTGGACTACCTGTGAATCCTCTGTAGGGTCCAGCTACTGCACCATGCTACCAGTAGTGACACTGATCTGAGCCAAATGCAAACCTAGTGAATAATCAGTCCAAAAGAAGAGAAGGGAAGCAATGTCAGTGGTGTACACCTGTAAAGCCCTTCCTGCTTTGGGGGGGGTCATCTTAGTTGTTCCCCGCTAGTGCACCTGTCATGAACAGCAGCTGAAATGGATTAACAACCCCCTCTGCAACTTAACTGACCAGATCAATATCACAGAAGTTTAACAAATTTTTGAGTATATATATATATATATATATATATATATATATATATATATATATATATATATATATATATATATATATATATATATATATGAGAGAGAGAGAGAGAGAAAACAACCCGATTTTTGTGCAAAAAAAGAACAAACATTAAAACGTGAACATGCTAAATACTGAAACGTTATTGCATTTTTGACAGATTTTTTATCTCTGAACACAATAATGTGTTGTGTTTTGTCCTGTGTCTGTGTCTGGTAAAATTTTGTGGTCTGTCCTTTTTTTTGTGTGCTTTTTGTGATTTGTTTCTGTCTGTGTCCTGTTTGTATTTGAGGTGTTCTTGTTGTGCTAAGTGTAGTGACACGGACCCACAACAGGGGGCGCAAATGAACGGTCAATAGATGAGCCAAAAAAGTAACAATTTAATGTTGTGAAGGTGCACAACGAATATACAGACAATCTCAGAATCTGATAACAGTCAATCCACAAAGGTGACGTGTGGGCAGGCTCGAGGATAGAAGACGTCTGTCCTGAGATGAGCCGGAACCACACGATTTCCGCCACCACCGAACCTGGTGAATACTGGAGCCGCCAAGTCCCGAATTCCCAGGTGATCACCATCCCCGACTGTTGGATCTGGTACTGCTGGCGAAGAGCAAAGACAGTCAAGTGTGGGTGTGTGTACACCCCGTAACAACAACGGTGGGAATGCCACTTCCACCTCTAACACACACTCGTGCAGCGTCTGTGTAACCACTTATCTGACGGGAAGTAGGACGAAACAGTCGCGACCCACGCCGGTCCTCTGGTTAGACAGCTGCAACACAATAGCTCTTGGAATCAATCAATACAGGCAGAGAAAGTTACCTCCATAGAAGTACAATATCTCGGCGATGAGGTGGAGATGACGTCTGGGTTTTATGGAGTGAGATGATGAAGAATGAGTGACAGCTGTCACTTCCGGCTGTGTCCGTGGCAGCAGCGCCCTCTCGTGCCTGAAACCCGCACTTCAGGCAGGGCGCCCTCTGGTGGTGGGCCAGCAGTACCTCCTCTTCTGGCGGCCCACACAACAGTTCTTGCACGTCTTTGTCGGTCATCTGTGTTTGTCATTGTTCACGTGACCTGTCCTCTGCCCGTGCTTCTGTGTTTTTTGTCATTAGTCTTCATTATGTATTCCTAGGTTTATCATGTTTTGCTTGCCTGTTTACACTTTGTACACTTTTGAGTTCCATGTTTGTTTTATTTTGTACTTGGTTTTCTATTTTGGTTTTGTGATTTCCTTCTTTGGTTGTGTTTTGTTATCTTGATGTTTTGGTTCGTGTTTTAGTTCTTCAGTCACCTTGTCTGTGTGTCTGTGAGTCTGTGTGCTGGTCCACGTGTGTGTTATGTTCTGATCTCCCCTATCCCCACCTGTCCTTTGTTTATTCATTAGTTCCGTTGTGTATTTAAGTCTTCACCTTTTCCCTGTTTAGTTGCCAGTTCCTTCCCATTGGTTTCAACTGTGATTGTCGTTGAGAGTATGTTGTTCATCGTTGTCACCACCCATGTTTAGCCATCTTTCAGTGTGTCAGTTTTTGATTATCCTGTATGTCTTATCATTTTCTAACTTTCCTTTGTTCCTCCTTAATCTTCTCCTTTGGCTTACGTTGTTGGTTTGTATTCTTGTATTGGACCCCTTTTGCAGTCACTGGTTGTTGAACTTTACTCACCTGTGTTTGGGGAAATAAATCACCTTGTTTTTTCACAGCACCTCTGGTCTGATTGCTGCCTGCATATTTGGGTTTATTCTGACATTATGCAAATATAACAGAAGGAGCTGGCCAAACATGAACCCAGCAGGCAGCACTCCGGACCTTGTAGCCCTCAAATCTGTTTTTTTTTTTTTTTTTCCTGAACTAAATCTCCTTTTCAATTGATACAACAGCTGTTACTCCTGAGTCAGAAAATATGTTTTTTGGACAAAGCATGGGATTTGGTTGATGGGAATTTATGAGTCTTTGACTGGTTCCCAGGCCTGTTTGCCCTGGAAGCCCTGTTTAAGGAGGGCGGACTCCCGGACTGGGTTGGGCAACCGGAGGCCTATCTGCCCTGCCTTTGCCTCCAGAAATGGTGTACACGTGTTCTGACTCTGAGGAAGGATTAACGTCAGACACTGAGGGAGTCCATGTGTTAGATCCGATAGATGACTCAGACGCTCTGGACCTACGTAACGTTGCAGAGGTTTTTTTTTAGATCCCGGGCCTCTATTTTGATTGACAGTTCAAACACATTAGAAAGGGACCCAATATTAGACTCCGTAGAAAAGATCATTCATGCTGAATCTGACATTGCAACCGCCTACCCAGACCTTCACCACATTCGGTCCCTGTTTATCCAGGAATACATCCCAGCATATATAGATGACCCAATGGACTTTTATATTCTCCAGACCCACATGACCATCCCGTTCTCCTCAACTCCAGACACTCCCTCCATTCGGTCACTCACTCCGACCCCACCACAACCCCCGTGACTGACACGACCATCCCTCAACCACACACCTCAACAATCCAAGACATAGCATCAAACATACTGTCTCTGATCATGACCCCAACGACAGACCCAAGCTCAGTTCAGACTGTTATCACAACCCTCCATGACACCATAACCAGCCTACAGTTGGTCCTCCCTTAGTTGTCTGGCATGAAGACCTGTTTCCAGCCCTCCATATTGGATTCAGCATTCCACTCGCCTGAACAGCAGCTGGCGTTCCATGCTGCTCCATCACAGCTGGCGTTCCACGCTCCTCCGCCATAGCCGGCATCCCTTACGCCTCACCAGCCACTGGCCATCCAGGCGTTACAACAGCTGCTGGAACCCAGAATTCCTCTTCGATCACTGCCCTCAACCAACACCACCTCTTGCATGGGCGGTGCTACCAGCACAAAGAATAAATGCTGATCCAAGTCAGGCAGGAAGGACCGCAGACTGGCTTCAAAAGAGGCTGCAGTCCTCTAGCCGGTGCCACCATCAAGGTCGGCTTGGGAGGGAGCAACACCTGCTCTGTCTCCAAGCTCAGAGGTGGTCACGGAGCGACACGCTTCCTCTGTTTTGTTTCTGGTTTACAGAGGGTCTGACTCATTTCCGGATGGCATTGTTCCAGTGGACCCATCTGAGTGTATTCCCAATGGCAGCACTGCTTCTGAGGAGCTGGTAGGCTCCATCCCAGAGGGCGTTTGTGCTCCAGTGAAGCTGTATGCCCCAGCTACAAAAGACATCGCTAGTCCCGAGTGGCCATCTGCCCCAGTTCTGGATGATGTCCATGTTCCAGAGCAGCTGGCAGACTCCTTCCCAGCTGGCGTTTGTGCTCCAGTGGAGCCATCCACCACAGCTCTGGAGAAAGTTGTTGTTTCAGAAGTGCCATCTGCCCCTACTTCTAATGATGTCTGTGTTCCAGAGGAGCCAGCAGGCTCCTTTTCTGATGGCATCACAGTTCCTGAGGGTCCGTTAGCCCCTGCTCCCAATTACATCAAGGTCCCAGAGGAGCCGACAGGCTCTGTGCTCATTGGCATCTGTGCTCCGAAAGAGCTATCTGCCTCTGGGCTTGGTGGTGTCGCAGTATCAGAGGGGCCATTGGCCCCCACTTCTGATGACATCTGTGATCCAGAAGAGCCTGCACGCTCCATTCCTGATGGCGTCACTGTTCCAGAGGGGCCATCCATCCCATCTCTCAATGGAGCCGGCAGGCTCCATGCTCATTGGCATTTGTGCTCCGATGGATCTGTCTGCCTTAGAACTAGATAACATCAGTGGCCTTATGAGGCCATCCGGTGCTCCACCTGATGACGTCGGTGTTCCTGATGGGCCATCTAGCCATTCGCCTGATGACATCAAGACTCCTGTGGGCCACCCAGCTTCCCTCCGGACTCTGCTGTGGACACCTGTGGGCCATATGGCCACTCTCCTGACACTGGTGTGGACTCCTTGTGGGCCATCTGTCTGCCCCCTGACTCTGCCGTGGACTCCTGTGGGGCGTCTGGTCACCCTCCTCACTCTGCTGTGAACTTCTGTAGGCCACACAGTCACCCACTTGACTCTGCGGCTGTGGTCTCCTGTCGGCTACACGGCCGACCTCTAGACATTGCCGTCAGCTCCAGCTGGCTGCATGGACAGCCTCTGGACTTTGCCTTTGGCTCCTGCCGGCCGTTTGACCAGTTATATAATCATTTCATGTTGAATAATTGTCACTTGGAAGTTCCCACTTTGTTTGCTGGCGGTTCCCACCTTCTGGCCCCTGACTCCTGCCTAGTTGTGGGTCCTTTTGCATTCCTGGGGTTTTTTTGCTTTGTTGTTTGGTTTTGTCCTGGTTGTCTCTTTCTCTTTGCTTTTGTGTTTGTCTCTAATTGGGGTTGGGGGGGGGGGGGGTTTGGGTCGTCAGGGTTGGCCTTTGACGGGGGACCCCTGTTGTGTTTTGTCCCATGTCTGTGATCTTTTTGTGGTCTGTCCTTTGTTTATATGCTTTTTGTGATTAGTTTCTGTCTGTGTCCTTTTGTGTGTATTTGTGGTGTTCTTGCCCGTCTTTGTCGGTCATCCATGTTTGTCATCATCCTTGTGAGCTGTCCTCTGTCCGTATCTCTGTGTTTTTTGTTATTATTTCATTATTTTCTTAGGTTTATCATGTTTTGTTTCCCTCTTTGCACTTTGTACACTTTTGAGTTTCATGTTTTGTTTTTGCCTTTTTGTATTTTTGTTTTGTGATTTCCTTCTTTGGTTGTGTTTTGTTATCTTAGTGTTTTGGTTGTACAGACCCCCAGGTTTATGTTGAGTCACCTTGTAGGTATTAGAATCTGTGTTGATACACATGTATGTTACATTTCGGTCTCCCCTATCCCCACACCTGTTGCTCATTTATTCATTAGTTCTGCTGTGTATTTAAGCCTGCATCTTTTCCCTGTTTAGTTGCCAGTTCCTTCCCATTGGTTACACCTGTGATTGTCATTGAGTGTATGCTGTCCATCATTGTCACCATCCATCTTTAGCCATATTTCAAAGTGTCAGTTTTTGATTAGCCCATATGCTTTATCGTTTGCTTGCTTTCCTTTGTTAGTCCCTGTTTATTAGTCTTCTCCCCCGGCTTTGCATTGTTGGTTTGTATTCTTGTTTGACTCCCATTTTGCACCCTTTTTGCACTCACTCTAGTTGTTGGACTTCACTCTCCTGTGTTTGGGGAAATAAAATCACTGTTTTTTCACCTCACCTCTGGTCTGATTGCTGCCTGCATATTTGGGTTTATTCTGATATTACACAAACATAACATAATGTTCTTCAAAGCCACAGTAGATGAACAGACAACCACAGATATTATGTCACTCACACACTATCATTCACAGTTCACGTTCCTCACAGACTACATCATAGCATGCAGCTAAACCTGTTCCTTTTTTGTAGTAGTTCCTTTTAAGTCATACGTAGATTCCAGTAGACTGCTGGCAGTGCAGTGTCTGTTTTAAGCAGGGTGTGTCTTGCAGAGGGATTCCCCTTTTCTACCCCGGCAACTGGAATGATGAGAAAGATAGTCAAACTCAACATGTAAAACAACAATTTAAGCACTTTTTTTCTGACAAGGATGCATCTTTTTCCCTCGAGTAATTGCAATAAAAATATATCATGTCTCAGCAGTGACAACATTGACTATTTTTGTCTGGATATGTAGTTATTTGCCCACAAACGCAAGCAAGTCAGGTGGGACTGACATATCCAAAAATATTTCAAAAGTGTTAGCAGTAATGTGAGTGGTACTTGAAATGAAGGGTGAAAATCCACCAGAAACCTGCTACACATTGGGTAGCACCAAATTAAATGAACGTTTGCAAAAAAAAAAAAAAAAGGCCCCCCCCCCCCCCCCCAAAAAAAAACTCCTGCAAGTGATTCTCGCATTTACTTTGATTTCTATTTCATAAACCCAAATTATTTCATGTTTTATGTGGTCAACTTCATTTAATTGTTCATATACATTCATTTCTGCATTTAAGGCTAAATTTACAATTTTGTAATGTTGCCATTCCTTCTCACAACACTGAGAAGATACCTTGGGCATTGAGCATACCAGCAATGAAAGTTTGAGGTGTTATTTTGTCTTATTCTTAAAGCAAACATGTCTTTGAACATGTCATTGCATGTTATTGCAGAACTAAAGATGTGCAACAAGCCATTTTTTTGCAGCATTATTTCTTTTTTAATTTCAAATTCTCTACAGCTTCTCTGTGCGGATGGGTTAAGACTGCAGGCAGACCAGTCCAGTATCCGTACTCTCATTCTTCCACAGCCATGCCTTTGTAATGTATGCAGACTATGGTTTTGCCTAACGCAGCATTCGTAGGGCGTGAGGCGGGGTACACCATGGACTGGATGCTAGTCTGTCACAGTGCACATGTCATCTATTTCTCATAAAAAAGAAGTGTAATTAGGGAATAACCCTGTTTTGTCTGATGATTTGCAGACGTTAATGCTGGATTTACAATCGCAAGTTGATTTTACTGGTGATGCCAGCTTAACGTTCGCAAATCATCAAGACACAAGGGGGTCCCATTCTAATCCAATTCCATCATTTCCACGGTTTATTTTTCTGTAAGTAAGTTGGTCGGCGAAGCTTACCATAGCAACAGCATCTTTAGGTTAACTGGAGATTCTCTGTGAGCAGACCACAGATTTCTCCATCTCGTCAAGTGCATTGAGTAATTTCTGTATCAGATCCACATCAGTACTTTCGTTTGATAGATCAAATTCACGCATTTCCGCATTGTCGTCGCTCAGCCAGTTTCTCTTCGCTCTCAGCTGACAGCGCCATTATTAACATCTGCATAGCATCGCAGTCAGGGCGTGGAGTAATACATCAAATGTGAATGGTGAAATATTTGCCACCATCAACGTGATATTTCAGGGTCCCCCCCTAACAAATCAGTCCCCCCGATGATGCGGTTCACAGATAAAACCTCATTTCTGCTTCAGACTGCACTCAGTCATCACTATCTCAGCGACAGATATCTGAAGCTTTTGTACAACTAGTCATTTCAATAAATTCAGTATTATTTCATAATAAAAGGCAGATGAAGCGGTCAGAGTGACGCAACTAAATGAGCTGCTAGCTGATGCATTCACTGCGTGTCGGACATTTCAATGTGTCACGGAATTTCCGCCTTGTTTCAATTTAAAACTGCCTCATTTCTGCTTTAACTGACTTTAGAATGTTTTAAGGTTTTACCTTTATCATCTGATGGTTATAATCCCATTAATCCATTTGATTGCTTTGGGTGAAGAGGACTCCGTCGCAGATGTGCTGCTGTGGTCTGAAATGACGCTTGCACAGATGCAAAGGTGAACCGATTTTTAGGGGGCGACCGTTCGGTCTGTGACTCGGTCGTTTAATGTGGGGAGCGAACTCCGAAGACAAGACTCAAAGACCGAACTGGAAACAGACTTCAATTTTAGATGTCACATTATAAAAAATGCGTTCACTGAGCAGATAGTTGCTGTGACAGCTTGCATGCTGCCCTCACCCCACGCCCTTCCTGCCTCTTCCGCCTGCACTCGCTATGTGAGTTATGTGATTGGTTGAAAAATGTTGCATTTTGACATTCATGTGTGGTGACTGCTCGCGTTGTATATCTGAACCGGTATGTGTAAAAGCAAAACACTGTGTTTGTCTGTGTAGCGTGGTAAGCACACAACAGTACGCATCATAGCGTCCCAGAGGAGATATGAAGGTTATCAAATAGACTGAGGACATTGCCATAAGACCTACTGTCCAACAATTGTAACAACCTCTCTGCACAATTATGCAAGCAGTTTCTCTGACGTGTTGTGCTCGCAGTTATGCATGATTCATCCTTACAGAATAAAAAGGAAAACTCTGAAACACTGATAACTGCCTCTGAATTTATATTAATTGTGCACACAAAAACCATCAAAAAGTCTCTCTCTGTTCAGCTGACTGATCCACTATCATTAAAAGCCAAACTCGACTCTGCCTGGCAAAAACGTACCTAATTAGAACTCAAAACCTTTCACAGTTTCATGTTTTAATGTGATATTCAGTGTCATGTTATAATGTGATAAATTTGTATCTTGTTATATTGTGAAAAGTTTCATTTTATAACAAGAAAGGTTTTGCACTGTAATGTGAAAGGATTCATGTTAACATGTGAAAAGCGTCACATTATCATGTGGTACTGATTTTTTTTTAAACTGGTCACGCTACTTGTGACCTAATTCCAAAAAAAAAAAAAAAAACAAAAAGTGAATGGAGAATTTACACCACATGACAGGCAGGATTATTGTCATTACGTTTCATACGTAGTTCTAGTTACAATACAATAAAATGATCTGACGACAGAAGAGAAGTGACTGCTGACAAAAATATGTTGCTGCTGAACTGATTCACTGCAAACAAACATTAATGAGCAGGTGTGTTACTCTAACACGGCGGCATAGTTGAAGTCGAGCTGTGGATGCACACATCTAATAATACGGCTTACCGTGCCAGAGGTGGTTTGTGCTGTACTGTACACACAGTCAAAGCAGGTTAGGTTCAATCACTATTACGAAATCAGGGCTGAACATGAGTTTGTCATGAACTCTGCACATTTATGCGGTAGTGTCTGCAAAGAAATATAATAAATCACAGAAATACCCTTTTTAATTGTTTCTCAGAAATTGCTTTCTAAAATTCAAATAACACGGTCATAGGTCCACACAACGCTGCAAGAAGTATTTTGTATAAATTTATCTGCTAATGAAAAAGAAAGCGAGGGAGATGGTTGAGCAAAGTACGCAGTGAATGGGGTCAGTGAGAGAGAGTGTTTTGGCACAAAAAAGTAAATCAGACAAATAAACCCTTACATTCTCATTGTTTAACAGCAGTTCCTTTCTAAAATGAATAAAAAACATAGTCACAAGTTCACACAACCCTGCAGGAGGAATTTTATATAAATTGATCTGCTGAAGAAGAAGATGATGAAGGTGGTTGAGCGAGGTACAGAGTGAATAGGGTCAGTGTGAGAGAAAGGGTGTTTTGACACAGAAATATACAAAATAAAACAAACCATTATTTTCTGACTGTATAACAGGTGTTCCTTTCTAAAATCAATAATAACATGGTCACAAGTCCATAACAACCCTGCAGGAATGATTTTAGATGACCAGCTGAAGCAGACACTTCTTTCTTCCTTCTACATATGTGTGACTTTGATTTTACATTCTTGTTTGACAGCGTCTTTCATTTCTGAAGACTACGTTAAGTGACTCCCACGCCCACCACTGCTTGTTTATAACTTTTTCATATTAAGACATTGCTCCAAACACATCTGTGTCATATAAGAGAAATTCCTTTCTGCACAAATTGTTGAAATGGAAAGTTGTTGGGTATTTTCTCCTCCAACATTTTAAGACCTTTAACAAGACAAACAGAGTCAAGAAACACCAGTGAGACAGAAAGTCAAATTTTACGCGCGGAGTGCAGTCAGGCTGTACACCAAGGCTACACTAAAGTCTAGGCCTGCTTTTCCGCTCTGTTTATTAAGAGACGCCCTCATCACATAAACAAAAAACTATGTCCTAAGGGTGGGGGTGATGACGCAAGACAAGTTTCTTCCCGTAACATAAAACGCATACGCAATAAGTGCAGCTGTAAGGAAGAAAAACTTTCTTTTACACAGGTCAGCAACATCTCGTTCGTCTGTGCAGTTATCAGCTGTTCTGCATCTGCCTGAAGTGTCCTGTCCTTCACACTCTTCACACTAAGCACCCATACAACAGTCAAAACGTTCTCTTACTCCCAGCGTTAGAGGCTGCGAAACAAAGTTATATTATAATAATAAGTACATCCAGCCCTTCATTCCCCAGCTCAGATTGACCCCAGAGTGCTAAAACAAATTGAATTCTCAGGAGTGCGTAAGACAGGTGCAAAACAGCACAACACCGTTCTCATGAGAAAGAGACAAAGCTAAAACAAGGTGGAATAACACGTACATTCTCAGGGTGAAGTGCAAACCAGCACAACACCGTTCTCATGAGAAAGAAGACAAATGTACAAATGGTTTAACAGTGAATAACATATATACAAATCTTTAACATTCCCCTCCTGTTTATCGCCTGTTAAACATACAGTAGGCATCACTCAGCTTAGCACTTCTTTTTGAGAATTTTCACTAAGAGGTCATCATGGTATGTTCTCTCTATAGGCTTTACACCCCAGAGGTGATGTCATCATTGTCACCATCATCGGTGTCTGGTCATCATACTTCCATTGGTCTGGGTACAGGCAGGAGAGCCATCGTCCTCCTCGTCGTCGTCTGTCCCCAGAAGTGGATATGATGCCGGACCCCCTCCTGGTCCTGGACTTATTGCTGTGGTTATCATTCTATTTACAAAGGCCTCGGAGACATGGAATACAACAACATCCACACAATGTTAGAATTGCAGCAAATACTGCTATAGACACCAATAGTGAAGAAATCAAAGACCTCCATTTTCCCATCCCTTCCAGCCACCAATCCCAGCCTTCGGTGTTTACTCCACTGTGCTCTTTCATCTTCCTGTTCAACGTCCTCAGCCCGTCAATGGCTTTGAGTGAGACTGCCGTCTGCAGCCGTGTTGTTGGGAATGAATGTGCAGCATTGTTCTCCGAACATGGCACAAACACTCCTTTCTCTGCCACAACATATCCAGAGCAATACGATTCTGGAAGGCCATAAGGACGTGGCTTCTAACTGTGAATGGACAGCCTTAAATCCTTCCTCAGTCCAATTTCCTAATTTCTGTACATTGTAGTGGATGTAGTTTATTCTGTCCACGTTTTTATTAATTGAACACCACCAACAGATGGAAGATTCGAATCCAGCTGCTATTGTTGATCACACCAGTTTATACTCGTCAGGCACTCCCCTGGGGACTCCTATTGCGTCAATATACGTTGGATTTCCCACTCCTTTCCAATCTCTTTTACTCTATGTCTGGCTATCCCTTTTCTGCCAATCTTCAGAATAAGAAGAGCTGCATATGTCGTAACGTCTTCAGGGGTCATGGGTAGGCTTCAGCTGGTAACAATAATGATATTAATGCACAATAACCTGACACATTTCGTGGCAGTCTGTCAAAGATTCTGTTATCCCCACACCACCACCATACGTCCTCCTCCCGACAGGTTTGGAATGTGGGAGTACTATGGACCACATTCTTACACCAGCGGTGTGGTTTAAGCTACCCAAAGTCTTACTGTCCCTGTCAGTGTACACATGTATGGTTAGCATGCCCAACTTTGCTTGAGAATAAAGGTTTAATCTTAGTCAATTTGGTCACTGGATAGATCTTGTCCACTTAGAACAATTGTCGTTTGCCGCAATGTATGTCGTGGTCTAGCAGTCAGTAGGACAGTCTTTGGATAATGCTGCCGGTATTACCTGTAATAGAGGTCTGGTCCCATACATACAACACAGTCCTTCTTTGCTGCTAGTCCTGCTTGTTCTGCCTTAAAAGCCAATTGTTATTTTGTCCACTAATTCCTGTAGTTACTAGGAACCAGTCATCTGCCTTCATGTCTTTTGTGCCTTGTACAGACACCCCCTTTGCTTGTATGGGCACCCCCTTTGCTTGTATGGACAACCCCCTTTGACGTACTTAATTCGGTCAATATTGGTTGCTGTACTCTATCTGTTTCACAGAGAAAAAATGGAAATACGGATCTTTTCCTTGTTTGTATACCCAAAGGAAGGAACAACCAACAGTCTCCCTCTATATCAGGTGGGGATATGGTTCCTTTTTCTGTGGTATTCCCACTATAGACAGCTTAGCATCTGTTGATACATTTTGAGAATTTGACTCGGTACTTAGCCCACTCGGTTTGTGCCCATCTATGGTGTCCATCTACTCCATTCATCGGCTACCAACGTTTCCCATCTCCTATCTGTTGATCGTTGGTCATATACCATGAGAAACTATTTCCCGTAATTAGTCCCTCTGTCACCATCCGGCCATTCCATGGGTAAGAGCCTATATGGTACAGAGATGATCACAGAAGTGATTTCTAGGAAGCAGGCTTGTACCCAATCGGTACGCATTATTCCCATCACAGCTATGTACTGTGGCATTTATTATCGGACTGGGGTCTTCGTTACTTCTTTTTGGTCTCTGCAATCTGCGGATGTGATCCTTACTATCATGTCCCGTGCTCATGGCTTTTAATAATAATCCAATTCAAAAAAGAAAAGTAGCATAACAAGGACTGTCCCGTGGGGTCCAGAAACCCTCGTTCTTTTTATTTTTTTCTTTCGCCATTTCTGCACACTACAGCACACCTATGTTCAGAACAGTGGCTTCTTAACGTCTTCTGCTAGCTTTCGTGTCTAACCTGGATCTTAACACCAAGCTCACACACTATTACTAGTCTTGTCCTACTGTTCTTACTGTTTGTCTGTGTCTGCAGAAATGACTTTCTTACAGTGAGTTACGCAATTACTTACCTGAGCTTACCTGAGATGCTTGCAACATATTTTATGATGTACCTGTGTTATTTATGTTGCTAGATTGAGTTTTATTTTTGTTGCTATACTGCGTGTTCAGTGTGTTATTAATAAATAAGCAATATAAGTGCAGTGCACTTATACACCCTGTGCTGACTGTAGTCTTTACTATGGACAGTGGAACAATCTTCCTCAAAGAAGTTTTGAAACATTCTTGAAAAGTGTTTTGAGTTTGTCATCACTAATTTGCAGTACAGAAGAAAAGCTTTGGCACCATTTCCAGCCACAAGTTGTATACATCCTTTAACTCAGTTTTACTTTCTGTTGTTTATTTCATCTTGTATTGGCCCATGTGATGAACATTGTGTTTTCCCAATAGTTGCAATCTTAAACTGTTAGCTGACACTTACGTGAAGGTGAGCGGAGCACACCAATGAGATCATGATGAAAATGACTGGGAAGACCTTATGGAGTATGAGGTTGATGGACAGAGGTGTTTGGTGATCCCATATCTTTGCAGGAGAACAAAGGATCAAGTCTTTAAAGTCCTGGAGCTTTACTCTATGGTTGTGAGACTCATACACGAAACAGTGCCCTAAGATGGTGACTGGATGTTTTTGGTAATAGGTCTCTGTAAAATTCTTGGGTACCACTGACATGAACTTTGTGTGAAATGTGCAGTTACTCAGGGTAACTCAAAGGAGAAGTATCATTTGCATTGTGACGGAGCGTCACCTATGACATTTGGGACATGTTCATTTCTCTGGATATGATCCAGCATGTAGATGCCACAGATTTCAGGATCAAAAGCAGTTGCACTTGGCCACAAAATGCCCACTTTTCACCAGAGGTGGAGATGGATCAGTTGTCTGCCTGGGTGGTTGTCCTCTGAGACCAGGGGCAGTTCTGTAGTGTGGTGGAAATGGCAATGTGCGGTGCCAGCACATGCTCCCAGACTTTATGTGATGTTCCATCATAATGCAAGTGATACCCTTCTTCTGAGTCTCCTGAAGTGATACCCAAGGGTTATCTAAAGACTGAGTACCAAAGACAGCTAGTCATTGCCTGAGGTCATTGGATCATGTCAAAGTCTCACAACCACACAGTAAGACAGGAAGCACCTTAAAATCTGGACCTTTGTTGTGCTGCATAGGTATTTGCCATCCCAAAAACCTCTGTTCAGTGACCACATGACTCCAAAAACTGTTTGTCTCAGTATGTCCACTATTTTGAAATCACAAACCCCACCACTTTCACACCTTCAAAATTAACTCACTGTAGCCATAACCAGTAGCGGCTTTGGGAAAGCCAACAGGGCTACACCAATTCAATTCATTTATATAGCGCCAAATACAACAATGCTGTCTCAGTGCGCTTCACACGAGTAAGCTCGAACCCTACCAACCCCCCTGAGCAAGCACACAGGCGACAGTGGTAAGGAGAAACTCACTCTGGTGATAATTCTGCTTGGGACTCCGGCAAGGACGGTCACATTCCTCTCCTCTCCTCCTTTCTGCTCTCTATCTCTGCTCTGACCTTCAAAGTCCCAGCTTCACCAGACTGAATTCTTCAAATTAAGATTTGTATTAACCATGGAATTGATCAGCTGGTCTCTCAACGCTATTGACACCATTTTTTTTTCAACAAGGAATTCAGGGCTGGGGACCCTGTGTGCCCTGATGGAACCTACCCAGCGGGCTATGATCTTGACACCTGAGCAAATGGAGTGTGACATGCTTGGCTCAACTCTCTGTGGAAGATGTTGAGGATTTATTACTATTCGCTTTTATAGCGGGAGGTTTGGCACTGATTGGTTTGTGCACTGCCCTGACCCACAGGAATATTAGCAAGACTGCTTCCAGAATCTCGTCCCCTCATCTGTCCATCATGATTAATGAGTTGGGCAATGCTGAAAAATATCAGACTGTGTGAACTATTGAATTCAAACGCAAAATGGATACTATCTAGAGCATATCACAGCATTGCAAAGGAATGTGCTGCTGAGGACCGGAGAATATTCTTCATAAATTTGGACTCTAGACAGTCAGAGGTGCAGTAAATGGAATTCTGTATCTCTCAGTCTAACATCAACATGGCAGCCTTATCGGCTCCTGAAGGCCAAACACCCTGCTCTTCCCCCAGAAGGATCTAGAGCCTTGGTGAAGGAATTCGGCTCCCCCTTCTCATCTGTCTACCCCCCTCCGGCCTGCTGTTGCCTTGCAATGTCAGACTTTATACACACAGACAGAAACTTAACTCATCTGCACACGATGCATCTCTCCCTCCCTCCCCCCCCCCCCCCCCCCCGTGTCTCTCCACTCCCCTCACCTTGGCTTCCTCCCTGCCACCCTGGAGGCAGTGTGTTTTTTTTTTTTTTTTACTGCTGCAGCCTTCAACTCCCCAAGCTGGGCGGCGCAGGCCCCTCCTGCTGCAGCCTTCACCCACTTACCTCAATTCGGATGACAGACTGCTTCAAGTTTAGTGCACATAAACAATGTCAAATGTATATGTGTTGTCTTTAATTCTGATGTGTGCGATTATTACGGTAAAGAAGTAATAATTGTGGATTAATTGCTGTATCTTGTCTGAGGTAACTGGAGTGTAAATGTAATTTCATTGTTGTTGCACTCGTGTAATGACAATGACAATAAATCTCATCTAATCATCTAATCTAATGAGGAAGAAACCTCAAGCAGACCAGACTCAGAGGGGTGACCCGCTATGTTGGCCATTCTAACAGTTACAAGGCCCCACACCCTATGTTACAGGGCCAGGTTCCGGTAAAAGTCTCATCAGTGCCTTGGACAGAGACGAAATAGCAGAGTCAGTCAGCTGGAAATAGCTGCACCTAATCCATTAATTCACCATCAGAAAATGAACAGAGAAGCAGAGAGATTACTAAGGTGATCGTTGGCAGCTAGGTCAGAGCTTCACTAACGGACCCAAAATTTAGATGTAATGAGACGGGGACCTGTTCTGTATTTAATAATATGAATTTAAAGTAGAGGAAGCACAGTTCGATACTATGCCAGTACGCTAGTCATATGAGAGGGAGAATAGATGCATCTTAAGTCTGGACTTGAATGTTTCTTTGGAATCTGACAGTTTTATCTCTGCAGGGGTATCATTCCACAAGGCGCGCACATGATAAGAGAAGGCTCTGTGACCTGCAGACTTTTTATGAACCTTACGAACACAAAGCAGTCCTGCATCCTAAGAACGCAGAGCCCGAGCTGGTATGTATAGGGTGTAATTAGGTCAGCTAAGTAGGGAGGCGCTAGTCCGTGAATAATGTTATAAATTAGTAACAGAAACTTATAATCAGTCCGCACAGACACAGGAAGGCAATGAAGGAAGGATAGAATCTGTGTAATGTCATCAAACTTTCTGCTTTGTGTCAAAAGTTTGACTGCAACATTTTGGACCAATTGGAGACCCCTAATGCTGGACTGCAGTAAACCAGAGAATAGGACACTGCAATAATCTGGTCTAGAGGAGACAAATGCATGGATCAGTCTCTGTATCAGCAATAGACAGGATGGGACGAATCCTCGCTATGTTATGAAGGTGGAACAAAGCAGTCTGGTGATTTCTCTGATGTGTGCATCAAATGACTACGTGCGATCAAAAATCACCCCCAAGTTCCTTACTTTGTCAGTGTGATATGATGCACCAGTCTAGGTTAAGTGTTAGCTAGTCAAACTGGTGTCTAAGTCTCGGTGGAACAAAAACCATTATTTCAGTCTTCTCCAAATTTAAAAGGAATTACTCAATATCCAGCTTTACACTGAAGCAAGGCAATCCTCTCCCTTTATTCAGTGTAGCAGTGAAAAGTAATCTGATAGTCTCACAGTATGTGCCCAAGGAGTGCTATATAAAGGGAGAAAAGCATGGGGCCTAAGACGGACCCCTCGGAATCCTGTATTATATGGGATCAAGGTTTGAGATGACATTATTCTACAGGACAAAATGAGCGTGACTGGTTAGACAGGATATCAACCACGCAAGGACATTCTCAGCAATCCCAAAATGATTCTCGAGCCTATCGAGTAGTAAACAATGATCCACCATATCTAATGCAGCACTAAGAAGATCATTCAACACTTTAGTGAGTGCTGTCTCTGTGGAAGGGTGTGGTATAAATGCAGACTGCAGTGGCTCAAAGAGGTTATTCTCAGTAAGGTGGTCCACGAGCTGTTGTGGACCACTTTTTTAGAAAGTGTTTTAGAAGAAAAGAATTTTAGAAGAAAATAATAGATCTGATATCAGCCTATGGTTTCTCAGTAGACTGGGGTCAAGGTTAGATTTCTTAAGTTTTGGTTTAATTACTGTGGATTTAAAACATTTAGGAACACATCCCAAGGTCAATAATAGGTTAATAATTTCCAGTACAGTAGGCTCTTGTGTAGGCCACAGGCCCTTAAACAGTTTTGTTGGTATAGGGTCGAAAAGACAGGTTGTGCATTTATCCTTCCGCGAAATGCACAAGTTTACAAGTGCTAATTACAAGTTTTGTCAGCACATCATGCGAAATAGTATCAAATTCAGTAAATCGGTGACGTATGAATGATGGCACCATGTCAGTAACAGGGTGTAGTGGCTGGACTAAGGAATGCTGGGATATATTTGACCTCGTCATCTATTTTCTTTTCTTTTTGAAGTAATTTAAGAAATATTGAGCAGTAAATGGAGAGCGACTTTCAGGTGGTTGTCCTTGAATAAGTGTTGCTACTGTGTCGAACAAGAACTTTGAATTATGCCTGTTTTTGCTCATCAAATCAGAGTAATAGACCCGTTTTGCAGCCAATAGTGCATGTATATAGTCCAGAATACCATTGCGCCACTGGAGGTGGAATACTTCTAATTTTGAGCCAGCCACACATTCTATCCATGCTTTAATGATTATTTTATGGTGTGTTTTTCATAATGTATGTGACCACCTATAGGGGACATCATGTTCCTCCATGCTGTTAGTAGCTTGTTACCTAACAGGTGTGCACTGTATCATCTAGCAGGTGACAGAAAAGTCTATTTGATATTACATCGGCTAAACATTGTAGCTTTTTGATTGATATAGTACATCAAAGTTAGCCACCATATAATGACTTCATCCTCAGTATGTGTTCTTTTAATTTAATGACTTGCAAGATACTACATTCATCATTTTTGAGTTATTTGCTACAAGAGCTGGCTGGGATGGATAAACAATCTTATTCACTAACTCACCTACTTTTTTGCTGTACATTCCCTGATATTACCAGCACACTTAATTTTTAAAAAAAAGCACATTTTTAGAGGTTTATAACCAATATCCCATAAACTTTGCATCCTGGTGACACTTTGATCTGTTTGGTCCAATGATATATGAATCATGTATGATGGGACATCCAAGTTATTTATGACAGACTGTGATTAATCATCTCAACATGATAAATGCAGAAGCTGTTCTTACAGGAATCACAGCAACAACTTCAAAATTTGTCACGTTTTAGTGTAGAAATTCATCACACTGAAATATGACCATAGGCCTGTATGCTGCAACCATATCAGAATACTGTTGATAATAAAACACTGGCAAGCCACTAAAAGGGCAGTGTGTTAAAGTGAATCAGTTAATATCCACCATTTTATTATACACTCAACAAAAATATAAACGCAACACTTTTGGTTTTGCTCCCATTTTGTATGAGATGAACTCAAAGATCTAAAACTATTTCCACATACACAATATCACCATTTCCCTCAAATATTGTTCACAAACCAGTCTAAATCTGTGATAATGAGCACTTCTCCTTTGTTGAGATAATCCATCCCACCTCACAGGTGTGCCATATCAAGATGCTGATTAGACACCATGATTAGTGCACAGGTGTGCCTTAGATTGTCCACAATAAAAGGCCACTCTGAAAGGTGCAGTTTTGTTTTATTGGGGGGGGGGATACCAGTCAGTATCTGGTGTGACCACCATTTGCCTCATGCAGTGCAACACATGTCCTTCGCATAGAGTTGATCAGGTTGTCAATTGTAGCCTGTGGAATGTTGGTCCACTCCTCTTCAATGGCTGTGCGAAGTTGCTGGATATTGGCAGGAACTGGTACATGCTGTCGTATACGCCGGTCCAGAGCATCCCAAACATGCTCAATGGGTGACATGTCCGGTGAGTATGCTGGCCATGCAAGAACTGGGACATTTTCAGCTTCCAAGAATTGTGTACAGATCCTTGCAACATGGGGCCGTGCATTATCCTGCTGCAACATGAGGTGATGTTCTTGGATGGTACAACAATGGGCCTCAGGATCTCGTCAGAGTATCTCTGTGCATTCAAAATGCCATCAATAAAATGCACCTGTGTTCTTCATCCATAACAGACGCCTGCCCATACCATAACCCCACCGCCACCATGGGCCACTCGATCCACAACACTGACATCAGAAAACCGCTCACCCACACGACGCCACACACGCTGTCTGCCATCTGCCCTGAACAGTGTGAACCGGGATTCATCCGTGAAGAGAACACCTCTCCAACGTGCCAAACGCCAGCGAATGTGAGCATTTGCCCACTCAAGTCGGTTATGACGACGAACTGGAGTCAAGTCGAGACCCCGATAAGGACGACGAGCATGCAGATGAGCTTCCCTGAGACGGTTTCTGACAGTTTGTGCAGAAATTCTTTGGTTATGCAAACCGATTGTTTCAGCAGCTGTCCGAGTGGCTGGTCTCAGACGATCTTGGAGGTGAACATGCTGGATGTAGAGGTCCTGGGCTGGTGTGGTTACACGTGGTCTGTGGTTGTGAGGCTGGTTGGATGTACTGCCAAATTCTCTGAAACGCCTTTGGAGACGGCTTATGGTAGAGAAATGAACATTCAATACACGAGCAACAGCTCTGGTTGACATTCCTGCTGTCAGCATGCCAATTGCACGCTCCCTAAAATCTTGCAACATCTGTGGCATTGTGCTGTGTGATAAAACTGCACCTTTCAGAGTGGCCTTTTATTGTGGACAGTCTAAGGCACACCTGTGCACTAATCATGGTGTCTAATCAGCATCTTGATATGGCACACCTGTGAGGTGGGATGGATTATCTCAGCAAAGGAGAAGTGCTCACTATCACAGATTTAGACTGGTTTGTGAACAATATTTGAGGGAAATGGTGATATTGTGTCTGTGGAAAAAGTTTTAGATCTTTGAGTTCATCTCATACAAAATGGGAGCAAAACCAAAAGTGTTGCATTTATATTTTTGTTGAGTGTATATTAATCTCAACCAGTGTTGCTTTTTTTTTTTTTTTTTTTTTTTAAATCAGGATAATGCAGAAATTAATGAATAGATTTTCATGAATTGTGTTGAAACATTTAAGTTAGAATATGAAATATTATATTTTGTCCATTTGCCATCAGGCTGTTTGGGAACAGGTGGTGCAACAAGTGTGCTTTGAATTATTCTGTGTGATTTTTAAGCAAAATTGAACATTGTATTGTTTTTACTCAGATACACTGAATGAAATTCAGCTGTCGGCCTTTCAGCCTCTGCACTGTAGTTTGCATGAATGTGTGCATGCACGGTGCACATGGTTATGCGTGGCACTAAAATAACAGCTGAAACAATGCCCCCAATTGTTTCCCCACTGAGATTAACCATCTGCAATGCTGCAGGTTTTAAACAAATTACATACAATATCAAATGTTTGTGCATATAAATGTAATAAACTCACATTTATGTTTTCATAAGACACATGCAGGTACATGTATTAAATCTAATCTTGAATTAATTGCTTCTATGGTTAAAAAAAACAAACAACAAAAGCAAAAGAGTGAAAGCCGTATTATTCAGGAAACCTGTTCAGCAGGGCGTATGAGTTCCGAGAAGTATCTGCAAACTTTCCCATACTTGAGGCACGTGATGTCTCTCAGTTTTTAAATCCTCAGCTATTTATATATACCAGCTGTAGAGGCAAACTTGGCTTGTGCCACACTTAATTACACAGATGTAATTAATCAAAATGAATTGTTTTATTGTATAGTAATATTAATGTACTGAATGGAGTTTGTCTACAAACTGTATATAGGTACAGTGCATCCAGAAAGTATTCACAGCACTTCACTTTTTCCACATTTTGTTATGTTACAGCCTTATTCCCAAATAGATTAAATTAATTTTTTCACTCAAAATTGGACTCACAACAACCCCATTAATGACCTGATTTTTTTTCAAATGTATTTAAAATAATAATAATAATAATAATAATAATAATGAAGAAAAAAGAAATCACATGTACAAAAGTATTCACACCCATTGCTCAATACTTTGTTGATGCACCTTTAGCAGCAATCAGGGCTGGACTGGGACAAAAATTCAGCCCTGGGCTTTTTGGTCCAGACTGGCCCACCACTACAGTCTGTGTGCCAACTCGCCCCCCACAGAAGTACATATAAGGGTGATTCTTTAACTACGGGCACTATTGGCCTTGTGTGTTTGACATTTCCTGTTTCACTGTGGACTCAAAATTTCGCACTTCTTGTTTGGGACTCCCTGTACCATGAGCAAGCTTTATGCCGCTGTGCGGCGCTTTGCTCATATTATACATTTATTTTAGTCAAGACTTGACAACTTGCATTGATACTGATTACTAGTCGCTGAAATAATGCATTCATCTTTTGTTGTCAGTCTTTCACATGGCCATCTATTGATAGAATGTGATCTACAGTATCTTGCTGCCAGCCTGCCAATGCCACGACAGTTTCACCACCTATAAGTGAATGAGTGATAAGTAAACGCTTGTGTGTTTATTTATCAGTGTTATTCAGGGCTTATGTGTTTATGGGTGATTCTTAGACTACGGGCACTTATTATGTCCTTTGATCATATTGTATGAAAAACAGAAAAAAAGGGGAAATTTCACACTTTTATAGTTATCTTTACAATGAAAGTGTGTTAAGAAATTTGTTCTAGTAGTCTATGATGACTTTTTCACCTTTTTTCAGCATCATTATATGCAAATATTGCCGTTTTGTGCTTGTCCCACACCCAGACTTTTGATCTTCAATGATAAAAATGAATGGTAAAGAAATGTTTTTTCTAATGTTTTAAAATATCTCTGAATAAAATATCAGTAAAATAATCAAAACATAATTGGGGTATTCAATGTCATACAATTGTTGTGATTTTTTTAAACAAAATGTAGTTGTCCCACACTATTGCCGTAATTTCCACCACAACACTGTAATGTCCCTTTAAACAGTTTGTATGAAAGATTGTTTGGGTAGTTTCTATGGAGATAAACAGTGACATCAGAGCACATGTATATAGCGCCAAATCACAACAAACAGTTGCCCCAAGGCACTTTATATTGTAAGGCAATGGTGTGGTGGAAATTACATTTACAAGGCCAATAGTGCCCGTAGTTAAAGAATCACCCATAAATTAATTTAAAAATATAAAATCCAGCTTCCTGATGAAGTGGTGTAGAGGAGGATTTTCTTAAAATGAAGACCTGATAGTTCAGCTACAATTTGACAGAAAGTACATTTGAGATGAAAGCCTAGATTTGATGTTTTGGTGAAAGAAACTTATGTATTTCTTCATAATTGCTGTAAATAAAGTCCAAGACATTCAGTGACTTGGAAATGTTCATGTTTCCATCCCCTGACATGTCGGAAGAAAACTGGCAATAAAACTGATTATTATTTACAGGTATTATCATGTTTTAGAGATTTGCTTTCAGTTTGAGTTTGAGGAAGATAATTTTACAAATTTTTATTCTTTACATTTTTTGTATTTCTTGCATTTGAAATGGCATAAACTAATTAAACTGTGTGAAATACCAAGTGTTCCAATACTTTTGGAGGGCACAGTATACTAACCTTATGATGAGTGTAAAATGAGTGTGGTATTATTGCTGTTTTGTTTAAGAATGTTTAATTTTCACTGTTGCTGCATTTTGTGTCAAATCATAGTCATATCGTATATCATATTGATATGACAATATTGAGATTTGATAATTTGGCCACATTGTACAGCCCTACTGTCAACTAGCTGAAACGTTTGAATATTAATTTACATCTACATTTAAAAAAATGCTTAAAGTGGCAGGAGGTTAAGAGGGTTGTCAATGGGGGGGGGGGGGGGGGGGGGCTCTCCCAGAAGCTGAAAGGTTTTAGCCATGCTAATGCTCCCCTGAAGCATTTACTCAAAAAAAAAAAAAAAAACATGAAGGACCTAAATGACACAGTGAGATGCTGAAGAACTTCGCTGCGACATATACATATTAGATAGCCAAGAAAAGAGGAAAGTAAGTGTATTGCTCTTCGAAGGAGGATGCTGGCTAAAGCACATTAGGACAGGCTGGACATGAAAAATAGAGCAATAGTGTGGAATGTGGTTGAGTAAGATTACATGCAAAAATGAGCCTGGATGCAATCAGAACTTTGGCTACTTGGTTAAGTATGGAAAACAATAGTATAATGATCTGAACAATGGACAAACACTTTTTACAGCTCAACATAATGTATAGCCACTAAAGCATGACAAAGAGGAAATACATGTAATTTGTGTACTGCGTCATGAGTAATATGTATGCAGGTGTTTTATTGTAACAGTAGTTAATCAGGTTTTTATTAGTTGTAACTGTATAATGTGAAACTTTTGAAAGGACAATAAAACAAAAACAGTCTGAAAAATATGCAAAGCATACATATTTGTTATGTTGTTAGATCAATGTCTTTCATGAACAAATTGGACTCTACGTACAAAGAAAGGTACATGTTGACACTTTAAACACTTTAACTTTGGTGACCTGATTTTGGGCATGTCATTGTAACATACATGTCAACCCCTTTGAGTGTCCACCTGTATAAGGATGATTCTTTAACTATGGGCACTATTGGCCTTGTAAATGTAATTTCCACCACACCATTGCCTTACACTATAAAGCGCCTTGGGGCAACTGTTTGTTGTGATTTGGCGCTATATACATGTGCTCTGATGTCACTGTTTATCTCCATAGAAACTACCCAAACAATCTTTCATACAAACTGTTTAAAGGGACATTACAGTGTTGTGGTGGAAATTACGGCAATAGTGTGGGACAACTACATTTTGTTTAAAAAAAATCACAACAATTGTATGACATTGAATACCCCAATTATGTTTTGATTATTTTACTGATATTTTATTCAGAGATATTTTAAAACATTAGAAAAAACGTTTTTTTACCATTCATTTTTATCATTGAAGATCAAAAGTCTGGGTGTGGGACAAGCACAAAACGGCAATATTTGCATATAATGATGCTGAAAAAAGGTGAAAAAGTCATAGAACAAATTTCTTAAAACACTTTCATTGTAAAGATAACTATAAAAGTGTGAGATTTCCCCTTTTTTCTGTTTTTCATACAATATGATCAAAGGACATAATAAGTGCCCGTAGTCTAAGAATCACCCATAACCAAGTGAGAAAATCCATAAAATCAACACAAAATCCTTATAACCTCCAAATCGCACCAAAATCAGTTTTATTACAGTACACACAACCGCATAGCAGTATCACATAACTGGGTTTTTGTCCACATATTATGAGTTGCCACAATGACATTAAAGTCAGGATCATTAGTATTTCCTCCACAGTTGAATTTCAAACAATAGAGATCTAGTATTCATGTGTCAAGCTGAATTTTATAGAACTGAATGTGTCAAATTTAGTTATTTTTACAGAAACAAGAACTGTGTGTCACTACTGGAAATACATTAATAAAATCATGAAAAATAAATCGAATATAATGAACAAAATAAAACATACCTCAGAGCTTCATCAAGTGTATCGAAAATCGCCTCGCCAGTGCCAATGTTGCAGACGGGCATGTCGATGATCCTCAACTTCGCCCCGTGTGTTTATTAGGGATGGGTATTGATAAGATTTTATCAATACCATTATAGATTCTGCTTATCGATCCAATTCCTTATCGATACCTCTTGTGAAATTTTTGTGTACTAAAAGTAGGCTTCACAGGTTTTCTATGTCAGTGGGTCAAATAGCTTTTTCTTATCGTGCACCCGCTCTGTGGAATGGTCTTCCTGTGACCGTGAGGCAGTTGTTGTCTGTGGACATTTAAAGTCAAACTTAAAGCCTATTTTTATTCTCTTTCTTATGAATAGTTTTTTTTTTAATCTGTTTTATTCTTTTACTTCTGTTTTCAATTATGTATTTGAATTTTTTAAATTTTTATTTATTTAATTTTTTTATGTTGAACTGTTCTATGTGAGGTGCCTTGAGATGGCTTTTGTTATGATTTGGCGCTTTATAAGCCGATTAAATTGAAATTGAATTGAACAACATTTTATTGAGTCTTAAAGTAAATAAATATGAAATTGGTCACTGGATCCTTAAACTTTGGACATAATAAACTACATGGTGGATCTTTGATCTCTGGACATAAATAGAAATAAACAAAATCTGTAGTTTTTGTCAAAAGAATTTCCTTTCAGACATTTTGGCATGAATGTCTTTCCATACCTCTGAGCTGAGCTCTTATAGCTATGCTGTGCTGCACGTCAGCATCAGTTTAATTCATAAAGAACACAGGAAGTCTCATTTTGGGAAGAAAAAAAAAACACGTTTTAGTCGATCGTAGTTTATTTTCTGTACTACAGCGTTTGGAGAGGTGTCATTTTATTTAAAGCGGCAATTTTGTGTCAATGGAAGGAAGGACAATTCTCATTTCTTGACTACAAAATGACAAGAGTCCCAGTTAGTGACTTTAATCCACACAAAAGCGACTCACGATATTTTAATGGCTTTGAGAGGAGTTAAGAAGTGGACTTGCCGCTTCTGAAGAGTAGCGAATCAAAGAACCACGAGCCAGTGGTTCGAAGCATTGCTTCAATGGCTCACGCATCAAAGTGGAGTCGCGCTGCAGAAACGGTTGATTACAGAGCCGCAGCAGACCAAACCCTGAATATCCGACTTCATTTGTACGTCCGTATGACTCTGAAACCCGGAAAAATCCGTAGAATTTATGGACAATCCGTATAGGTTGACGTGTAAGTAGAAATGATCAGAAATTGGGGAAATAACAGATCCACATGCTCAAACCACATCATATTGCATGTGAGTTGTAAGCTTGTAGAACTGCAATTATGTGTGGCATCCTTTGATGAAAATATAAATATGGTTAAGTCATTATTAATAACAACAATGAATCAGTTAATCGGGATATGAAGATGTTATTGTTTTCCAATACTTTAGATAACTAGATTTAGTTGTAACACACCACACTATGCAGAGTTTGCCATGAGGTGAGGACAATACATGTTTGATTTGAACGTTTCTGGAGACGTAAATCTCTGAGACCTGTAGGTGCAACCGGAAAAGCGGGGGCCATTTTCATTTATATGAAAAGCTAGACATTTATATAAATGAGTGTTTATTCACACCATGCTAGCACACATACCTGTGATCATCGACACCACCACCAATCTCCTCCGGCTGCTTCTGTACCTCTGCCATGGAAGTGGGAGCCGCACATTCACTGTTGACTCTGACACCACCTGCTGCTGCTGAGAGGGATCCACAGGCGCCCCTGCCAGGCTGGCCCCCACGGCAAACATCTCAAAATTTTTCTGCTCTTTGCAGTATCAGTAGCAAGAGCTTTTTTTCCCTTTTCCATCAGTTTTTCTGCACCACCTTTCTGTGTTTTTCTCCATTTTATGACTTGCTTTGTTTTTCGTGTTCTGCTGTGTTGTTTCACTGTCTCTCATTATGATTGGTTATCATTAAAGGTGATTGGATGAGAAGGAGGGGGTCTAGAACATGAATGGTTGGTACTGCTGGGCCTTTGTAGCCCATCATAGGGCCACAATTAGGTCAGGTATTCTTTTGACAGACAAGCCACTCAGCCTATGCTGTGTCTGTCGGCTGCAGCTGAGCTCTGTGGGCAAGTGCATGTCTCTCTTCCTGGGCCAGGAGAGTTACCGTGACAAGGCGCAGCATAAAAAAAAACATTGGCCCATTATTGATTGGTCCACCGGGAAAAATCCTGGTACTCCCAATGGCCAATCCACCCCTGGCAACAATTACAGCCTCATGCCTTTTTAAATATGATGCCACAAGCTTGGCGCACCTATCTTTGGGTGGTTTTGCCCATTCCTCTTTGCAGCACCTCTCAAGCTCCATCAGATTGGTTGAGGAGCGTTGGTGCACAGCCATTTTCAGATCTTTCCAGAGATGTTCAATCAGATTCAGGTCTGGGCTCTGGCTGGGCCACTCAAGGACATTCACAGAGTTATCCTGAAGCCACTCATTTGATATCTAGGCTGTGTGCTTAGGGTCATTGTCCTGCTGAAAGATGAATCGTCACCCCAGTCTGAGGTCAAGAGCGCTCTGGAGCAGGTTTTCATCCAGGATGTCTCTGTACATTGCCGCATTCATCTTTCACTCAATCCTGACTAGTCTCCCAGTTCCTGCTGCTGAAAAACATCCCCACAGCATGATGCTGCCACCACCATGCTTCACTGTAGGGATGGTGCCTGGCTTCCTCCAAACATGACGCCTGGCACTCACACCAAAGAGTTCAATCTTTGTCTCATCAGACAAGATAATTTTGTTTCTCATGGTCTGAGAGTCCTTCAGGTACCTTTTGGCAAACTCCAGGTGGGCTGCCATGTGCCTTTTACTAAGGAGTGGCTTCCGTCTGGCCACTCTACCATACAGGCCTTATTGCTGGATTGCTGCAGAGATGGTTCTCTCTCCACAGAGGAATGCTGGAGCTCTGACAGAGTGACCATTGGGTTGTTGGTCACCTCCCTGACTCAGGCCCTTCTCACCTCATTGATCAGTTTAGATGGGCGACCATCTCTAAGAAGAGTCCTGGTGGATCTGAACTGTGTTTATTGGAACCTTTAAAGCAGTAGAAATGTATCTCTACCCTTCTCCAGTTAAGCTGTAGAAACATCTGAAAGATGATCAATGAAAACAGGATGCACCTGATCTAAGTTTGATTTTTGTGGCAAAGGCTGTGAATACTTATGTATGTGTGGTTTCTTTTTGTTTTTTTGGTAATAAGTTTGCAAAAATCTTAAAACCAAACAAAAAAAAACTTTTTTCACATTGTCATTATGGGGTAGTGTGTGTAGAATTTTGAGGGGAAAAATCATTTAGCATTTTGGAATAAGGCTGTAACATAACAAACTGTGGAAAAAGCGAAGAGCTGTGGCTACTTTCCGGATGCACCATATTTTTCCCACAAAGCAGAGGCTACTGATATAATTCTTTTTTTTTTATTGAGCCTTCTCTGTCAGCAATCGTGGACACAGCAGTTGAAACTGAGGTAAATGTATGGTGCTGTCAGTGTAATTCACTGGAGTACACAAGTTAAATAAAGTCATAACAACGCAGTTGTTGAACAGCATCCTATCTTGAACAACAAAATAATTCATTACTTTACGCTTTGGGGAGTGGTGCATGCCTATGTGCACGATTGAGGAGCACAACCTTTCTAAGAGACAAGTGGGGTTGGGGCACTCCAAGAAAAACACGTTGTGATCCACTGATGTAACTGTACTGACATGCATCTGGTGTACAAGAATATGTGTATTATAATATTATGTAATAGTACCCATGGACATGAAGACAATAGGTGCCATGGTAATCTGACATTTCACCCCAGTGACCTTCACTTTCACCCAAATTATTAGCTTCTGGTTGGCCTTGCCAGGGCAATCTGTGTGCCACATTTGACCCAAACTGAGTTGAAAATCAAATGTCTTAACCTTGACCTTTGCTAAAATTAGTTCTCGGGGTCAACCTTCACTGACACACTACGTGTGGTAGAATTTAGCAAAAGGACCTGGGAGGAGTAGGTCAATGGACAGGGTGACATGAATGTGACCCCAGTGACTGAACTTTGGAAAATTTGACCTTGCTGCACACTTTGTGCCATGTTTAGAGCAAATCAGAGTGAAAACAATTTTTGACCTTTGACTTTGACATTTTAGCCATGTAGCCCATTTCTCTGTGCATGATCCAACATGCAGGTAGCTGAGTGTTGAGGACCCCAGTAGCTGGAGAAGACCAAGGGGATGCTTATGTTTTATGTGGTTGTACCAGTGCTGCCCAGAGGCACCGTGATGTTTTCCTCACAGCAAGAAGGTCATGAGGTCATCAAGCTGGCTACAGCACCGTTTATCATAGCTAACAATATAGTCGTTCTGTTCTGTTTTGGAAGCTAACGTTAGTACACACTTTTGTTTACATTTGTTGTTATATGTATTTGTTAATACCGTTATTGTAGGGTTAAATTACGCTATTAATACAATAACATGCTTTTGGAGGGCGGTATGCATTTTCAGAGGCCCGGCGTTCATGCCCAGTCGCCCAAAATGACAGCTATTTGTTGTGCCGGCTGGTCTGCTCTCTAAATTCGGCAGTGCGTCCTCATCAAGCTGGCTGCTTTGGCTGCTGTTCATTGTCATACTATCCATGAGAAAATCATCCGGAATATCCATATTGGACCAACACACACTTCTCACCTTTTTATGTTTCCCTCTGAGGACAGTTGTTGGGCTGTGCGCTATGACGTCATTTGTTTACGCACAGCGGTTGGGTATAGCGGCTGGCACGCGCTGCTCTCCAAATTTGCCAGTGCGTCCTCGTCAAGCTGGCTGCTTTGGCTGCTGTTCATTGTCGTACTATCCATGAGAAAATCATCCAGAATATCCATATTGGGAGCAACACGCACTTCTCGCATTTTCATCTTTTCCTCTGCCGAGAGTTGTTGGGCTGCGCATGTTATGACGTCATTTGTATGCTGATACTCGATCGCTACTGCGGGCGGGTATAGCCAGGTATTGTCGACGTAAATCTACGCTACTGGCCCGGCAACGCCCCGGTAAAGTGATAATAATGTACTTTACGAGGTCTGTTAGAAAAGTATCCGACCTTTTTATTTTTTGCAAAAACCATATGGATTTGAATCACGTGTGATTGCATCAGCCAAGCTTGAACCTTCGTGCGCATGCGTGAGTTTTTTCACGCCTGTCGGTTGCGTCATTCACCTGTCAGCAGGCTTTGTGTGAGCAGTGGTCCACCCCTCTCGTCTGATTTTTATTGCGAATAAAATGTCTGAATGATTTGGAGCTGTGCTGCATCAAATTTTTCCAGAAACTGTGAGAGACCTTCAGGTGGACACCATTCGGAAAATTCAGATGGCTTTCAGGGACGATTTTATGGGGATTATACAGATTAAGGAGTGCTCCAGCCGATTTAAAGACGGCCACAGCGGCTGAGAGCGCGGCGCACTCCGAGCGCCGATCGACAGGCTGAAACCCCGCTGAAACAACCAGATCATTTCCAAAGTGAAGGCTTTGTTGGGTCTGCTACACAACAACACATCCAACACATACCACCCATGCCTCAAAAACAATGACATTATAGATCAGATTGTCATCCCCACTGAGGTCCTTACCCTGAGTCTCCTGAAAATCAGATCACTGCCCTCGAAATCTTTGTTGATTAATGATTTATTCATGGATCATCATTTAGATATGATTGGCTTGTGTGAAACGTGGCTCAAACCCACAACTCTCCTTCCTCTGAATGAGGCCTGTCCACCAGCATACACATTTAGTCACGTGTCTCGTGGTGTGAGGCAAGGCGGGGGTGTGGCTTTTATTTACAAATCTAGGTTTTCTTTATTATCTATTGGGGGTCACAAATATAATTCCATTGAGCATCTGACTCTCTGTTATGCCCATGATGCTAAGTACTGTCAGGGTCATAAAACTGGAGCTCAGCTATGTTATTTTGTCACTGTTTATAGGCCCCCTGGCCCATATTCTGATTTCTTAGATAAATTTGTTGCGTTCATCTCTAGTTTGTCAACTAGCGCAGATAACATTTTGATTATTGGTGACTTTAACATTCATATAAATAAGCCCTCTGATCCCCATAGCAAATCATTTATGCACATTGTGGATGCATTAGGATTCCAGCAATGCATTCAGGACCCAACACACATTAAAGGAAATACCCTGGATCTGGTTCTTGCACATGGGTTTGCTGTCACAAATATTGACATCTTGCCTCTCGCATCTATAGTCTCAAACCATTCACTTATCAGGTTTACATTTACGCTGCCGCGTTTAGTGGAACAACAACCTTGTCTACTACTGCGGCGTCGTATTAAACCCTCAACTATGACTGAACTTGAGGCCAGACTACCTGATATTTTAGCTTTGAATCTGGAGAATGTGAAATCAGTGGACAGCCTCGCGGATAGTCTAAATTTAATGCTTAAAACTACACTTGATAAGATTGCGCCTCCTCTTTTAAGGTCACGCCCTCCTAAGGCACAGTCACCTTGGTTCAATGATTATTTGCGTGACCTCAGGCAGAAGGCTAGAGGTTTGGAACGGAAATGGCGTTGTTCCAAATTAGAGGTGTTCCGCCTTGTGTGGCGGGATGCTATTTTAGATTATAAGCATGCACTACAGGCCACGAAGCAGACCTATTACTCTGATTTGATCAGTAAAAACAAACATAACTCAAAGTTCTTGTTTGACACGGTAGCATTTCTTATTCACGGGCAGCCACCTGTTAGTCGTTCTCTCTTTTCAGTGCAGGATTTCTTGGATTATTTCGAGAAGAAAGTAGAAGATATTAGGCTGAGCATATCTCAGCACGCCTTGGCCCAACCATTAAAACCTGCTATGGAGGTGGGTGTTACCATTGAGGTGCTACCTAGATTGACAGAATTTAATAGTATTTCATTAGGCATGCTGACGAAACTTGTGGCGTCTACAAAAAGCATCCCATACCCATACCAACAAAATTGTTTAAGGACCTGTGGCCTACTCTTGGGCCGACTGTGCTGGAAATTATTAATCTGTCATTAACCTCTGGATCTGTTCCAAAATGTTTTAAATGAGCAGTGATTAAACCATTACTTAAGAAATCTAATCTGGACCCTAGTGTATTGAAAAATTACAGGCCGATATCAAATCTATCATTCTGTTCCAAAATTTTAGAAAAGGTGGTTTCACTGCAGCTCATAGACCACCTCACTGAGAATGATCTTTTTGAGCCGCTGCAGTCTGCTTTTAAGAAATATCACTCCACAGAGACAACGCTCACTAAAGTAGTGAATGATCTTCTGTGAGCAATGGACTCAGATACCACTACGGTTTTGGTGTTGTTAGATCTCAGTGCTGTGTTTGATACCGTGGATCATCATATTTTGCTCAATAGGTTGGAGAATTTTTTTGGGATTACTGGAAGTGCCCTTGCCTGGTTGACGTCATATCTGTCCAGTCGTTCTCAATGTGTCTTGTATAATGGCACTACCTCTGACCTTGCTGACATGAGATTTGGGGTTCCACAGGGATCTGTTTTAGGCCCCTTGCTTTTTTCCCTGGATGTGGCACTCCTTTGGCGTATACTGCAGAGTTTTGGGATTGCCTTTCATTGTTATGCTGATGATACTCAGTTGTACATGCCGATAACTGCGGGAAATCTCACTCCCATAAAATCCCTGGAGGACTGTCTTCTATCATTGAGAAGTTGGATGTCTAGTAACTTCCTACTTTTAAACTTTGATAAGACTGAAATGATGGTTCTTGGTCCAGCGAGATATCGGCATCAGTTTAACCAGCTGGCGCTCAGCCTGGGTTCGTGTGTCATACATCATACGGACAAAATGAGGAACCTTGGGGTAATTTTTGATCCCACGTTGTCTTTTGACCTCCACATCAGGGATGTTACTAGGACTGCTTTTTTCCATCTGAGAAATATAGCGAGGATCCGCCCCATCCTGTCTATGGCTGATGCTGAGACCCTGATTCATGCTTTTGTTTCTTCTAGACTAGATTATTGTAATGTTCTATTTTCAGGGTTACCACAGTCCAGCATTAGGGGTCTTCAGCTGGTTCAGTCAGTGAGTTTGTCAATTTTGTGGAACAAACAGGTGTGAATCAGGTGTCCCCTACGTAAGGATGAAGCCAGCACCTGTTGAACATGCTTTTTTCTTTGAAAGCCTGAGGAAAATGGGACGTTCAAGACATTGTTCAGAAGAACAGCGTAGTTTGATTAAAAAGTTGATTGGAGAGGGGAAAACTTATACACAGGTGCAAAAAACTATAGGCTGTTCATCTACAGTGATCTTCAATGCTTTAAAATGGACAAAAAAAAACAAACAAAACAACAACAACAAAAAAAAAAACAGAGACACATGGAAGAAAACAGAAAACAACCATCAAAATGGATAGAAGAATAACCAGAATGGCAAAGGCTCACCCATTGATCAGCTCCAGGATGTGACAGTTAGAAGACGCCTGTGTGAAGCTAAATTATTTGCAAGAATCCCCCGCAAAGTCCCTCTGTTAAATAAAAGACGTGCAGAAGAGGTTACAATTTGCCAAAGAACACATCAACTGGCCTAAAGAGAAATGGAGGAATATTTTGTGGACTGTTGAGAGTAAAATTGTTCTTTTTGGGTCCAAGGGCTGTAGACAGTTTGTGAGATGACCCCCAAACTCTGAATTCAAGCCACAGTTCACAGTGAAGACAGTGAAGCATGGTGGTGCAAGCATCATGATATGGGCATGTTTCTCCTACTATGGTGTTGGGCCTATATATCGCATACCAGGTATCACGGATCAGTTTGGATTTGTCAGAATACTTGAAGAGGTCATGTTGCCTTGTGCTGAAGAGGACATGCCCTTGAAATGGGTGTTTCAACAAGACAATGACCCCAAGCACACTAGTAAATGAGCAATATCTTGGTTCCAAACCAATAAAATTAATGCCTAACAGATGTGAAGAATCATGAAAAACTGTGGTTATACAACTAAATACTAGTTTAGTGATTCACAGGATTGCTAAAAAAGCAGTTTGAACATAATAGTTTTGAGTTTGTAGCATCAACAGCAGATGCTACTATTATTGTGAACACCCCCTTTTCTACTTTTTTTTTTTTACTAATAGCCCAATTTCATAGCCTTAAGAGTGTGCATATCATGAATGCTTGGTCTTGTTGGATTTGTGAGATTCTACTGAATCTACTGGTACCTTGTTTCCCATGTAACAATAAGAAATATACTCAAAACCTGGATTAATCTTTTTAGTCACATAGCACTACTATTATTCTGAACACTACTGTACCTTAGTATACACTAGTAGAGTTCTACCTTAGAATTGGAAAGTATTATAGCATGACATTGATTCCCACCTGTCTTTTCTGTGTGGAGTTTGCATGGGTTTCCTCCCACATTTAAAGACATGCAGGTTAGGTGAATTGGAAACTTTATAATTGTCTGAATTATATTAATTATTATTATTATTAAATTAATTATTAATTCAGATAAAACTGAAGTTATTGTACTTGGCCCCACAAATCTTAGAAACATGGTCTCTAACCAGATCCTTACTCTGGATGGCATTACCCTGACCTCTAGTAATATTGTGAGAAATCTTGGAGTCATTTTTGATCAGGATATGTCCTTCAATGCACATATTAAGCACATATGTAGGACTGCTTTTTTACATTTGTGCAATATCTCTAAAATTAGAAAGGTTTTGTCTCAGAGTGATGCTGAAAAACTAATTCATGCATTTATTTCCTCTAGGCTGGACTATTGTAATTCATTATTATCAGGTTGTCCAAAAAGTTCCCTGAAAAGACTTTAGTTAATTCAAAATGCTGCAGCTAGAGTACTGATGGGGACTAGAAGGAGAGAGCATATTTCACCCATATTGGCCTTTCTTCATTGGCTTCCTGTTAATTCTAGAATATAATTCAAAATTCTTCTTCTTACTTATAAGGTTTTGAATAATCAGGTCCCATCTTATCTTAGGGACCTCATAGTACCATATCACCCCAATAGAGCGCTTCGCTCTCAGACTGCAGGCTTACTTGTAGTTCCTAGGGTTTGTAAGAGTAGAATGGGAGGCAGAGCCTTCAGCTTTCAGGCTCCTCTCCTGTGGAACCAGCTCCCAATTCAGATCAGGGAGACAGACACCCTCTCTACTTTTAAGATTAGGCTTAAAACTTTCCTTTTTGCTAAAGCTTATAGTTAGGGCTGGATCAGGTGACCCTGAACCATCCCTTAGTTATGCTGCTATAGACTTAGACTGCTGGGGGGTTCCCATGATGCACTGAGTGTTTCTTTCTCTTTTTGCTCTGTATGCACCACTCTGCATTTAATCATTAGTGATCGATCTCTGCTCCCCTCCACAGCATGTGTTTTTCCTGGTTCTCTCCCTCAGCCCCAACCAGTCCCAGCAGAAGACTGCCCCTCCCTGAGCCTGGTTCTGCTGGAGGTTTCTTCCTGTTAAAAGGGAGTTTTTCCTTCCCACTGTCGCCAAGTGCTTGCTCACAGGGGGCTGTTTTGACCGTTGGGGTTTTTCTGTAATTATTGTATGGCTTTTGCCTTGCAGTGTGGAGCGCCTTGGGGCAACTGTTTGTTGTGATTTGGCGCTATATAAATAAAATTGATTTGATTTGATAATTGTCCAGGTCTCCCTTGCAAAAGAGGTCTTGATTTCAATGGGACTAACCTGGTTCAATAAAGGTTTAATGAAAAGATGACTATTTTAGGGATATGGGAAAGGTCCAGTTGTCTGCCTGGGTGGTTGCCATCCAGGACCCTAAACGGTTCTGTGGTGATGTGTAGCACCAGCGCATAGTCCCAGACTTGATTTGACTCTGACCCTAATGATCTTGACTACAGTGACTGGCAGGGGCGTGCTGGGAACATTTTTCAGCCCGGGAGTTTCATATCCAACCGGCCCACAAACCGCCAGCGCACAGGGATAATAAGAGTTCTGCTGTGGCATTTAAATCCAGCATTTATGTGCTGACTGACTGTGAAAATTGGGTGGCTTATAATAGAAAGTAAAAGTTAGTTAGAACAAGAACGGTATTGTTAACTCACCAGTGCACCACCTAAGGCGGGCTTACACTGTGAGATTTTTGGCCCTTTTTCAGCCGATCTTTCACTCGTGCGAGAATTTTTTTAGATCGCGCCGAGTTTCAGCTTAATCGTGCGTCCTGCATCGTGCAGTCTACATGGAGTAATGAGCTGCGTTTAACATCTCATGACCACCTCCCGATGGGGAATCATATGGTTGGATGAAAATCAAACCTGTTTCATATTTTGGTCGGCCGTCGTGACTCGTGAGGGTTCCGCGCTGTTGAAGCAGTGCTACAAGCGTCTACGCGCTGATTACCTCGCGCACTGTGCATGTGCAAACACCGGAGAGAGCAAACAGCGATCTCATGTAAAGTCTTGTGTTTTTTATTGTGTTGCCTCGCAATAACCTAATATCATATTAAAGTTCATGCCTATCAGCGCACAGTGAGTGGAATCAGGTGGGGGGAGACTGAACATATATGCACGCACACACACACACACACACACACACACACACACACACACACACACACACACACACACACACACACACACACACACACACACACACACACACACACACACACACAGCAGACAACAGGATTTACGACAGATGAGGGAATAAGTTGCTACACCTTGTGCAGCTGTAAGACTCCACCTGACTCCACAGACTATGAAATATAGTTTATTTATACAACAGTGTAAGTGGCAACACCTGTTATGAATGTTTATGTTTTCTTTTTTACCGTTCTCTCGTGAATCATGTTACTGTCTGCTGTGTGTGCGCGCGCACGCATATACGTTCAGTCTCCCCACCTGATTTTACTCACTGTGCGCGCTGATAGGCATGAAATAATTTTTATTTTTTTTAAAGAAACGCGACCCCGACGTGTGGTTTTTGAAGGTACAATGTGAGCAGTCAGATCGCATCAGAGCATCGGGCCGTACAGTGTGAGAACATGAATCGTGTGCTCTGAACTTTTAAACTGTACGGTTTTGTCGCACAGTTTGAGCTGGAGCCGAGTACAACGATTGAAAATATCGTACAGTGTATGCCCAGCCAAGTCAGTGAAGTCTGTAAGTAGCTGGAAGAGGTGGTACTGTACTACAAATGTTGATACGGCTGACATCCTGGCATCAACAGGCATGTAGCCCTATTTACCATTTCCCTCTTTGCTCTGTCTTCTTGAAAAAATATCTGTGAGCTTTGCACACTTGGCAGCATCTTCCTCCAAAGCTTTTCTTTTTCTTAATCTAGCTTTTTCAGCTCCACCTGGCTTGTTTCTGTCCATCTTTCCATTCACAGGCCACTCCTCCTATACTTGCTAGTAGCGTAAGTCCCATCTGAGTGCACCGGGCTTGATTGGACTGAACTAACTGTAATGAATGCATAGGGGTGTTAAACGTGTAATGGTAAACCTTAGGCTTTGGAAAAGATAACAGCGTTGCAAAAGAAGCAGTCTTAAGTTATTTTATTATGAATTTTCATGATTGTAAAACATTTATAACACTTAATGTCTTCTCTTTAAGATACAGTAGCCCAAGTGTCTTGCTGTGTAGCCTAACAGTGGTGGTCATATACGTATGCATATATTAACACCCCCTCACAACGGCCCCAGGTTGGACCAGCCCCCTGGGAAAACTCCAGACTCTCCCGATTATCCAGCACGCGGTAAGGTGACTGGCAATTCCAGAACCCACTTTGACATGTGTGCCAGGTTTGCTGCAAATCAGTGAAATATATAAATTAAACAAACTTAAATTTTGACCTTGGACCCAACAACCACAACCCCCAGTGACTGACCTTTGGCAAATCAGACCTGGCCTAGGCAGTTCCAGAACCCACCTCTAAATGTGTGCCATGTTTGGTGCAAATCAAAGTGAAAAACCTGAACGTTTGACCTCAACAACCTTGACCCCGGTGTTCAAGTTCGTCTGTACCTGAGAAATTCCCAAACCCACCTCTATATGTGGGCCAAGCCTGGTGCAAATCAGAGTGAACATTTTGATATAACCACCTGTTATAGGATACCTTTCTGCATGTTTGCTTTGATTTAATCTGGAAGTATTGTGGTTTCTCTTTCCACCGTAGGCAACACCAAGTAGGCAAACAATAAGGCTGTCAACACCAAATTATGACCAATTTTTGAAAATGCAGTAAAGCAACTTTATCATTAGTTACTGAACAACTGTATTCTACGTTTTAAACCACAGCATGAGGTATTCCATAGTTGATTTGCAAAGCCAAACGTTACAGCCACATATATTCATGTGAAGTCATAATAAGCAGCAGAAAAATAAGATGTGCATCTGCACAGAAGGTTGCAGGTTCAAGATTCCTCTTTCACCTGGTGTCCCCTTCTCCTCACCCAACAGAAAAGGGGACCTGGCATCAGTTGGGGAGGTATAAGGAGCTGAGGAAAAGAACTGGCAGACCTACCTCCTCATGCTGTGGATCAGTATGTGTACTTCTCTAGGTGCATCCCAAAAGCTCAGAAATGAGAATGGAATTTACCTACCTACCTGCTGTACATTGCATCTGGAAAGTATTCACAGCACTTCACTTTTTCCACATTTTGTTATGTTACAGCCTTATTCTAAAAGGGAGTAAATTATTTTTTTCTACAAAATTTTACACACAATACCCCATAATGACAATGTAAAAAAATGTTGTTTTTTGTAGATTTTTGCAAATGTACTAAAACAAACAAACAAACAAATAAACTAAGAAATCAGATGTACATAAGTATTCAAAGCCTTTGCCATGAAGCTCAAAATTGAGCTCAGGTGCATCCTGTTTCCACTGATCATCCTTGAGATGTTTCTTACAGCTTAATTTGAGTCCACCTGAGGTAAATTCAGTTGATTGGACATGATTTGGAAAGACACACACCTGTCTACATATAAGGACCCACAGTTGACAGTGCATGTGAGAGCACAAACCAAGCATGAAGTCAAGGGAATTGTCTATAGACCTCTCAGACAGGATTGTCTCAAGGCACAAATCTGGGGAAGGGTACAGAAACATTTCTGCTGCTTTGAAGGTCCCAATGAGCAAAGTGGCCTCCATCATGATCGCGAAAGAAGGGCTTTAGTGAGGGAAGTGACCGAGAACCCAATGGTGAATATGATGCCAAGCTTGTGGCATCATATTCAAGAAGACGTGAGGCTGTAAGTGCTGCCAAAGGTGCATCAACAGACTATTGAGCAAAGAATGTGAACACTTACTGTACATACATGCAATTTCTTAGTTTTTTATTTGTAATAAATTTGCAAAAAAAAAAAAAAACTTTTTCATGTCGTCATTATGGGATGTTGTGAGTAGAATTTTGAGGGAAAAAAATTCATTTACTCCATTTTGGAATAAGGCTGTAACATAACAAAATGTGGAAAAAGTGAAGCACTATGAATACTTTCCGGAAGCAATGAATATTAAGTTTTGCAGCTGGAATGCTGCCTGTGTTAACCCAGCTACAGGAATCACTGCAATTTTTATAGATCAAGCAGTTCCTCTATTTTGAGATATAAGGCTGTGTCTTGGTGGCTTCCCTCACTCGGCTCCTTCTTGCACGGTCACTCACCTTTTGACAATGGCTAGTTACAGGCAAATTTACCACACAGTACCACATTGTTTGCATTTCTAGGTGATTGATTTATATGAAGACCAAGGCACATTCAGTGACTTGGAAACGTTCATGTGTCCACTCCCTGAATTCTCTACAGATAGCAGGTTATAAAAGTGTTGATTTACAGCCTATAAAAATGGAGGGACTGTGCATGAGTTGCCTGCAATACCTAAATTGTTTCCTTTAAAATCCACTGTTGTGGTGCACAGAAGCAAAATTACAAAAATTGTCCCATCATTTAACTGCTTATTTTCCTGACTACATAAGATTTTCAATTTCAATTTATTTTCATTTATATAGCACCAAATCACAACATAGTTGCCTCAAAGCACTTCACACAGGTAAGGTCTAACCTTACCAACCCCCAGAGCAACAGTGGTAAGGAAAAACTCCCTCTGAGGAAGAAACCTCAAGCAGACCAGACTCAAAGGGGTGACCCTCTGCTTGAAGCATGCTACAAACATAAATTACAGAACAATTCACAGAACAATTCACGGACAAATATACAAGAAATGCTATTGGCGCACAGGACAGGAGGATCGCCAACACGAACACAACTCCCATCTCTGGATGGAGCTGCACCTTAAACAGAGAGAAAAAACAGAATCAGGCATCAGAAAGACAAAAAATACTGTATAATTTGCCAGCATTAATCAACAAGAAAAACAGAAGAAATACTAAGGTGATCACTGGCCACTAGCCCTAAACTTCACTAAAAGACCCAGAATTTAGGTAAAGTTGAGGCCGCGGCCCGCTCCAATTACTAATAACATGAATTAAAAGAGTCAAAAGTGTAAACAAAACTGTAACAGTATGCTAGCCATATGAAAGGGAAAATAAGTGCGTCTTAAGCCTGGACTTGAAAATCTCCACAGAATCGGACTGTTTTATTGATGCAGGGAGATCATTCCACAGAACGAGGGCACGATAAGAGAAAGCTCTGTGACCCGCAGACTTCTTATTTACCTTAGGGACACAAAGTAGTCCTGCACCCTGAGAACGTAAAGCCCGGGCCGGTACGTAAGGTTTAATTAGGTCAGCTAGGTAGGGAGGTGCCAGTCCATGAATAATTTTATAGGTTAGTAGCAGAACCTTAAAATCTGATCTCACTGGGATAAGATGCGATTTATTAATACCTGCAAAGCCATGTTATATACAGTAAACATCATTGAATGATGCTTCTGGTTTGAATGGGTAGGGGACATTTGAAAACTCAGTGTTGTTGATCTTATCACGTATTGAATGGCTCCTATGTGTGTGTGTGTGTGTGTGTGTGTGTGTATGTGTGTGTGTGTGTGTTTGTCTGTGAACAAAATAACTTAAAAACGGCCAGTTTTCACCAAAAATGGTGGGAATATTTTCTGTTAGGGTCTCCCACCACTAGTCAAAGGTCAAGGTCAAGCAAAATTTAGCCCAAAAATATCTTGACCATAACATCTCCGCTACCAGTGTGGATGAAGATTTGATCAAAAACTCATATTGATCAGTAAACTATTTGTGATTGATTGGCATAAGTGACTTCCTGATGAAGTCATTATATGAAGTTCTATAGAGATAAAATAAAATCCCAATAAAGTCTGTGTCTGGGGTAGGCATCCGCTGTCTGATGCCTTTCGTTGGTTTCTAGGTTGCGTAAATTTTAGATTTTTACACTTTGCCTTACATTCAGAACATGTCAAGTTGAGGCTGACAGCAGCATAACATGCCATAAAGACTTTCCTCAAGGGCTCTATGAAAAGACTTGCTAAACGTGTTCGGAAAAACCCTGAGCGGAGCAGAGAAATGTCTGACGGTTGGGATTCCTATAATTGCACTTGCACCTGGACGAGCAGACGAGGTGATAAGGCCAGAGAGACATTTGATCTTTGCAGACCAACACACAGATAGTGTGTGTGAGAAGGGGGCAAGGTGGGGTGACATCTGAACACTGCAGTGTTACCAAGACAACCAGGTACCACGGTGTATTGCAGCAATCATCTCAGAACTGTTGGCACATTTTTTTGTTGTTATTTTTAGATCAGGTGGGAAGTCCAATTACAAAAATAAATAAATAAAAATAGCAAAACTTCTAAAAATAGACTCATTCTAAAAATAAACTTAAGGTAATGCGAAGAATTACATAAGAGGAGGGTGTGGGCTGATGAAATATTTACTGAAATATTTATAATCACACATCAGTTTGAAGTACCGCCGCTTTTGTGACATCACATCGGCCGCGTGTGCTTTTTATGCAGCCGCAGAATCACCTCATTAAATGTCTTCGACGGGAGACAGAGTTTGATCAGCTGGAGTCACTCCTGATGTTTAACGGACACAGCAGGTGAATAGGCAAAGTTATTTGTATGGGCCCGCACATGCACGTGCACGCACATGCACGCACATACAACAGTGTCCATTAGTGTTTGAGCTTTGAGTTGTTTGAGACGCTTATCAGAACGCGGCCTCGCAGTCATCAGTTGCTGAAGAGTGAGGGGTCATTTTGTGTGTGTCCAGGTGTAATGCGCTTACAGTTGCAGCTAAAACCCCTAGATTAGCGATTATACGCAAATCACCTGTACACATGCAGGTTACGGGGAAATCCCATAACACAGAGACAAAAAGGAGTGTCTGTGCATGCATGTGTGTGTGTGTGCGCGAGTGCAGTCATGTGAGGCAACAAGTGATAATGTCACAAAACACCCAACAACAAGATGAAGGAACACGTGTTGGAATAAGTGAAGTATTGTCAGATTTTATTATGCAGCAGCAGCTCTGTCTTATTTAATCATGAAATGGTTGCATGTTACAGGTGCAAACGTGTGACCACAGGATGACAGCATGATGATTTGAATGATTTGTTTCAAACAGCGGTGAGGGGCAGATGGCGCTGAGTGAAGCTGGGAACAGTTTAGTCGGTAAAGTGACAGTTGGACATTTTGTGGTATTGATATGAAGTAAGTTGTGCATTGTATTTCTGAGAAAAAGGTACGTATGCAAAACCTGAGGTTGATCGTCGCATCAGTGCCGCTCTTCAGCTCACACGCCTGTTTTAGTTTTGTGACTCAACAGTACATTATTTTTGTTGTCAGTTCATGACAAAGACGATGGTTAGTTGTCTGCTTCACAGATGGAATGTCCTATGTGGATTTTGTTTCGCTGAATTCAAATATTGTGTGCGGTTGTGCCTCCGCTGTCTGTAGAACAGAGCGACAGACCCTTTATTGTCTCTTTGTGGGAGGGGAGCCCACCTGACACCAGGTAGTTTCTTTGGCCTGAGCCCAACAGCGAGTGCCCACCCACTGGGCACTCGCCTGGGAGCTCCCCCTCTTCCAGGCCTGACTCCAAGGGGATGCCCCTGGTTTCCCTAATCCAGGTACGGCGACTCCACCTGTTGTTGTATCTTGGAGTCTTGTTTACAAGTGGTGGTAAGATGGAGCGTGAGATTGATAGACAGTTTGGGGAAAATTTTCACAGCATTTCACTTTTTTCATATTTTGTTATACAGCCTTAGTCCAAAATGGATAAAATTCATATTTTTCCTCAAACCTCAACACACAATACCCCATAATGACAATGTGAAAAAAGTTTTTCTTAGATTTTTGCAAATCTATCTATCTATCTATCTATCTATCTATCTATCTATCTATCTATCTATCTATCTATCTATCTATCTATCTATCTATCTATCTATCTATCTATCTATCTATCTATCTATCTATCTATCTATCTATCTATCTATCTATCTATCTATCTATCTATACAGTAAAATCACAAGTGTTAAATTAACACTGACAGTGTACATATGGTCCCACTCTGACCAGAGTAGAACTATGGCTGAATCTCAATTCTACCCCTCAGCCCTTCCCCATACACCTTCCCCTCAGTTTTGCGTGGGCACGAAAGACAGAGGGGTGTCTTAATTCTCTTTTTGGAGCAAGGTGGAGGGGTAGGCAGAGGGCTACAAATCCCTCTGAATGGAGTGAATCTGGATGCACACTCCGTTTGGAGGGGTAGGAGGAGCTTACTGCTGTCTCCACAGAAACAAACATGGCGCCGAAAGAGTCGCACAAATGTAAGTGGCTTTCATTACAAACTACACTGTTTATAAAGTTATAACTTGCCAAAAAACTTTACAGGCAGTTGCTTATGACAGCAATGTGTATGCTGCTGGTTGCATGTTGCGTATATACATGCGCATACACACAACGCTACGATAAGACACTTTTATATCTCACAATGGAGAAAATCATGATAAAAGGTAAGCACGTTAATTTGTATGTTCATAAATCTTTGGATAATAGCGACCCCTGCTGTTGGATTTCAAGGTCTGTAATGTGTGTGTATTTTGTAAACAAACGGAGCCCTGAGCACACTCATCTCCTAATAAGCTTTCAGGCAGAAAATGAGGAGAAGTTTCATCAATGGGAATAAGCTGGAAAATATACACACACATGTATATGTGTAACACATAACCTGACGTCCTAATAGACTGAAATTATTTGTCAAGGAAATTTCTAAAGGAAATAGGGCTGGATGCAAAAAATGGGAGAATGTGAAAAGGAAATATAAGGTTAGCAGAACTAGATGCAGCCCAAAACATACATACAGGTGCTAGTCATACGAAGTCTGTCCATAAAGTATCGTACCTTTTTATTTTTTTTTTAACTATATGGATTTGATTCATATGCTGTCATGTCAGACGAGCTTGAACCCTCGTGCGCATGCGTGAGTTTTTCCACGCCTGTCGGTGACGTCATTCGCCTGTGAGCACGCCTTGTGGAAGGAGTGGTCCTGCCCCATTGTCGGATTTTCATTGTCTGGAAATGGTGGAATGATTTAGGGTTTTTTTCCATCAGAATTTTTTCAGAAGCTGTTAGAGACTGGCACCTGGAAACCATTCGAAAAATTTATCTGGCTTTCGGTGAAAATTTTACGGGCTTCACAGAGAATAAGGTCTGTTAGTACAGCTTTAAGGACCCCTTTAAGGACGCTCGGTGCACCGCGCTCCAAGCTGCGACGACGCGGCACAAGCCACCGGACCATTTCTAATCGGATGGCTCTGTGGATACGAGACCATCGTGTGCTCTTTCTCTGGTTATCACAAGAGCTGGACATCAGCAATTTTCCGGCAGATTTCACTTTTAACAAGAGATTTTGTCATGGAAAGCCACACGGAGGCTTCCCGCGTCACGACCGATTCGCTGTGGAAGCGAGACAAAGGAACACGTCCGTTTCGGCGTGTCAGAGGACAAGTTTGGACATGCCTTTCTCGGCTTTCAATGCTTACCAGTCCAGTGAGTATCAGTGAAACTGTGGAGAGCTGGACATGTCCAAACTTGTCCTCTGACACACCGAAACGGAGGTGTTCCTTTGTCTCGCTTCCAAAGCGAATCGGTCTTTACGCGCGAAGCCTCCGTGCGGCTTTCCATGACAAAATCTCTTGTTAAAAGTGAAATCTGCCGGAAAATGGCTGATGTCCAGCTCTTGTGATAACCAGAGAAAGAGCACACGACTGTCTCGTATCCACAGAGCCATCAGCTCAGAAATGATCCGGTGGCTTGTGCCGCGTCGTTGCAGCTCGGAGCACGGCGCGCTGAGCGTCCTTAAAAGGGTCCTTAAAGCTGTAGTAACAGTCCTTATTCTCTGTGAAGCCCGTAAAATTTTCACCGAAAGCCAGATAAATTTTTCGAATGGTTTCCAGGTGCCAGTCTCTAACAGCTTCTGAAAAAATTCTGATGGAAAAAAACCCCAAATCATTCCGCCATTTCCAGACAATGAAAATCCGATGACGGGGCGGGACCACTCCTTCCACAAGGCGTGCTCACAGGCGAAAGACGTCACCGACAGGCGTGGAAAAACTCACGCATGCGCACGAGGGTTCAAGCTCGTCTGACGTGACAACATATGATTCAAATCCATATACGAGGTCTATTAGATAATAAACCAGCCCTTTTATTTTTTTTTAACTATATGGATTTGAATGACGTGCGATTACACCAATCATGCTTGAACCCTCGTGCGCATGCGTGAGTTTTTTTACGCGTGTCGGTGACGTCATTTCCCTGTGGGCAGGCCTTGAGTGAGATGTGGTCCCGCGCTCTCGGCTGAATTCCTTTGTTTCACACGCTGCTCGAGACGGCGCGCGTTGCTTTATCAACATTTTTTTCTGGACCTGTGAGGAATATTCGAGTGGACACTATTCGAGAAATTAAGCTGGTTTTCGGTGAAAAGTTTAACGGCTGATGAGAGATTATGGGGTGTTTCTGTCGCTGTAAGGACTTCCCACAGAGCAGGATGTCGGCCTGTTTCGACCTGAAAACATCCTAATTTAAGGCTTAATTCACCCAGGACGTCGTGAGAGAACAGAGAGGATTCAGAAGAGGCCGGCATGAGGACTTTATGCCGACATTCCACTGTTTAAGGACATTTTTTAATGCAAATTCGCCGAGTCGTTTCCGTGACGACTCGACAAATCTGTGTGCGCCGCGACAGGAAAAACACCTCTGTGTTGAAAACCATTTGTAAAATTCAGGTGGCTTTTGATGGCTTTCAACAAGTGAGTAACTGAGAAATTGTTTAACAGCTTGGGCATGTTCCAACTTGCCCGTTAAGGTTTCCAACGGAGGTGTTTTTCCTATCGCGACCCCCCGCGGTCGGGTCCGGCCCGACATGCGACTCTGTCCGCACGTTCTTTCATTACAAAATGTCCGTTAACAATGGAATGTCCAAATAAACTCCTCATGCCGACTTCTTCTGAAAGTTCTCTGTTCTCTGACGACTTCCTGGATCAACAGAGCCTGAAATGTGGAAGTTTTTAACTTGAAACAGTGAGGCGCTGCCGCCTCGAAGCGCAGATCGCCGTCAGGCGCTGTGGGCCGTCCTTACGGCGACACTACCAGACCAAAATCTCTCATCAGCCGTTAAAATTTTTACCGAAAACCAGCTGAATTTATCGAATGGTGTCCACTCAGTTGTGCCTTACAGTTTTGAAAAAATTTTGATCAAACAAAGCAGCAGTCTGAGCCATTCCTAAACAATGAAAAAACGACGAGAGGGTGGGCGACTCCTCACTCAAAGACTGCCCACAGGCGAATGACGTAACCGACAGGTGTGAAAAAACTCTCGCATGCCCACGAGGGTTCAAGCATGTCTGATGTAATCACACGTGATTCAAATCCATATGGTTTTTGAAAAAAATAATAAGGTCGGATACTTTTCTAATAGACCTCGTAGTTTAAAAAAAAATAAAAAGGTACGATACTTTATGGACAGACCGCGTATAATTAGAATATTATGAAAAAGTTGATTTATTTCAGTAATTCCATTCAAAAAGTGAAACCTGGTTCCTTCCCACTGTTGCCAAGTGCTTGCTCACAGGGGGTCGTTTTGACCGTTGGGGTTTTTCCGTAATTATTGTATGGCCTTGCCTTGCAATATAAGGCGCCTTGGGGCAACTGTTTGTTGTGATTTGGCGCTATATAAATAAAATTGATTGATTGATTGAAACTTGTATAATGTATACATTCATTCCACACAGACTGCTATATTTCAACTGTTTATTTATTTTAATTACTAATTAATGAATGAATTAATTACTAATCAATCAATTAATGATTAATCAATTAACAATATTAATTATTACTATTATTAATGATTGATTAATTATTATTAGTGTTATTATCATTGATTAATTACTAATTACTTAATTATTGATACTATTAATTATTATTGTAAATTACGAATTAATTAAATTAGTTGTTAATACCACAAAATTCTCCGACATAATTGCGATGCGTCAAAAAAATCTGCAACTTCTTCTATTTCTTTGCATTTATGCAGAAAGGCGAGAAAATAAAACGCGCAAACGGGCTACTACAACAAGTTGCGCTTCAGTTGCCATGTTGCCAAACAGTGAAGACGGCAGTTTGAGACGGGCAGTTTTTTCCCGTAAGGCCTTACCCCTTGTTTTAAAGGGGTAGGGGTAGGGTCAAGAGGAAGGGGTACAAAAGAGAATTGAGATTGGGCCTATATGTACACTGGCAGTGTTAATTTAACACTGCCATTGTTAGTTTTAGACTGGTGATTTTACTGTATATATATATATATATATATATATATATATATATATATATATATATATATATATATATATATATATATATATATATATATATATATATACACAGTGAACACAAAACACTCCTTGGTTTCAAATATGTATGATATCAAAAGACACATGAATAATTTTACAATTTTGGTATTTTTTTCTCTTTTGCAGATTCTTCTTCAAAATTGTAAAATAACAAAATGTGGAAAACTTGAAGCGCTGTGAGTACTTTCTGGATGCACTGCATAGTTATCAATTTTGGGTAATGACTGAAAGAACAAGGTATAAAAGCAATGAAAATGAGATTCCTCTGTTGGGCATCTGGGCTTACACTCCTGGACAAGATGAGAAGTTGGAATATCCAGAGTGCAGCTGCTGCTTCTTCACATCAAACAGAGCCAGCTGAGGTGGTTTGGGCATCTGGTGAGGTTGCCCATTGATCATCTCCCTAGGGAGGGCTTCCAGGGACACCCAACTGGGGAAGACACAAGAGAGAGGATAGAGAGATTACATTTCCCAGATGGGTTCGGAATGCCTTGGGATCCCCACAGGAAGAGATGGAAGATTTAGTTGAGAATAGGGGAGTGTGGCATGAGCTGCTTGAACTGCTGAACAATGTGAGACTGGATAAGTGCCAGAGAATGAACCAATTCAAATACGACAATAAAAACTACTGATTGGCTACTGTTTCAAGGATATTTAAACTTATAGATTTTCTTGCTAGTGTGTTCACATCAGTGGCTTTTTATGTTTCTTGACCCATATGGGAGGAGGACTAAACTATGTACTTTGATATTTCATTTTACAGCAAAGTGTGTTTGATAGGACTGCTGTCTGTAAAAGCTACTAGCATAACACACAATGGAAATGAACCTACACTTGTAAATTTGGCTTCCAAAGTGAGGACAAACAGCATCTTTTTTTTAAACAGGACTGAAGACAGATCACAATATTTATACTTTTAAAACAATCTTGTCATTCTCAAAATTTCAAGGTTTTCAGCTGTTCATAGCACTCTAGCTGACAACGTAAGCTAGCTAGCTGCAAGCTAAAACACATTCTCATGCCAAGCCATTGACATGCCAGTGCTTTTCACATGACTTTGTTGATAGTGATTTGTAATCCACTGTCTCTAGACATGTCAGTTTTAAATTTCAATAACAAAAAACTCTGAAATCTTGATTTGTTGTATCATTTGCTCCCATTAGGTGGTTTGGATGAGGACCATTGATAGAATTCAGGCTGGATGGTCAGGAATTGTTGTACACAAATGCCCACCTGATCACATCCCCACTGAGAGGAGCTGGAACATACAGTTTATACACAGGACAACCTGGAGGAACAGGAGTGTCCCTTACGGTGGACCGGACCTTGGATTTAATTTTCCAGGTTAATACCCGGATCGGATGGAGTGTCCACTGGATCGCCCTGGTGAGATAACGCGTCTGGTTTCCTGTTTTTAGAACCCGGCCGATAAGAGAGAACGAAATCGAAACATCTGAAAAAGATAGACCACCTAGCCTGACGAGAGTTGAGTCACTTAGCAGTTCACAGATATTCTGTTTTTGTGGTCGGTGTAAACTAAAAACGGCATCTGTGCCCCCTCCAACCAGTGGCGCCAATCCTCCAAGGCCACTTTCACCGCCAGTAGTTTGCGGTCTCCGATGCTGTAGTTATGCTCAGCTGTGGTCAACTTTTTCAAAAGATAGGCACAGGGATGCAACTTATTATCAGAGGGGTTTCGCTGGGAGAGCACCGCTCCCACACCAACATTAGAAGCATCAACTTCAACCATGAACTGTCGACCGGGGTCAGGGAGGAGCAACACAGGGGCCGCAGTAAAGCATTCTTTTAGGACCCTAAACGCCTCATCGCACATCCGGTGTCCAGAAAAACAGCCAGAGAGAAGACATGACATTGTGCAGGGGAGCGGCAACAGTGCTGAAGTTACAAATGAATTTTCGGTAGAAGTTGGCAAAGCCTAAGAATCTTTATACTTCCTTCTGCGAGGTCGGCACCGCCCAGTCAACCAGTCACGCAGGGCTGCTACCTTATGTGGGTTCATTTGAATCTCTCCCTCAGAAATGAGAAGCTCAGGAATGAAACTGTAGATTTATGAAATTCACAGTTTTCAGCTTTCACAAAGAGATTATGGTGCAGTAATGTTTGCAAAGCGATACGTACGTACGTGACAGGTGTGAGTTTCTGGGTCGGGAGAAAAAATTAGAATATCGTCTAAGTATACAAATACAAATTTGTTCTGATATTCTCTCAGTACATCGTTAACTACATTTTGAAAGACTGCAGGAGTGTTGGTAAGACAAATAGGTATGACTAGATATTCATAATGGCCAGAAGGGGTCTTAAAAGTGGCTTTCCATTCATCACCCTGCTTTATTCAGACCAGATGGTAAGCATTACGCAGATCTAGTTTAGTGAAGATCTTAACTCCTTGTAATAGCTCAAATGCTGATGAAATGAGTGGCAACGGATAGTGATTTTTGACAGTCATATCATTAAGCCCATGGTAATCTATACACCGGCGCAGCGCCTTATCCTTGTTCTCCACGAAAAGAACCCTGCCCCTGCGGGCGATGACAATGGTCTAATCAAGCTGCCGCCAGAAATTCCTGAATATACTCATTCATAATGTTGCATTCGGGTGCCAACAGAGAAGACAGCTTTCCCATGGTGGGCTTGCCCCAGGGAGAAGCTCGATGGCGCAGTCGTACTCCCAGTGAGGAGGCAGTGATTTGGCTTTACTTTTGCTGAATACTAGAGCCAGATCATGGTAACATGTCGGGACACCCGCAAGATCGAGGTTAGAACTTGGTGGAGAATGAGCAGGTTTTAACACACAAGTCGTTTTACAAGCAGAGCCCCAAGAAATGATTTCACCCTTAGACCAATTGAAATTCGGACTGTGTTGTTGCAACCAGGGACGACCCAAGATTATTGGGTGAGTCATACTATCGAAAACGTGAAAGCTGATCGATTCTGAGTGGTTATCCATTATAATCATATTAACAGACAGAGTACAATGAGTAATACAACCCAATTCATGGCCATCGACAGCTCGCACCACCAGAGGGGACGAGAGCTTAAACTGTCTAAGGTGCAGGGACCTGGCGAGAGAGGACATCATCAAGTTGGCATCACAGCCAGAATCAACAAAATCTGACAAATTTTCAGAAGATAATTTAGCCGAAATAATGTTTTGTGCTGAGGATGGAAGAATAGAGCTTTGACTCATCCGCAAGTTGGTCTTAGGCCGCACGGTGGCATCCCTGGCCTGACAAATGGTAATTAAATGTCCAGAGTGTCCACAGTAAAAACAGAGACCATCTTCACATCAGCGCCGTCTCTCAGCAGAATACAGATGAGTGCGTCCCAGTTGCATGGGCTCCTCTGTGCTGTGATGTGGTGAGCCTGCTCCAACGTGGCTGGAAGAGGACGAATGGACGGGAGGAGTGGCAGAGCGTCAGTCGGGTAACCGAGCTGCTTGGCAAGGATGATCCACAAGACGCTGGTCAGTTCGGATGGCAAACACAATGAGCTCGGTCAGGTCCTCCGGAAGGTCACCGGCAATGGGCTGGTCTTGGATACCTTTGGCCAAACCCTGGAAGAAGACATCATGCAGCGCCACAGGATTCCATTCACTCTTAGCCGCCAGAATGTGGAAGTCAGTGACATAATTTGTAACTCGTTGGCGGCCCTGCTTGAGCCTCATCAGGATATATGCAGCTTCACGCCCCGGAGATGTATGTTGAAACACCTGTTAAAGAGCAGTGGTGAAAGATGGAAGGGAGGCACAGGTGGCGGACTGACAACCCCATTCAGCCATTGCCCACGTCACAGCACGACCAGTCAGGTGAGTTATCATATAAGTTATCTTCGTCCTATCGGATGGGAACATAGATGACATGAGCTTGAACTGCAACTCACACTGAATCATAAATGGTCTCACGTCACCGGACCCGCCTGAGAAACATTCAGATGGAGACAGCTGATTGCAGTATACAGGTTCAGGAATGGAAGCCGGTGAGGCTGCTGATGGCCCCGGTGGATGTGCACTGGTACTGCCGGTGGACATATAAGAAGAAGTCTGAGGATTGAATCTTGACAGTAATTGTCTCATCTGGGCAATCACCGATGCCATAAACAAGCCCTGGTGTTAGCGACATCACTAAACCCGTAAGAGAGAGCGGTGAGCTGGTCTTCTTGCTGCATGAGCTGCCTACTGTAGTGGTGCACTGCCAACTGGAATGGGTCAGAGCCGGCTATGTCCATCATTGGCCAGTTTGTTCTATCAGGCTGGATGGTCAGGAATTGCTGGATTGCAGAGGTCGGTACATGAGTAGGCAGTCAAAGAAAAGCAGCAGTACAAAAATCATCAGGCAAAAAGGCGTGGTTGATGCAACAGGCTGGGTGTCAAGAACACACAAGGAGGCAGGCTGGACTATGGAATGCAGGTACAGAGCTGGAATGAAGGCACAATGCACAACAAACTGGTGAGGAACTAACACACCCAGTGAGCTTATATAACCCCAGGTGACAATCAGCAAATCAGAAACAGGTGTACATGGAAAGCACCAGAACAAAGGCATGACCAGAGAGAGGGAAACACCCATCACCAAGAACCAAGAGAAAGCCAAGAGAAGCAGCGACAGTCAGCATCAAGCAGAAAAACCCAGCAAGAGAATAAACAACCAAAAACCAATGAAATACAAAAAAATATCAAACAGATCAAAAGAAAGAAATAAAAACAGATAACCAAACAAAACTCAAACCCTAGCAAATTCCAGTTAGACTCAACACTTACGTATGCATTTCCGTGAAGAGAAAATTGAAAATCCCAACAAGAATAAACATAGACAGTTACCACCCTGAAATGTCAGAAGAGCCACTGTCAATGCTTCTTAAGGGGCCCATAGCCACTGAGCTAAATAACCATTTGCAACCTCCAGAATGAGAGGAAACCTTTTCCACACATGCACTACACCCTGAACTTGTCTAGACCCGGTGGAGCTGTATGTGAGACTACTAATGTCAGAATCAGTTGGACCAGACATTAAACAGACTTTACCTTGCCAGCTCCCAAGTACAGCATCTGTGAAATGTCCAATTGATCCCATGTGTTAACAGTAAAATAATAACATAAGTGTTCCTTTCCCATCAGAGAGAAAAATGTCTAACTGGAAGGACAACATTTGTGAATTTCTGTCAGTGAGGACCACTGTTGAAATCTTCAGATCAATTTAAGGAACACCAAAAGTGATTTCTGCACTGGACTTTTGTATCATGTCTTTCCTTGTGCTCCATACAGGCGCCACCCTGCTAAATGACGTAATGTCAAATAAGTGGTTACACAGGGAAAATAAGATGATGTGCATCACTTGCATTGTGAGGGAGTGTCACCTATGGCATTTTGGACATGTAGCACATTTCTCTATGCATGATCTAGTGCGCAGGTGCCTGAGTGTTGAGGACCACAATGGCTGGAGAAGGTCAAGGGGACATGCACATTTCATCTGATTGCAGCAGATGGATGGTTATTTTAGAGATGTGGTGATGGACCGGTTATTGGCCTGGGTAGTTTCCATCCAGGAACCAAGTTGTAAGTGCAGCACCAGTGCTTGCTCTCACACTTGACTTGGCTTGACACAGAAAAATGTAGTGTGAACTCAAGATATTTCACGTTTTCTGTGGTCAGCTTCATTTCATGTGTTAATATACATCCATTCCTGCATTTAATGCCTGCAACATATTAAAAAAAATTGAGACAGGGGTAATTTATTCTCAATATAACAGTTAAATCTGTTATATGGCTGGGGGGGCCTGGCTGCCGGTTTGTTTCTGTTTTTTGGTTTTCCTCCCAGGTGGCTTGCGTTTGGGACTGAGTGGCTGTGTTGCTGAGGCTGTCAGGACCTCACCCTGGTCACCTGCGACTCGTCAGGACTCACAGCTGTGGTGCATCTGGGTGGATTGGAACATGTTGGCATTTGAGACTGGAGTGCACAGTGTGTATTTGCCAGAGACTCGACCTTGTGACCAGACGGGTGAGATCGTCGTCTCGGGAGCCATCTCATCAGCAGCGGATGCTGAGAACGTCCAGGTTTGATGCACAGTCTGTGAAAGAGGAGGGGGTGAGGTTTCACGCTCGTCAGCACACTTCCTGAGGTACGTTAGATTTTGTGACTAACAGTTATACAGTCAGTAAATGTGGTGTCCCTCACACCTTATTGTATTGAGCTGTTTGTTAGTCATGTATCAGCTTCCACTGCAGTGGAGTTTTGTGAACTGGATGTTCCATGCCTGCAGGTTGGGAAGCTGATCAGTAATCAAGCCAGGAAGTGTTTGCTGTTTGTACACCTTTAAGTGTTCTGTGTGTAGAGTGTGGACTCACATAATGGTTCCTTCTTTCACAGACTCGGTTGTTGCGGCCACCTGGGGGGTGTCGGCGGGGTCCTTGGGTCCGAAACAGCTTCTGGCTCCGGACCGTTAGCGCTGCTGGGAGCGCACCACGCCAGGCCGCACCTTTTTGTTATTATATTATCACTGTTATGTATTAAATTCAGTTAGCCTTTGTACCGTGCTCTGCTTATTTCATACTGGGTCCTTCAAACGCTGGTCGGTTCTCCGAGCTGCGTCCGACACATAACAAAATCATCACTTTTACACCTACGTAGTTTTCTTGAGACAAGTCAGGGGATGGACACATGCACATTCTCAAGTCACTCAATATGTCTCGTAATACATATAGATCAATTATTCAGAAATATACACAGTATGGTACTATATAGTAAATCTGTGTCAAGTAGGCAAGTCTCAATATTTAAGTAACCATGCTGGACGGAGACGATTGAAGGAAGCCACTAAGACACCCATGACAACTTTGAAAGAATTATAGGTTTCTGTTGTGCATCAAGAAACCGGGAATGGTGCACCATTTGTCCGTTGCATCCCCAGTCACTGCTTCTTGTTTCAACGGAGTAGAGGATGATAGTAAAATGGGAAAACAGATCACATCTAGGTTGGGGTTTCCCATGTGCCTTTTGGCAAACTACAACTGACGTTTTGCCTATTCTTTTCAACAAAATCCTCCTCTATACCACTTTATCATGAAGCTGTATAACTGGTGATGCAAAAGACAAAAGTTGCACTATGCACAGTTTCTCCAACTTGACCCTAAAGTCAAACAGTTTGGAGTCATTACAGATTAAACATGCTGAAGGGGTTGTGTGTTAGTCGAGGACAAAGTGGTTCAGTTTTGGACATTCATTCATTCATTCATTCATTCATTCATTCATTCATTCATTCATTTTCTTCTGCTTATTTGGGTCACTGTGGAAGCAGACCAAGCAGCACTTCCATATCCTTGGACAAGTCCTCATACTCTTCCTGGATGAGCATGAGGTGTTCTCAATCCATCTGGGAAATATAATAAACAGTATGTCCTGGATCTCTGCCATGGCTTCTACCCCTGGGTGTAGAAGACCTCTCTATGGAGATGACCAGGGGGCATATTCATCAGCTGGCTCCTTTTGATGCAAAGAAACAACAGCTCTAGTTCTACGCAATTTTGATCAAATTTCAAGGTGAGTCAGAAAGATACACTGTACGCGCAACAAAAATATAAAAGCAACACCTTCATTTTTGCTCCTATTTTTTGTGTGTTGAAGTAAAAGATCTGACTTCTTCTGTGTATACAAAAATATTATTTCCCATGAATTCCATTCACAAATTTGGTAAAATCTATATTAGTGAGCACTACGCTTTTGCCAACATATTCAGTCTAACTAACAGGTGTGGCATATCCAGCACTCAAAGTGGTTCTTTGACTTAGAATCATAGGGGAACCATGTTTGGCACTATATAGCAACATATTCTTACCATTGCACTCTGCAATGTAAGAATATTTGCATAATGGAGTGTTTCATCTTAAAACAAATGAAAATATTATTTCCATTGCATGAATGGAAAAGAATCATTATTTGTTTTATATGACACTTAGCTAAACTGACATCAGTTATGGATGACCCCTGTCACCCCTTACATGAGACTGTGGGAGCCTCAAACAGCTCTTTCAGTAACAGATTGCTGCACCCTCGGTGCAAAACAGAAGGCTTCCGCAGGTCATTTATTCCAACTGCAGTTAGACTGTATAATACCTCAAAATGTTTTTAGCACCATAACCACCTGCTGATTTTGCACTATTAACTACATCTTGTGTCACCTTTTGTGCTTTATTACAAGCACAACTGTAATTTATCCTGTGCAATACTTTTATCATATCTATCTATATAAAAGCAAGTCCCTTCGGCTGCTCCCTTGTTTGTACTTGGGGTCGCCACAGCAAATCCGATGTGGATCTGCATGTTGAATTGGCAAAGGTTTTACGCCGGATGCCCTTCCTGACGCAACTCCACATTACATGGAGAAATGAGGCAGGGGTGGGATTTGAACCCGGAACCTTCTGCACTGAAACCAAGCGCATTAACCACTTGGCCACCACCCCTGCATCATATCTATCTATATACTCACTTATATTCTATTTTTCACCTAATCTGTTCACCTTAGTATTTATGCACCCACCAGCACACGTTTTAGTCACCTTTCTTTAATGTAAATATTTTCTTTACTACTGTATGACTCTTGCTGCTGCAACAAATGTTTTTCCCTGCTGTGGGATCATTTATCTTACCTTATCACTCTGCATTTATATAGCGCTTTTCCATCTGCATCAGACGCTCAAAGCACTTTACAATAATGCCTTACATTCACCCCGATGTCAAGGTGCTGCCATACAAAGTAGTCACTACACACCGGGAGCAACTCGGGGATTAAGGGCCTTGCTCAAGGGCCCTTAGTGATTTTCCGGTCAGGCTGGGATTTGAACCGAGGACCCTCTGGTCTCAAGCCCAACGCTTAACCACTAGACCATCACCTCTTAAACAGATTCTTGTCATTTGATATTTTACTGAAAATTAGACAGCTGTTTCTTCTCGGAACAGGAAGCCGAAAGCAGCAGGCCAGAGATGACTGTGTGTCCACAAAACAGTTGGCTCCGCCCCGCAGGTGACCTACCGTTACACCTCGAAGGAGAGCGAGCACTGCGACCTCTGATCTTTAGGTCTTCCATAGATTTTTACTGGATTCAAGTCAAGTGATGGGCTTGACCAGTCTAGCAGCTTTATTTTCATTCCCTGAAACCAATTGAGAGTTTTGTTGGCTGTGTGTTTGGGATCATTGTCTTACTGAAATGTCTACCCAGTTTCATCTTCATCATCCTGGTAGATTTTTATCAAGAATGTCTCACTACATTTTTCCATTCATCCTTCCTTCAGTTTTTTGATGTTGGCCAGTGCAGTATTGGTGTGATGTTTTTGGGCTGATGTGCAGTGCCATTTATGGTGTGTGTTATGACATCCAAAAGTTCAATTTTGGTCTCATCTGACCAGACTATATTCTCCCAGTATTCCACAGCCTTGTTTAAATGATGTGCAGCAAATTTTCCACAAACTTCAACATGCTTTTTCTTTAGCAGTGGAGATGTCCATGGTGAGTGTGCATACAGGCCATGATGGTTGAGTGGATTATTGTACCTGTTAATTCCAGGTCTTTCTGAAGTGGTTCTTGGCTCTTGGACAAATCTTCTGATAATTTTTTCAGACCTCTGTCAGTAATCTTGTGAGGAGTACCTGGTCGTGGCCAGTTTATGGTAAAATGATGTTCTTTCTACTTCCAGATTATGGCCCCAATAGTGTTCACTGGAAAATTCAGAAGTTTAGCAATCCTTCTGTCACTGATGACATCAGCATGTTTTGCAACAAAAAGGTGGCAAAGATCTTGAGAGAGCTCTTTGCTTTACCCATCATGAGATGTTTCGTGTGTGACACCTTGGTAATGAGACACTTTTTTATAGGCCATCAGTTGGGACTGAACCACCAGATATTAATTTGCACTGGAAAGGGGCAGGATTGCTTTATAATTACTGATAGATTTCAGCTGGTGTTTTGGCTTTCTGTGCCTTTTGGCATCTCCCTTTCTTCACGTGTTCAGTACTTTTAACCTGTCACTTCACGTTATTACACATAATTTATGGACATCTATGACTTGATTTTATTGTATGTGTGGATTACTTGGGTTGCTCTGGACATCTAGTGAATTTCATGTCAGTCGCACCATTAGCAATATATTTACTGAGAAAAATGGTGACATATTCCATACTTATTTTACCCGCTGTATATCCCAGGCCCCCATGACAATTAATTGGAGTAATATATATATATATATATATATATATATATATATATATATATATATATATATATATATATATACACACACACACCTCTATGGCAATCATTAGGATTGAGGTCGGCGGGATCAAAGGTCAAAATTTAATTACATTTATTTATTCAATCTGATTTATATTGAACTTACGTCACATATGACACTGGGTTCCTGAATTGCCAAGCAAGGTAAAATTTGCTAAAGGTCAATCATTGGGGCCAAGGTGTCTGCCTGTTTTTTTTCTTGGCCAACCAGTTGTTTTTGATTATTTCTACCAATCAAACTTTGTGTGTCAATGAAGGTTGAACCCAAAATTGCCATTAAAATATTTATTTTGGCAAAGGTCAAGGTGAATTAATTGATTTGCAACCTGATCTGGATCAAATGTTACACACCCTTTGTTGGATTCCAGAACTGTCCTGGCGGGGTCAGCCAGACGTCATTCATTTGGATGAAGGTCAAGTTCACTGGGGTCAAATATCAGATTGCCATTTCCACTACTGGCCTCTTGCCCATGGGGCATGATTACCTAGTTTGTGAAAGAATGAAAAATAAAACCCAGTCTGAGTTAAACTTTTTTTCTGCACAAAGAGCAAAGCTAAGGCAGTTTACTCATCAGAGACGTGTGCTGTATCAGGAAAAAAGGAGTTATCTAACTTTATTGGAACTTTAAAGTCCTTCTAGTACATACCATATATCATGTACACAGTGGCCATTGGCAGTGGCCAAGTGATTTTGGTGTGGCGAATGAAAAATGCACATCACACTTATATGGGAATTGTGGAGATAAGAAATGGGATTGGGAACTGTCGAGACTTGGCATTCCCACGGAAGACTTTGTGTGTCCTCCAGTAGGCAGTCCAACAATCTGTGGTCTCAATAAACTCTCATAAACCACACAGACGCAAATACACACACAGACACACACACACACACACACACACACATTGCTGTTATCAGAATAGCACATAAACTGCAGTGCGAAGAGTGTACATAAATCTGTTTCCACAGTGTGATAAGAGCAGACATGCGGAGAGGGTGACAGAGAGGAGGAGAAAGAGTAGCTCTGAGTGTCAAACAAAACATTTCTCTATGATTTTCCATTTAGTGTCTGAAGAACATTATAAGGAGCCTCAGGGTCTTTGATGAACTATTTTGAAACCAGTCCCTGTTCCATAGAGGAACCCCCCCCACCACACACACACACACACACACACACACACACGCACGCACCCATGCACCATGCTCAGCAAAGCTATGTATATTTTGCTGGGACAGCTTGACCCATATTATCCCACTGGAGGTCCACACCTCCACCGACCAGCTGTTGTAGGTTAGAGGAAAACAATAGCTGCCTGTCATCCTCCCGCATCAGAACAAGCTGCCTTGTTAACAGCAACAACAACGCACACACACAACATCTGCGTGATGTCATCCTTCAGATGGATCAGGAACCATTCAGTTGATGAACAAGTTTGTTTCTATGATGTTAACATAACAAAACAATATGTTTTGCTGCCTGCTGTTGCTGGCTGCTATGTTTGAGATTCTGAGGCACAAGAAACAGATGGGGTTGATTTTGAGGGCCCTATCTTGACAATCTATAGAATATAGTCCAAAGTGCATAGCATAAGCACATTTGTGACATGTCCAAATGGCAGCCTTCAGTGCTGAAAAATGAACACAAAGTCCCAAAACCTGTGATTCTTTGAATGGCCATGTGAGAAAAAAACAAAACAAAAAACGAATCAATCCCCATTGATGTCCATGTTAAAATCTCCAACTTAACTCCAGAAGTAAACATGCTTATGTGATAGGTTAGAAGGGTAGCACGCCTTTAAAAACTACGCTCAGCACCAATAAATAGTGATTAGCTCTCTGCTAATAAATAACGATAACTCATAAGGTGATGTCATATTGAAAACAGTAGGGAATAGAAATAGTTAAAAATAGTAAAGTGCTTAAAACATTAACAAGGTTTGTAATAAAGATACATTTACATAAAAGCCTTCAGAACAATATAAATACAGTTAAGAGTTGGTTAAAAGTATGTTATTCTTTATTTTTTCTAAATGTTTTGTAATTCTATTCAAAGGAATTGTGACCGCATTCTCAGAAATCCTCTAGTAATCCTGGGATCCTTTATTTTTGCAACTTGTAATGTCCTCCCACACCACTGGAGGGATTTCGCGGGGTTTCTCGTCACTGCAATAAACCTCTGCGTGAGAGAAACCCGAAATAACTCTCGTGATTATTTCTTCATATTTTCAGGTAAACGTTTCCCAGTGTTATAAAAATGCGTTATATGCATTGTTAAGCAATTTTTCTGTTTATATTGCATGTTACAGTGAAGGTAAAGAAACGTTTTCATGCATGTTTTAAGAGTTTAAAATACGTTTTTTTCTGCATGTGAACTTAGCTTGAGTCTGCCATTTTATGTTAAAAAGATAAGGGAAATAACGATTGGTCATATTGGATTGCAATAAACCTCTGCGTGAGAGAAACAACCCAAAATAACTCTCATGATTATTTCTTCATATTTTCAGAGGTACTGCATCACATTACCCCATATTCAGGGGTACAACACTTACAGTCTGGTACTGGCTGATAATTTTAAGGAGGTGAATTTTAATACAACTCATCTGTTGAAGTTTTTTTAAGACATAAAATTATGAAAAATTACTAATCTGGTAAATTTGAGTGACCACTGGAGTGCCGGGTCAAGGGCCCCACGAGCGTCAGACACGAGCAGTGGCTGTTACCTGCTGTGGACTTGACTGTGTTTGTCCTTTCTAAGCATTTTATTATAACTATCTGAGATAAGATTACTTTGCAATTAATTGTACTAATGGACCATTCAAGTCTGTGCTTCAGTATTTGCATTGAGTGAAATTTTAGTATAATTTTTATGTTAGCACTGTTAGCGTTAATTAGCAGGCGTCTATAGTGCATCCGGAAAGTATTCACAGCGCTTCAAATTTTCCACACTTTATGTTACTCTAAAATGGATGAAATTACATTTTTTTCTCAAAATTTTAAATGCAACGCCCCATAATGACATTGTGAAAAGTTTTTTTTTCTTTTTAGATTTTTGTAATTTATTAAAAATTTTAAAAACTAGAAATCACATGTACATAATAAGTATGCACAGCATTTGCCATGAAGCTCAAAGTTGAGCTCAGGTGCATCCTGTTTCCACTGATCATCCTTGAGATGGGGTAAATTCAGTTGACTGGACATGATTTAAAGGCACACACATGTCTACATATAAGGTCCGACAGTTGACAGTGGATGTCAGAGCACAAACCAAGCATGAAGTCAAAGGAATTGTCTGTAGACCTCCGAGGCAGGATTGTCTCAAGACACAAATCTGGGGAAGGGTACAGTAATATTTCTGCTGTGTCGGAGGTCCCAATGAGCACAGTGGCCTCCATCATCCATAAATGGAAGACTTTGGGATCCACCAGGACTCTTCCTAGAACTGGCTGCCCATCTAACCTGAGTGATCGGGGGAGAAGGGCCTTAGTTAGGGAGGTGACCAAGAACCTGATGGTTATTCTGTAAGAGCTCCAGCATTCCTCTGTGGAGAGAGGAGAACCTTCCAGAAGGACAACCATCTCTGCAGCAATCCACCAGTCAGTCCAATATGGTAGAAACAGACAGAATCCACTCCTAAGCTGGCTTAGATGGCACATGGCAGCCCTCCTGGAGTTTGCCAAAAGGCACCTGAAGGACTCTCAGACCATGAGAAACAAATTCTCTGGTCTGATGAGACAAAGATTGAACTTGTTGGCGTGAATGCCAGGCACCATTGTCAGGATGTGAGATTCTGCCTGGTTTTGTTTTCATGCTTTTGCTATGTTTGCTTCTGTGTAGTCTTATTCTCTTGTCTGGGTTTTTCCCTGCTTGGGTTTTACTGTCCCTCTCTCTCTTGTTTGTATCTCCTGTCTCTTGGTGGTGGGCGTTTCCCTCTCCCTGACCACACCCTCTATCTACACCTCATCACTTGGGTGTATGAAGAACCTCTTTTTGCCCTGTTACTTCGCCACACTGATGCGCTCTATGCCTTCTCTCCAGCCTTCTTTATCTCATTCTCGACCTGCTTGCTACCCGTGTTCTTTGACCTCTTGCTTGTATTTTCGGTCACACACCTGCCTGATGTTCTTGCTCTTGTTTGCCTTGTTGGATTGCCTACCCGTGTACTAGACCCTGTTTTTTTGCACAAGTAAACTGCTTTTGCCTACTAAGCCTTGAGTCCGAGTCAGCATTTGCATCCTGTCACACCCGTTTACCAGTCTTGATAACCATGTTAGGAAGAACCAGGCACCATCCCTACAGTGAAGCATGGTGGTGGCAGCATCATGCTGTGGGCAGCAGCAGGAACTGGGAGACTAGTCAGGATTGAGGGAAAGATGAATTCAGCAATGTACACAGCCAAGATAACAAAGGAGTGGCTTCAGGACAACTCTGTGAATGACGTTGAGTGGTCCGGCCAGAGCTCAGACCTGAATCTGATTGAACATCTCTGGAGAGATCTGAAAATGTCTGTGCACTGACGCTTCCCATCCAACCTGATAAGGGCTTGAGAGATGCTGCAAAGAGGAATGGGCAAAACTGCCCAAAGATAAGTGAGCCAAGCTTGTGGCATCATATTCCAGAAGACTTGAGGCTGTAATTGCTGCCAAATGTGCATCAAGAAGTACTGAGCAGAGGGTGTGAATATTTATGTATATGGATGATTCTTAGACTACAGGCACTTATTATGTCCTTTGATCATATTATATGAAAAACAGAAAAAGGGGGAAATTTCACACTTTTATAGTTATCGTTACAATGAAAATGTTTTAAGAAATTTGTTCTAGTAGTCTATGATGACTTTTTCACCTTTTTTCAGCATCATTATATGCAAATATTGCCGTTTTGTGCTTGTCCCACACCCAGACTTTTGATCTTCAATGATAAAAATGAATGGTAAAAAAAAATGTTTTTTCTAATGTTTTAAAATATCTCTGAATAAAATATCAGTAAAATAATCAAAAACATAATTGGGATATTCAATGTCATACAACTGTTGTGATTTTTTAAACAAAATGTAGTTGTCCCACACTATTGCCGTAATTTCCACCACAACACTGTAATGTCCCTTTAAACAGTTTGTATGAAAGATTGTTTGGGTAGTTTCTATGGAGATAAACAGTGACATCAGAGCACATGTATATAGCGTCAAATCACAACAAACAGTTGCCCCAAGGCGCTTTATAGTGTAAGGCAATGGTGTGGTGGAAATTACATTTACAAGGCCAATAGTGCCCGTAGTTAAAGAATCACCCATACGTGATTTCTTAGTATTTATTTTTCATGAATTTGCAGAAACAAAACAAACAAACTTTTTTTCATGTCATTATGGGGTGTTTGTGAGTAGAATTTTGAGGTGGAGGGAATGAATTCACTCCGTTTTGGAATAAGGCTGTAATATAACAAAATGTGGAAAAAGTGAAGTGCTGTAAATATAGCCCTGTAAATGTAAAGAGATATGAGATAAAGTGACTGAATGTAAGGAAGTACATCGTTGCCATACTGCCTCCACATCGCTGACAGCTTCCTTTGTCAGGGAGGACACACATGATGAGTGGACAAGCAGCCCGAGGGAGTAGCACCTTGTACCACCAGGGTGGCCTGGAGTAAGCTCAGAGAAACCAAAACCAGCCATGCAGTGGAGAAGTGGAACACAATTACCCTGCAGTCAGAGCAGACCAGGCCTGTGAGCACAATAGATTCCAGGCGACCCTAGACAGGACCCAGAACCCCACAGTGTGCATGTAACATGTTCTGTTGTGTGGGCCGCTGAAGAGGAGGTACTGCTGGCCCACCACCACCAGAGGGCACCCTGTCTGGAGTGCGGGCTCCAGGCACCAGAGGGCGCTGCCGCCTCACAGGAGCAGCCTGGGTGACAGCTGTCACCCATCACCTGAGACGAGACGCTGATATCAATCAACAGGGAGGTAATCCGGACGGCATCTCACCTCATTGCGGAGATATCGCTCTACCAAGGAGGTAACGTATCCAGCCAAACAGATCATCTTTTGACCATTAAATACTTTTTGCCTTTACACAGAAAGAGAAAAGACAGCAGGAGACTGTATTTTGGATAAGTACTCACATTCCTGCACTCACCTGTATTTTCCTGACAAGAGGTGGGGTGGTGTTTCCACCCTGTGTGTTGCTGGGTGCAGCCGCACCCCACCTGACTGTTTCTGTTCCTTGCCAGCCAGTACCGGATCCGACGAGGCGGAGGCAGTGGCCACCTGGGGTTCGGGACTTGGCGGCTCCAGTATCCCCGGGGTTCGGTGGCAGAGGAATATCGGGTGGTTCCGGTTCGACTTCGGACAGACGTCTCCTATCGTCGAGCCTGCCCACCGACACCTTTTGGAATTCGGTTACTGCTGTATGTGTTGTAATCTGTGTGTTTGTTGTGTGTGAATTCACAACAGTAAAACTTTGTGATTTGTACTTTCTCCATTGTCCGTATCATTTGCCGCCCCCTGGTGTGGGTCCGGTTTTCTGACACTTTCCCAACAGTTTCACTACAACGGTTGTTCTTCATTCAGATAGCCTCCAGTGTTTCTCCACCCCTTTCTGTAGATGAAGCAAGTCGTCCATACAGTTAAAATCACTCATTTACAGGACAGTTAATCAAAAGTGCTAATATCCATTAAGGATGACTCAAACAGAGAACATCTCTGCCATAGCAATAAAAATAAATCAAAGAAGCAGTTATTACAAAGGTAAGGAGAAATTCCAACAGGGACATATAGGCAAGAGTGCACCCACAACATCCAGTTGTGTTGTGTGGGCGCTGAAGAGGAGGTACTGCTGGCCCACACCACCAGATGGCGTCCTTTGGAGTGCGGGCTCCAAGCACGAGAGGGCATCGGCGCCGCTGGAGGTGACAGCTGTCATCTGTCAACACCAGCTGTCACCCATCACCACCACTATAAACCGACTGCAACTCCACCTCCTCGCCGAGAAATCTTCTACCATACAGGTAATTTTCTCTGCTGACTTAAAATTCGAGTATTAGTCTGATCTCTTTTTGCAGCCGTTTTCCTGGGACGGATACCCTGTCTGCGGAGTTGGCGTTTGGTGTGGACTGCAACGGCTTCGCCTCACACCCCACCCAGATAATGGTTATCTCAGGAGCTGCACGAGTGTGTGATTGGAGTGGAGGTTCTCCCTCCTTAACTGAACACAGACTGTGGGATTACTGAGTGTGCGTACTCACACTCATCCAGAACTGTTTCTGTTTTCTGCCAGCAGTACCGGGTCTGACTGCTGAGACAGTGGCCACCTGGGGTGCAGGGCTTGGCGGCTCCGGTGTTCTTCAGGTCCGTTGGTGAGGCTTGTGTGGGTTCCGGCTTTTCTCTCACCGGACGTCTCCTATCTTCGAGCCTGCCACACATCACCTTTTTGTCGGATTGATATAACACATATTTGTATCTGTATTACGTTGTGCACCTTCACAACATTAAATTGTTATTTTTTGGCTATTCCATTGTCCCTTCATTAACGCCCCCTGTTGTGGGTCCGTGTCACGACACTTCCCCACAAGTTGGGCTTTTTGGTGCTGTTATTTCTGCACCATTTGGAGAGTCCAGCAGAGCTCAGATTACCATGTAAGCATGTTTTTGGGAACATGGCTGTAAGGGCTCTCTGGTACAATGACTTCCTCTTTCTGCGGAAGATAGCGTCATGAACTGCTGCTTTTTTTTTTTTTTTTTTAATCACTGCTCCTTTGTCCATTCTTCAATGGACAGAGTGCGGTCAGTGAGGTGAATGACGGCGCACATGCTGGTAAAGTTCACGGGGCTGTGTTGTGCTGGTTTTGTGATAAAAGTACAGAAATGCACTGTGTGAAAGCTAGAAGCGCCAATACTGCTTGGAAACAATTGTTAATCTTCTCAATGGAGTTTTTTTTTTTTATTTTTTTTACCTTTTTTGTTTATTTTATTCATTTATATGTATGATTTGGATTTTACTAACACTAAAGAATGAATCATTATGACGCAAATAAAAGATATATCTAAAGAAAAAATTTAAAGGGGAATCTGGGATCTATCTGTCATCAGCGTAGAAACACCATCTCTTTAACCTGTTATACAGTTGTGCTCATAGGTTTACATACCTTGGCAGAATTTTACATTTTTGGAACCAAGTTGTAAGTGCAGCACCAGTGCTTGCTCTCACACTTGACTTGGCTTGACACAGAAAAATGTAGTGTGAACTCAAGATATTTCACGTTTTCTGTGGTCAGCTTCATTTCATGTGTTAATATACATCCATTCCTGCATTTAATGCCTGCAACATATTAAAAAAATTGAGACAGGGGTAATTTATTCTCAATATAACAGTTAAATCTGTTATATGGCTGGGGGGGCCTGGCTGCCGGTTTGTTTCTGTTTTTTGGTTTTCCTCCCAGGTGGCTTGCGTTTGGGACTGAGTGGCTGTGTTGCTGAGGCTGTCAGGACCTCACCCTGGTCACCTGCGACTCTCAGGACTCACAGCTGTGGTGCATCTGGGTGGATTGGAACATGTTGGCATTTGAGACTGGAGTGCACAGTGTGTATTTGCCAGAGACTCGACCTTGTGACCAGACGGGTGAGATCGTCGTCTCGGGAGCCATCTCATCAGCAGCGGATGCTGAGAACGTCCAGGTTTGATGCACAGTCTGTGAAAGAGGGGGGGTGAGGTTTCACGCTCGTCAGCACACTTCCTGAGGTACGTTAGATTTTGTGACTAACAGTTATACAGTCAGTAAATGTGGTGTCCCTCACACCTTATTGTATTGAGCTGTTTGTTAGTCATGTATCAGCTTCCACTGCAGTGGAGTTTTGTGAACTGGATGTTCCATGCCTGCAGGTTGGGAAGCTGATCAGTAATCAAGCCAGGAAGTGTTTGCTGTTTGTACACCTTTAAGTGTTCTGTGTGTAGAGTGTGGACTCACATAATGGTTCCTTCTTTCACAGACTCGGTTGTTGCGGCCACCTGGGGGTGTCGGCGGGTCCTTGGGTCCGAAACAGCTTCTGGCTCCGGACCGTTAGCGCTGCTGGGAGCGCACCACGCCAGGCCGCACCTTTTTGTTATTATATTATCACTGTTATGTATTAAATTCAGTTAGCCTTTGTACCGTGCTCTGCTTATTTCATACTGGGTCCTTCAAACGCTGGTCGGTTCTCCGAGCTGCGTCCGACACATAACAAAATCATCACTTTTACACCTACGTAGTTTTCTTGAGACAAGTCAGGGGATGGACACATGCACATTCTCAAGTCACTCAATATGTCTCGTAATACATATAGATCAATTATTCAGAAATATACACAGTATGGTACTATATAGTAAATCTGTGTCAAGTAGGCAAGTCTCAATTTTAAGTAACCATGCTGGACGGAGACGATTGAAGGAAGCCACTAAGACCCCATGACAACTTTGAAAGAATTATAGGTTTCTGTTGTGCATCAAGAAACCGGGAATGGTGCACCATTTGTCCGTTGCATCCCCAGTCACTGCTTCTTGTTTCAACGGAGTAGAGGATGATAGTAAAATGGGAAAACAGATCACATCTAGGTTGGGGTTTCCCATGTGCCTTTTGGCAAACTACAACTGACGTTTTGCCTATTCTTTTCAACAAAATCCTCCTCTATACCACTTTATCATGAAGCTGTATAACTGGTGATGCAAAAGACAAAAGTTGCACTATGCACAGTTTCTCCAACTTGACCCTAAAGTCAAACAGTTTGGAGTCATTACAGATTAAACATGCTGAAGGGGTTGTGTGTTAGTCGAGGACAAAGTGGTTCAGTTTTGGACATTCATTCATTCATTCATTCATTCATTCATTCATTCATTCATTCATTTTCTTCTGCTTATTTGGGTCACTGTGGAAGCAGACCAAGCAGCACTTCCATATCCTTGGACAAGTCCTCATACTCTTCCTGGATGAGCATGAGGTGTTCTCAATCCATCTGGGAAATATAATAAACAGTATGTCCTGGATCTCTGCCATGGCTTCTACCCCTGGGTGTAGAAGACCTCTCTATGGAGATGACCAGGGGCATATTCATCAGCTGGCTCCTTTTGATGCAAAGAAACACAGCTCTAGTTCTACGCAATTTTGATCAACTTCAAGGTGAGTCAGAAAGATACACTGTACGCGCAACAAAAATAAAAAGCAACCCCTTCATTTTTGCTCCTATTTTTTGTGTGTTGAAGTAAAAGATCTGACTTCTTCTGTGTATACAAAAATATTATTTCCCCTGAATCCATCACAAATTTGGTAAAATCTATATTAGTGAGCACTACGCTTTTGCCAACATATTCAGTCTAACTAACAGGTGTGGCATATCCAGCACTCAAAGTGGTTCTTTGACATAGAAAAGTCCATAGGGAAACCATGTTTGGCACTATAGGCAGACATATTCTTACATGCACTCCTGCAATGTAAGATATTTGCATAATGGAGTGTGTCATCTTAAAACAAATGAAAATATTATTTCCATTGCATCGAATGAAAAAAGAAATCATTATTGTTATGATAGACACTTAGCTAAACTGACAATCAGTTAGGATGACCCCTGTCACCCCTTACATGAGACTGGGGAGCCTCAAACAGCTCTTTCAGTAACAGATTGCTGCACCCATACGGTGCAAACAGAAGGCTTCCGCAGGTCATTTATCCAACTGCAGTTAGACGGTATAATACCTCAAAATGTTTTAGTCACCATAACCACCTGCTGATTTTGCACTATTAACTACATCTGTGTGCACCTTTTGTGCTTTATTACAAGCACAACTGTAATTTATCCTGTGCAATAACTTTATCATATCTATCTATATAAAAGCAAGTCCCTTCGGCTGCTCCCTTGTTTGTACTTGGGGTCGCCACAGCAAATCCGATGTGGATCTGCATGTTGAATTGGCAAAGGTTTTACGCCGGATGCCCTTCCTGACGCAACTCCACATTACATGGAGAAATGAGGCAGGGGTGGGATTGACCCCGGAACCTTCTGCACTGAAACCAAGCGCATTAACCACTTGGCCACCACCCCTGCATCATATCTATCTATATACTCACTTATATTCTATTTTTCACTAATCTGATTCACCTTAGTATTTATGCACCCACCAGCACACTTTTAGTCACCTTTCTTTAATGTAAATATTTTCTTTACTACTGTATGACTCTTGCTGCTGCAACAAATGTTTTCCCTGCTGTGGGATCATTTATCTTACCTTATCACTCTGCATTTATATAGCCGCTTTCCATCATGCATCAGACGCTCAAAAGCACTTTACAATAATGCCTTACATTCACCCCGATGTCAAGGTGCGCCATACAAAGTAGTCACTACACACCGGGAGCAACTCCGGGATTAAGGGCCTTGCTCAAGGGCCTTAGTGATTTTCCGGTCAGGCTGGGATTTGAACCGAGGACCCTCTGGTCTCAAGCCCAACGCTTAACCACTAGACCATCACCTCTTAAACAGATTCTTGTCATTTGATATTTTACTGAAAATTAGACAGCTGTTTCTTCTCGGAACAGGAAGCCGAAAGCAGCAGGCCAGAGATGACTGTGTGTCCACAAAACAGTTGGCTCCGCCCCGCAGGTGACCTACCGTTACACCTCGAAGGAGAGCGAGCACTGCGACCTCTGATCTTTAGGTCTTCCATAGATTTTTACTGGATTCAAGTCAAGTGATGGGCTTGACCAGTCTAGCAGCTTTATTTTCATTCCCTGAAACCAATTGAGAGTTTTGTTGGCTGTGTGTTTGGGATCATTGTCTTACTGAAATGTCTACCCAGTTTCATCTTCATCATCCTGGTAGATTTTTATCAAGAATGTCTCACTACATTTTTCCATTCATCCTTCCTTCAGTTTTTGATGTTGGCCAGTGCAGTATTGGTGTGATGTTTTTGGGCTGATGTGCAGTGCCATTTATGGTGTGTGTTATGACATCCAAAAGTTCAATTTTGGTCTCATCTGACCAGACTATATTCTCCCAGTATTCCACAGCCTTGTTTAAATGATGTGCAGCAAATTTTCCACAAACTTCACATGCTTTTTCTTTAGCAGTGGAGATGTCCATGGTGAGTGTGCATACAGGCCATGATGGTTGAGTGGATTATTGTACCTGTTAATTCCAGGTCTTTCTGAAGTGGTTCTTGGCTCTTGGACAAATCTTCTGATAATTTTTTCAGACCTCTGTCAGTAATCTTGTGAGGAGTACCTGGTCGTGGCCAGTTATGGTAAAATGATGTTCTTTCTACTTCCAGATTATGGCCCCAATAGTGTTCACTGGAAAATTCAGAGTTTAGCAATCCTTCTGTCACTGATGACATCAGCATGTTTTGCAACAAAAAGGTGGCAAAGATCTTGAGAGAGCTCTTTGCTTTACCCATCATGAGATGTTTCGTGTGTGACACCTTGGTAATGAGACACTTTTTTATAGGCCATCAGTTGGGACTGAACCACCAGATATTAATTTGCACTGGAAAGGGGCAGGATTGCTTTATAATTACTGATAGATTTCAGCTGGTGTTTTGGCTTTCTGTGCCTTTTGGCATCTCCCTTTCTTCACGTGTTCAGTACTTTTAACCTGTCACTTCACGTTATTACACATAATTTATGGACATCTATGACTTGATTTTATTGTATGTGTGGATTACTTGGGTTGCTCTGGACATCTAGTGAATTTCATGTCAGTCGCACCATTAGCAATATATTTACTGAGAAAAATGGTGACATATTCCATACTTATTTTACCCGCTGTATATCCCAGGCCCCCATGACAATTAATTGGAGTAATATATATATATATATATATATATATATATATATATATATATATATATATATATATACACACACACACCTCTATGGCAATCATTAGGATTGAGGTCGGCGGGATCAAAGGTCAAAATTTAATTAAATTTATTTATTCAATCTGATTTATATTGAACTTACGTCACATATGACACTGGGTTCCTGAATTGCCAAGCAAGGTAAAATTTGCTAAAGGTCAATCATTGGGCCAAGGTGTCTGCCTGTTTTTTTTCTTGGCCAACCAGTTGTTTTTGATTATTTCTACCAATCAAACTTTGTGTGTCAATGAAGGTTGAACCCAAAATTGCCATTAAAATATTTATTTTGGCAAAGGTCAAGGTGAATTAATTGATTTGCAACCTGATCTGGATCAAATGTTACACACCCTTTGTTGGATTCCAGAACTGTCCTGGCGGGGTCAGCCAGACGTCATTCATTTGGATGAAGGTCAAGTTCACTGGGGTCAAATATCAGATTGCCATTTCCACTACTGGCCTCTTGCCCATGGGGCATGATTACCTAGTTTGTGAAAGAATGAAAAATAAAACCCAGTCTGAGTTAAACTTTTTTTTCTGCACAAAGAGCAAAGCTAAGGCAGTTTACTCATCAGAGACGTGTGCTGTATCAGGAAAAAAGGAGTTATCTAACTTTATTGGAACTTTAAAGTCCTTCTAGTACATACCATATATCATGTACACAGTGGCCATTGGCAGTGGCCAAGTGATTTTGGTGTGGCGAATGAAAAATGCACATCACACTTATATGGGAATTGTGGAGATAAGAAATGGGATTGGGAACTGTCGAGACTTGGCATTCCCACGGAAGACTTTGTGTGTCCTCCAGTAGGCAGTCCAACAATCTGTGGTCTCAATAAACTCTCATAAACCACACAGACGCAATACACACACACACACACACACACACACACACACACACATTGCTGTTATCAGAATAGCACATAAACTGCAGTGCGAAGAGTGTACATAAATCTGTTTCCACAGTGTGATAAGAGCAGACATGCGGAGAGGGTGACAGAGGAGGAGAAAGAGTAGCTCTGAGTGTCAAACAAAACATTTCTCTATGATTTTCCATTTAGTGTCTGAAGAACATTATAAGGAGCCTCAGGGTCTTTGATGAACTATTTTGAAACCAGTCCCTGTTCCATAGAGGAACCCCCCCCACCACACACACACACACACACACACACACACACACACACACGCACGCACCCATGCACCATGCTCAGCAAAGCTATGTATATTTTGCTGGGACAGCTTGACCCATATTATCCCACTGGAGGTCCACACCTCCACCGACCAGCTGTTGTAGGTTAGAGGAAAACAATAGCTGCCTGTCATCCTCCCGCATCAGAACAAGCTGCCTTGTTAACAGCAACAACAACGCACACACACAACATCTGCGTGATGTCATCCTTCAGATGGATCAGGAACCATTCAGTTGATGAACAAGTTTGTTTCTATGATGTTAACATAACAAAACAATATGTTTTGCTGCCTGCTGTTGCTGGCTGCTATGTTTGAGATTCTGAGGCACAAGAAACAGATGGGGTTGATTTTGAGGGCCCTATCTTGACAATCTATAGAATATAGTCCAAAGTGCATAGCATAAGCACATTTGTGACATGTCCAAATGGCAGCCTTCAGTGCTGAAAAATGAACACAAAGTCCCAAAACCTGTGATTCTTTGAATGGCCATGTGAGAAAAAAACAAAACAAAAAACGAATCAATCCCCATTGATGTCCATGTTAAAATCTCCAACTTAACTCCAGAAGTAAACATGCTTATGTGATAGGTTAGAAGGGTAGCACGCCTTTAAAAACTACGCTCAGCACCAATAAATAGTGATTAGCTCTCTGCTAATAAATAACGATAACTCATAAGGTGATGTCATATTGAAAACAGTAGGGAATAGAAATAGTTAAAAATAGTAAAGTGCTTAAAACATTAACAAGGTTTGTAATAAAGATACATTTACATAAAAGCCTTCAGAACAATATAAATACAGTTAAGAGTTGGTTAAAAGTATGTTATTCTTTATTTTTTCTAAATGTTTTGTAATTCTATTCAAAGGAATTGTGACCGCATTCTCAGAAATCCTCTAGTAATCCTGGGATCCTTTATTTTTGCAACTTGTAATGTCCTCCCACACCACTGGAGGGATTTCGCGGGGTTTCTCGTCACTGCAATAAACCTCTGCGTGAGAGAAACCCGAATAACTCTCGTGATTATTTCTTCATATTTTCAGGTAAACGTTTCCCAGTGTTATAAAAATGCGTTATATGCATTGTTAAGCAATTTTTCTGTTTATATTGCATGTTACAGTGAAGGTAAAGAAACGTTTTCATGCATGTTTTAAGAGTTTAAAATACGTTTTTTTCTGCATGTGAACTTAGCTTGAGTCTGCCATTTTATGTTAAAAAGATAAGGGAAATAACGATTGGTCATATTGGATTGCAATAAACCTCTGCGTGAGAGAAACAACCCAAAATAACTCTCATGATTATTTCTTCATATTTTCAGAGGTACTGCATCACATTACCCCCATATTCAGGGGTACAACACTTACAGTCTGGTACTGGCTGATAATTTTAAGGAGGTGAATTTTAATACAACTCATCTGTTGAAGTTTTTTTAAGACATAAAATTATGAAAAATTACTAATCTGGTAAATTTGAGTGACCACTGGAGTGCCGGGTCAAGGGCCCCACGAGCGTCAGACACGAGCAGTGGCTGTTACCCTGCTGTGGACTTGACTGTGTTTGTCCTTTCTAAGCATTTTATTATAACTATCTGAGATAAGATTACTTTGCAATTAATTGTACTAATGGACCATTCAAGTCTGTGCTTCAGTATTTGCATTGAGTGAAATTTTAGTATAATTTTTATGTTAGCACTGTTAGCGTTAATTAGCAGGCGTCTATAGTGCATCCGGAAAGTATTCACAGCGCTTCAAATTTTCCACACTTTATGTTACTCTAAAATGGATGAAATTACATTTTTTTCTCAAAATTTTAAATGCAACGCCCCATAATGACATTGTGAAAAGTTTTTTTTTCTTTTTAGATTTTTGTAATTTATTAAAAATTTTAAAAACTAAGAAATCACATGTACATAAATAAGTATGCACAGCATTTGCCATGAAGCTCAAAGTTGAGCTCAGGTGCATCCTGTTTCCACTGATCATCCTTGAGATGGGGTAAATTCAGTTGACTGGACATGATTTAAAGGCACACACATGTCTACATATAAGGTCCGACAGTTGACAGTGGATGTCAGAGCACAAACCAAGCATGAAGTCAAAGGAATTGTCTGTAGACCTCCGAGGCAGGATTGTCTCAAGACACAAATCTGGGGAAGGGTACAGTAATATTTCTGCTGTGTCGGAGGTCCCAATGAGCACAGTGGCCTCCATCATCCATAAATGGAAGACTTTGGGATCCACCAGGACTCTTCCTAGAACTGGCTGCCCATCTAACCTGAGTGATCGGGGGAGAAGGGCCTTAGTTAGGGAGGTGACCAAGAACCTGATGGTTATTCTGTAAGAGCTCCAGCATTCCTCTGTGGAGAGAGGAGAACCTTCCAGAAGGACAACCATCTCTGCAGCAATCCACCAGTCAGTCCAATATGGTAGAAACAGACAGAATCCACTCCTAAGCTGGCTTAGATGGCACATGGCAGCCCTCCTGGAGTTTGCCAAAAGGCACCTGAAGGACTCTCAGACCATGAGAAACAAAATTCTCTGGTCTGATGAGACAAAGATTGAACTTGTTGGCGTGAATGCCAGGCACCATTGTCAGGATGTGAGATTCTGCCTGGTTTTGTTTCATGCTTTTGCTATGTTTGCTTCTGTGTAGTCTTATTCTCTTGTCTGGGTTTTTCCCTGCTTGGGTTTTACTGTCCCTCTCTCTCTTGTTTGTATCTCCTGTCTCTTGGTGGTGGGCGTTTCCCTCTCCCTGACCACACCCTCTATCTACACCTCATCACTTGGGTGTATTGAAGAACCTCTTTTTGCCCTGTTACTTCGCCACACTGATGCGCTCTATGCCTTCTCTCCAGCCTTCTTTATCTCATTCTCGACCTGCTTGCTACCCGTGTTCTTTGACCTCTTGCTTGTATTTTCGGTCACACACCTGCCTGATGTTCTTGCTCTTGTTTGCCTTGTTGGATTGCCTACCCGTGTACTAGACCCTGTTTTTTGCACAAGTAAACTGCTTTTGCCTACTAAGCCTTGAGTCCGAGTCCAGCATTTGCATCCTGTCACACCCGTTTACCAGTCTTGATAACCATGTTAGGAAGAAACCAGGCACCATCCCTACAGTGAAGCATGGTGGTGGCAGCATCATGCTGTGGGCAGCAGCAGGAACTGGGAGACTAGTCAGGATTGAGGGAAAGATGAATTCAGCAATGTACACAGCCAAGATAACAAAGGAGTGGCTTCAGGACAACTCTGTGAATGACGTTGAGTGGTCCGGCCAGAGCTCAGACCTGAATCTGATTGAACATCTCTGGAGAGATCTGAAAATGTCTGTGCACTGACGCTTCCCATCCAACCTGATAAGGGCTTGAGAGATGCTGCAAAGAGGAATGGGCAAAACTGCCCAAAGATAAGTGAGCCAAGCTTGTGGCATCATATTCCAGAAGACTTGAGGCTGTAATTGCTGCCAAATGTGCATCAAGAAAGTACTGAGCAGAGGGTGTGAATATTTATGTATATGGATGATTCTTAGACTACAGGCACTTATTATGTCCTTTGATCATATTATATGAAAAACAGAAAAAGGGGGAAATTTCACACTTTTATAGTTATCGTTACAATGAAAATGTTTTAAGAAATTTGTTCTAGTAGTCTATGATGACTTTTTCACCTTTTTTCAGCATCATTATATGCAAATATTGCCGTTTTGTGCTTGTCCCACACCCAGACTTTTGATCTTCAATGATAAAAATGAATGGTAAAAAAAATGTTTTTTCTAATGTTTTAAAATATCTCTGAATAAAATATCAGTAAAATAATCAAAACATAATTGGGATATTCAATGTCATACAACTGTTGTGATTTTTTTAAACAAAATGTAGTTGTCCCACACTATTGCCGTAATTTCCACCACAACACTGTAATGTCCCTTTAAACAGTTTGTATGAAAGATTGTTTGGGTAGTTTCTATGGAGATAAACAGTGACATCAGAGCACATGTATATAGCGTCAAATCACAACAAACAGTTGCCCCAAGGCGCTTTATAGTGTAAGGCAATGGTGTGGTGGAAATTACATTTACAAGGCCAATAGTGCCCGTAGTTAAAGAATCACCCATACGTGATTTCTTAGTATTTATTTTTCATGAATTTGCAGAAAACAAAACAAAACAAACTTTTTTTCATGTCATTATGGGGTGTTGTGAGTAGAATTTTGAGGTGGAGGGAATGAATTCACTCCGTTTTGGAATAAGGCTGTAATATAACAAAATGTGGAAAAAGTGAAGTGCTGTAAATATAGCCCTGTAAATGTAAAGAGATATGAGATAAAGTGACTGAATGTAAGGAAGTACATCGTTGCCATACTGCCTCCACATCGCTGACAGCTTCCTTTGTCAGGGAGGACACACATGATGAGTGGACAAGCAGCCCGAGGGAGTAGCACCTTGTACCACCAGGGGGCCTGGAGTAAGCTCAGAGAAACCAAACCAGCCATGCAGTGGAGAAGTGGAACAAATTACCCTGCAGTCAGGAGCAGACCAGGCCTGTGAGCACAATAGATTCCCAGGCCAGACCCTAGACAGGACCCAAACCCCACAGTGTGCATGTAACATGTTTCTGTTGTGTGGGCCGCTGAAGAGGAGGTACTGCTGGCCCACCACCACCAGAGGGCACCCTGTCTGGAGTGCGGGCTCCAGGCACCAGAGGGCGCTGCCGCCTCACAGGAGCAGCCTGGGTGACAGCTGTCACCCATCACCTGAGACGAGACAGCTGATATCAATCAACAGGGAGGTATATCAGCAGGACGGCATCTCCACCTCATTGCGGAGATATCGCTCTACCAAGGAGGTAACGTATCCAGCCAAACAGATCATCTTTTGACCATTAAATACTTTTTGCCTTTACACAGAAAGAGAAAAGACAGCAGGAGACTGTATTTTGGATAAGTACTCACATTCCTGCACTCACCTGTATTTTCCTGACAAGAGGTGGAGGTGGTGTTTCCACCCTGTGTGTTGCTGGGTGCAGCCGCACCCACACCTGACTGTTTCTGTTCCTTGCCAGCAGTACCGGATCCGACGAGCGGAGGCAGTGGCCACCTGGGGTTCGGGACTTGGCGGCTCCAGTATCCCCGGGGTTCGGTGGCAGAGGAAATCGGGTGGTTCCGGTTCGACTCGGACAGACGTCTCCTATCGTCGAGCCTGCCCACACGACACCTTTGGAATTCGGTTACTGCTGTATTTGTAATCTGTTGTGTTTGTTGTGTGAATTCACAACAGTAAAACTTTGTGATTTGACTTTCTCCATTGTCCGTTCATTTGCGCCCCCTGTTGTGGGTCCGTGTTCCTACACTTTCCCAACAGTTTCACTACAACGGTTGTTCTTCATTCAGATAGCCTCCAGTGTTTCTCCACCCCTTTCTGTAGATGAAGCAAGTCGTCCATACAGTTAAAATCACTCATTTAACAGGACAGTTAATCAAAAGTGCTAATATCCATTAAGGATGACTCAAACAGAGAGAACATCTCTGCCATAGCAATAAAAATAAATCAAAGAAGCAGTTATTACAAAGGTAAGGAGAAATTCCAACAGGGACATATAGGCAAGAGTGCACCCACAACATCCAGTTGTGTTGTGTGGGCCGCTGAAGAGGAGGTACTGCTGGCCCACCACCACCAGATGGCGTCCTGCTTGGAGTGCGGGCTCCAAGCACGAGAGGGCATCGGCGCCGCTGGAGGTGACAGCTGTCATCTGTCAACACCAGCTGTCACCCATCACCACCACTATAAAGACCGGACTGCAACTCCACCTCCTCGCCGAGAAATCTTCTACCATACAGGTAATTTTCTCTGCTGACTTAAAATTCGAGTATTAGTCTGATCTCTTTTTGCAGCCGTTTTCCTGGGACGGATACCCTGTCTGCGGAGTTGGCGTTTGGTGTGGACTGCAACGGCTTCGCCTCACACCCCACCCAGATAAGTGGTTATCTCAGGAGCTGCACGAGTGTGTGATTGGAGGTGGAGGTTCTCCCTCCTTAACTGAACACAGACTGTGGGATTACTGAGTGTGCGTACTCACACTCATCCAGAACTGTTTCTGTTTTCTGCCAGCAGTACCGGGTCTGACTGCTGAAGACAGTGGCCACCTGGGGTGCAGGGCTTGGCGGCTCCGGTGTTCTTCAGGTCCGTTGGTGGTGAGGCTTGTGTGGGTTCCGGCTTTTCTCTCACCGGACGTCTCCTATCTTCGAGCCTGCCACACATCACCTTTTTGTCGGATTGATATAACACATATTTGTATCTGTATTACGTTGTGCACCTTCACAACATTAAATTGTTATTTTTTGGCTATTCCATTGTCCCTTCATTAACGCCCCCTGTTGTGGGTCCGTGTCACGACACTTCCCCAACAAGTTGGGCTTTTTGGTGCTGTTATTTCTGCACCATTTGGAGAGTCCAGCAGAGCTCAGATTACCATGTAAGCATGTTTTTGGGAACATGGCTGTAAGGGCTCTCTGGTACAATGACTTCCTCTTTCTGCGGAAGATAGCGTCATGAACTGCTGCTTTTTTCTTTTTTTTTTAATCACTGCTCCTTTGTCCAATTCTTCAATGGACAGAGTGCGGTCAGTGAGGTGAATGACGGCGCACATGCTGGTAAAGTTCACGGGGCTGTGTTGTGCTGGTTTTGTGATAAAAGTACAGAAATGCACTGTGTGAAAGCTAGAAGCGCCAATACTGCTTGGAAACAATTGTTAATCTTCTCAATGGAGTTTTTTTTTTTTATTTTTTTTACCTTTTTTGTTTATTTTATTCATTTATTACTGGTATGATTTGGATTTTTACTAACACTAAAGAATGAACATTATGACGCAAATAAAAGATAGATATCTAAAGAAAAATTTAAAGGGGAAGCTGGGATCTATCTGTCATCAGCGTAGAAACACCATCTCTTGCTAACCTGTTATACAGTTGTGCTCATAGGTTTACATACCTTGGCAGAATTTTACATTTTTTTGGCGATTTTTCAGGGAATAAAAATGATAACACAAAAACCTTTTTGTTCATTCATGATTAATGGTTGTGTGAAGCCATTTATTGTCAAACAACTGTGTTTACTCTTTTTAAACATTATAATGACAATCATAAGAGAGAGCCCCCACCAATATTCCACAGATTAATTAAATTTTTGACTCAAGTGAAAACAACGAAAAGCACAGCCTAACTGCCAGCTCCCTTTCAAAACAATACTTTGTATTAGTGTTCTATAAATAATCCATTTAAGCAGTTTGCAATGAATCAGCAGTGTGTTGAATGAATCAAAGGCAATCGAGAGCAAATGTGGAGACAAAACCCATTGCAGCAGACTTTAGTGCTGTCGATATCTACCCTAAAATTGAAGATGGGCTTGCAGGACTGGAGACTGGAGTATTGGTGAACAACGTGGGAATATCTTATTCTTACCCTGAATTCTTCCTAAAAGTTCCTGAACTCGATAGTTTCATCAACACCATTGTCAATGTGAACATCACATCAGTCTGTCAGATGACTCGTCTTGTTTTGCCTGGAATGGTGGAGAGGGGAAGGGGGCCAACATCTCGTCAGCCAGCGGGGTGTACCCAGTTCCTCTCCTAACCATCTATTCTGCCTCCAAGCTATTTGTGGACTTCTTTTCACATGGACTTCAAGCGGAAAACAAGCGCAAAGGGATTATTATCCAGAGCGTTCTGCCATTTTTTGTTGCAACCAAGCTGATTAAGATCAGTAGAGCCACATTGGACAAGCCTAGTCCAGAGCGCTATGTGGCAGCTGAGCTTAGTACTGTGGGCCTTCAGAGTCAGACCAATGGCTATCTGCCCCACGCCATTATTAGATCGGTGTGGTATCTGTTCCGGCAACCGTCCTGTGCACCGGCAACATTTCCTGTATATTTGTTTTGTGAATTGTTCTGTAATTTGTCTGTAGCATGGCCCAAGCTGAGGGTCACCCCATTGAGTCTGGTCTGCTTGAGGTTTCTTCCTCAGAGGGAGTTTTTCCTTACCACTGTTGCTCTGGGGGTTAGTAAGGTTAGACCTTACTTGTGTGAAGCACCTTGAGGCAACCTTGTTGTGATTTGGTACTATATAAATGAAAATAAATTGAAATTGAAATTGTGTTCATAACCCTACTTCAAAAAAAAAAAAAAAAAAGGAAAATGATGGTGGACCATCAATAAAATGCTTGTTTTTTTATTTGCATATTGTGCATATAATGACTGTTTTTTTTTTTCATCTGCATCGTGTGCCTATAATGAATAACATGTTTTTTAAATTTGCATCTTATGCATATAATGACAGACAATTCCAAATTGGTGAGCAGTTCTTATGACGCTAGTCAGTGACGTCCCCGTCTCAAAAGAATGTGATATTTCCGCCCATTGCCAGTGTGCCATGCCAACATTAATTGCTGTTCACTTAAGATTAAAAAGGTTAAGCAACCGCTTCTTCAATTGAAAAGATTATTAAGAAGATTATTATAGAAGATTACATAGTATACACAGTACACACGGAAAGCAACAGTAATCTTAAAAATATAACACAATGTTAAAGTACTCTCGGCCGTATGAGCATTGTGTTTATAATTTGCTGTTGTTCAACTGATATCCCAGTGCAAAGTGTGTATGCACACACAAACACACACACACACACACATATATATGTGTGTGTGTGTTTGTGTACATATATATTATTATACATTTATTGTTTTTATATTTACATTAACAAAATCATCAGCGTTTATTTATGTGTCTGCCTGTCTGTTAGCAGGATTATGTCAAAACTACTGCACGGATTTTGACTAAATTTTCACCAGAGATAGATATTAGGTGAAGGAAGACTCCACTGAATTTTGGAGGTGATCCAGGTCCGGATCCAGATTCTGGCTCAAGATTTCACTTTATAGGCTTTTAAGGATTACGTCAAAACTACTGCACAGATTTAGATGAATTTGCACCACAGATAGATATTTGGGCATGGAAGACGCCATTAAATTTTGGAGGGGATCGGGATCAAGATCCTGATTCTGGATCAGTTCTTAAATTTGCACCATTTTGAGGATCACTTCAAATCTGCTTGATGGATGTTGACAAAATTTAAATCACGTGGCTATTATACAAAGGAAGAGCCTGTTAATGTTGGATGTTGGGAGTGATCTGGATCAATATGCAGATTCTGCAGGAGAAAGATACAACATCACGATGTAAAATCAATATCAGGACAACACTATTTAGTTTCAGCTTGTGAATTAAATATCAGATTGCAACATGTTGATCTGTCAGACCATTCTGGATCAGTATGCAATTATTGCATTGCATTGTGGAATCGGGATCAAGGTAAAGTCTGGGTCACGGTATGAGTGATGTGTTTTGTTTTGAATCCTCATCAGCCCTTGGCAGAGGTCAGAAATCTCAGATTGCTCTTGTTATTAAGATCCTATTGTCTTATGTACAAATTGTACATGTTCAATAACGGCCCTCTGTCAATCATAAACAATATTTACTTTTTAACGGTGTCTGCAGGAGGGCATGCGTGTGTGCATACATGAGCTTTTGGCAATCGCTGAAGTTAGCATGCACCCTGACGTCCATGAGATGTCTTGTAAATCACTTCAGAGGTGTTATCAGGTTACATAAACAGCATTTTCAGTTTTAGAAGTGTTTATTTCTCGCTAACCTTTACATAATATATGACAAAGAGGTTGTATTTACACACAAAAGAAACAGAGTTTGCAGCTAGCTAGACAAGCCACTGATGTCACACTGTCGCTCTACTCTGCTCCTCAAAAAACAAACCAAAAAATGTAAGAGAATGAAACAGAAGGTGACTTTTTAACCTCTTAAAAATACCTCTTAAAATAGATCAAGGTTAGCCATTTTTGAATATGTCCAAGGTCTGTGTCCCAAGTATGTTCCCTGTGAATTTGAAGACTCTGGGAGTAATAGGACTGGCCTTGTGCTGAGCACAAACAGGCAGACAGAGGGACGGACAATCGGACACAAAATTTTCGCAATACCCGATTGCCATATTTGATGGCCTCGGGTAATAACTTCTCATACAATATATAAACAAAGAGATGTATGTATTTTTTCTTATTAATCTGTGAGTCTTTGAAGAAGAACACTTGCATTTCTACAACACTTACCTATCTAGCAGATGCTTAAAGTAAAGTAAGTCCCTTCAGCTGCTCCCTTGTTTGCACTCGGGGTTGCAAATACAGCAAATCCAAGGTGGATCTGCATGTTGAATTGGCACAGGTTTTACACCGGATGCCCTTCCTGACGCAGCTCCACATTACATGGAGAAATGTGGCAGGGATGGGATTTGAACCCGGAACCTTCTGAACTGAAACAAAGCGCATTAACCACTTGGCTACCACCCCTAGCAGATGCTTAAAGTGCTTCACAATAATGCCTTCAGTTAACTTCCCCAGCCAAAGCTGGGATCCGTTTTTATAGCTGGGTTGGACTTACCATATTTTCCGGAGCCGCACCTGTCTAAAAATGCTTCTTTAAGAGAAAAAAGTATATAAGTTGCACCAGAGTACATGTCACATTTACCACTTCATGCAGAAAAAAAGCAAAATTAATTTAATTGGTACATTACTTATTTATAAGGCATACATGGTGTTGAGTACAGCTAACAAGTTAATTAATGTCACTACCGCATAAAATGTAAGTAAACTAATTCTTTAAGCCACTGAACAGAGGATCAAGTGAGGGGAACGTGCAATGCAATTAAACGTTTGTAAAGTCAGTGCATTATTTATTCATTTATAACACAAACACTGCCTTAACAATCAGAAGTTGCAAGCTAATAAATGTTATGGTAACAAGTGCAAAACATGAGTAAACTACATCTTTAAGCCACTGAACAGAAGATCATATGTGAGGTGAATGTGCAATGCAATTAAATGTTTGAAAATTATTTTGCAGTACATTTGTAATAGGCTAAACTCACCAATTAACTTTCTTCTTGTTCAGTTTTTGCAGAAGACTCTTAAAAGAGCTGCTCTTGTTGTTTCACATTATCCAACTAAGTTTTCTTCCAAATAGAATAAAAAAAATCCCTCTTTTTATTCAAAAGTGTGGTCTTCCAGTTAAAAAACAAAACATTATTTCTTAAGAACATTGTTTTTTATTCTTCTTCTTCTTCCAGATGATCTCTTTAGAAGGAGAAGGTAGCCTCTGCTAATATATTAGCTTAAGTGTTTGGCACGGCTCTTTATTCATGATCGGATGAAAGGCTGGGTCAGTTAATCCTATTTGCTGTAGGGAAAACTGACAATGGATTATCACAAGTGGGTTGAACAGTTTGAGCCCATTAACACAGTGCTGACTCTGATGTTTGGAAAAACGTCGGGTTCGTTTGAGGATTTCTTTTGTATATGAAACATTTTCCAATATGAATGACAGAGGTCCAACAAAAAATTCCAGTACAAATCCAGCTCACCACGTCATTTAGCTGTCATTGTTTAACACAGTGTGGGAACAGATGTTCATTTACGCCGTTGTTCACTCACCATGTTTTTCTGTTTTAGTAAAGACATTTATTTGCTTGAAATGAGCATGACTGCTCATTGTATATTTTATCTCTGGAGCTCGACGATCACCAAAGACATACAAAGCTGAAAGTGTTGATGCCATCACGATTGCTCATATAATGAATGCTTTACGTGTGAACCGACTAGGTTTAAATGTGTGCTGAAAGTAAATGATACCAGGTTATTAAAAACAAACAAACATAAAGAAGTTTGATGTGTTTCCAGAGTTGCTGTTGGGCTTTTTTGGCCAGAGATGTGGTGTTGATGTTCCAGGACAGGTCTTAGGAGATGTGTACATCCAGGAAGTTTGTGCTGCTCACCCGCTCCACTTCAGCGCCATTGATGGTTAGTAGAGCATGCTGAGCGGGCTCTCTCCTGAAGTCCCTGACAATCTCCTTCGTCTTCTCCACGTTCAGGTGGAGTTTGTTATCCGTGCAACACATGGCCAGGCGGCTCGCTTCACTCCTGTAGCTTGTCTCATTGTTGTTGATGAGACCCACCACAGTCGTGTTGTCTGCGAACTTGATGAAGAGGTTGGAGCTGGATGTAGGTGTGCAGTCGTGGTTCAGCAGAGTGAAGAGGAGGGGGCTCAGCACACATCCTTGGGGAGCTCCTGTGTTCAGCGTGATGGTGCTGGAGGTCTTGCTGCTGACCCGAACTGCCTGTGGTCTCCCCGTCAGAAAGTCCAGCAGCCAGTTGCACAGGGAGGTGTTGAGTCCCAGCTGGACTAGTTTGAGGATGAGCTGCTGGGGGATGATTGTATTGAATGCTGAGCTGAAGTCGATGAACAACATTCTGACATGTGAGTCCTTGGTCTCCAGGTGAGTGAGGGCTGAGTGGAGGGCAGTGGCGATAGCATCGTCAGTCGAGCGGTTGGACCGATATGCAAACTGGTAGGGGTCCAGTGCGGGGGGGAGGGCAGATTTGATATGGTTCACGACTAGCCGCTCGAAGCACTTCATAATGATGGGAGTGAGTGCGACCGGGCAGTAGTCATTGTAGCAGGAGGGAGACGACTTCTTCGGGACTGGGATGATGGTGGTGGCTTTGAGGCACATCGGGACAACAGCTTGTCTCAGCGAGATGTTGAAGAGCTCGTCAGCACAGTCTCTCAGGACCTGACCAGGAATATCGTCGGGACCGGGGGCTTTCCTTGCATTGATCCTTCTGAGCGTTCGCCTCATGCTATCTGAAAGTAGTGACGGAGAGAGGGAAGGCGGAGGGATCCTCTGTGCTGGAATGTTGTTGTCTGCCTCAAAGCGAGCGAAGTTGTTCAGCTGATTCAGCAGAGAGGGGGTGTTGTCGCAGGTATGCGGGGTGGGCTTATAGTCCGTGATGGTCTGAATACCCCGCCATAGATTCCTGGAGTCTCTGCTGTCCTTGAAGCGGTCAGTGATCCTTCTGGAGTATTGTCTCTTAGCCTCTCTGATTCACCATGACAGGTTGGCCCTGGCTGTCCTTAGGCCCACCTTGTCCCCACCTCTGAAGGCAGTGTTTCGAGCCTTCAGGAGCCTGTGGACTTCCCCTGTCAGCAATGGTTTCTAATTGGCCCGAATGGAGATGGTTCTGGAGACCGTGATGTCATGCATGCACTTCCTCATGTAGGCAGTGATGGTCTCCGTGTACTCCTGGAGGTCTGTGGTGTTATTGTAGGTGGCTGCCTCTCTGAACATGCTCCAATCAGTAGTGGAAAAACAGTCTTAGAGCGCTTCTGATGCCCCCTCTGACCACACTCGGATCACCTTTTTGGCTGGTTTTGTAACTTTAACCAGCGGTCTGTATGCAGGCATTGGCATAACAGTGGAGTGGTCAGAGGTCCTAAGGTGGGGGAGGGAGGAGGCTTTGTAGGTTTCCTTGTGTGTGGTGTAAACATTGTCCAAGATATTGTGCCTCTAGCGGGAAAGTTGACATGTCCATGGAGTTGTGGAAACATGCTCTTGGGGTTGGCATGGTTGAAATCCCCATCCAGGATGAGGAAGTCATCAGGGTGGTCTGTCAGCTGTTCACTGATGTGCTGGTGGAGTTTGTTCAGTGCCTCACTCCTGTTGTTGTTGGAGCTGGGAGGGATGTACAGTGAGGAAAATAAGTATTTGAACACCCTGCGATTTTGCAAGTTCTCCCACTTAGAAATCATGGAAGCGTCTGAAATGTTCATCTTAGGTGTATGTCCACTGTGAGAGACATAATCTAAAAAAAAAAAAAAAAAAATCCGGAAATCACAATGTATGATTTTTTAATAATTTACTATATGTTACTGCTGCAAATAAGTATTTGACCACCTGTGAAAATCAATGTTAATATTTGGTACAGTAGCCTTTGTTTGCAATTACAGAGGTCAGACGTTTCCTGTAGTTTTTCACCAGGTTTGCACACACACTGCAGCAGGGATTTTGGTCCACTCCTCCATACAGATCTTTGGAGTTTCAGCAACAAGGTCCCTCCACCTAGGAGGGACCTTGCTGCCCTGCAGGACTTTAAACTATGACAGCGAGTATGATGTTTCCACCCCCATGCTTCACAGTTAGGATGGTTTTCTTGGGGTTGTTCTCATCCTCTAAACATGGTAAGTGGAATTGATTCCAAAAAGCTCTATTCTGGTCTCATCTGATCACATGACCTTCTCCCATGCCTCCTCTGGATCATCCAGATGGTCACTGGTGAACTTCAAACAGGCCTGGACATGTGCTGGCTTGAGCAGGGGGACCTTGCTGCCCTGCAGGATTTTAAACCATGAAAGCATCATGTGTTACTAATGTAATCTTTGTGACTGTGGTCCCAGCTCTCTTCAGGTCATTGACCAGGTCCTCCTGTGTCGTTCTGAGCTTTCTCAGAATCATCCTTACCCCACAAAGTGAGATCTTGCATGGAATCCCAGACCGAGGGAGATTGACAGTCATCTTGTGTTTCTTCCACTTTCTAATAAATAATCATAACAGTTGTTGTCTTCTACCAAGCTGCTTGCCTGTTGTCCTGTAGTCCATCCCAGCTTTGTGCAGGTCTACAGTTTTGTCCCTGGTGTCCTTAGACAGCTCTTTGGTCTTGGCTATGGTGGACAGGTTGGGGTGTGATTGATTGAGTGAACAGGTGTCTTTTATACAGGTAACAAGTTCAACAGGTGCAATTAATACAGATAAAGAGTGCAGAATAAGAAGGCTTCTTAAAGAAAAATTAACAGGTCTGTGTGAGCCAGAATTCTTGCTGGTTGGTAGGTGTTCAAATACTTATTTGCAGCAGTAACATACAAATAAATTATTAAAAAATCATGCATTGTGATTTCCAGATTTTTTTTTTTTTTTTTTTTTTTTTTTTAGATTATGTCTCTCACAGTGGACATGCACCTAAGATGAAAATTTCAGACCCCTCCATGATTTCTAAGTGGGAGAACTTGCAAAACCGCAGAGTGTTCAAATGCTTATTTTCCTCACTGTATATAGCTGCCAGCAAAATAGCACTATATTCCCTCGGCAGGTAGAATGGCCGGCACTTAATAATCATCAACTCCCCCAGTGGTGAGCAGTGCTTGCAAACAAGGCATCACTGATGTAAACACAGAGTCCTCCGCTGCGGGACTTTCCCCCCTCGACGAGCGCTCTGTCCGCCCAGTAGCATGTTAGCCGTGCTAGCTGGATAGCATGGTCTGGGACGCTGTTGTTGAGTCATGTTTCCACAAAAACAAAGACACAGCACTCATCCACAGTCTTGGAAGATGTCCGGAGTAAACGAATATGGCCCAGTTTATTGTCCAGCTCAAAGCGCTTTACAATAATGTCTCACATTCACCCCCATGTCAGGGTGCTGCCATACAAGGTACTCACTACACACCGGGAGCAACTAGGGGATTAAGGACCTTGCCCAAGGGCCCTTAGTGATTTTCCGGTCAGGCTGGGATTTGAACCTAGGATCCTCTGGTCTCAAGCCCAATGCTTAACCACTAGACCATCACCTCCCCTAAACTTCATACCAAACATATCTTGTCCATCCATCCAAACCCACTTATTGTATTTCAGAGTCATGGTGTAGGCAGGCTGGAGCCTATCCCAAGAAAGACAGGGCACACCCTGGACAGACCACAAGTCCGATACGTAAAGACAGACAAACTCATGGGCTCACACCTGTGGTCAATTTAGAGTCACCAATTCACCAAACCTGTATGTCTTTGGAAGTGGGACAAAGCCAGAGTGCCCAAAGATAACCCATACATGGGAAGAACATGCAAACATCACATAGAAAGTACCAGGTAGGAAGTGAACCTGGGATCTAAGAGATCTTGTAATCACCTTGTGTGTATCAATTCTCTATGTGATGCGAAGTTGTCTCAGGAAGTGCATCTGGTGTGAAATGTGTGCCAAATCAACATGCAGCTCCATATAAGATCTGCTGTGGTGACCCCAAGGATAGAGGTGGGCAATCGATCCTAATATTGATAATATCGATACCAATGCTGGTATTGATATTGAATGATCCTCGTGTAAAAAGATCGATACTCAAGCTTTTTTCTCTCCCACATGCACTGACTGCTGCGCACGCAGATTCATCAAAGTCTACTCTCTGTCTGTAAGAGCAGCGCTGTGCTGTGTCATACAACACGGAGCAGCGCACCCTTGTATTGTGGTTTGTCAGCCTACCTCAGGAGATTTTGTTTTAAGTTGTGTTGAGTGATATTTTTTTAAATAAAAATGTTGATTGTGATAAAGTATTTTGTTGTCACATACAATTTTGGCGAAATTCTATCCTAGGTCTTTTGGATCCTTTGGATCTATGAAACTTAAATAGGAAAAAGTATCAGTATCGATATCGGTGATACCGGGCCTGTATTTACTTGGTATCAGATCAATACCAAAATTCCTGGTATCGCTCACCTCTACCCAAGGAGAAAGGGAGAAGCTGAAGGAACTTACCTTTATCATGTGGACACAATCACATCAGCTGAATTCATATAACTTCACTACACCCTATTCACAATAAAATGTCTTGTTCTTCAAAAAAAGCCTGTACTGCTGCATACTTAAATCCAAAATCCTTAAATCAATCAATTTATTGTTTTTATTCCCCCTTATTCCAGTTAAAGGTCAAAAGGGCTACAGCCTATCCCAGCAGTCACTGAGCGGGAGGTGGGGTATGTAATGATTTATACATCCATTAAAAGTTTTTGAAGATTTGAAAAATTATACCTTTTTAGAAAGCTTATGAAGTGAGGAATCTACAAAAACAATGCTGCTAATTTTTTCAAAGGTTTTTATAGCGCCACTGTTATATGGCTGGGGGGGCCTGGCTGCCGGTTTGTTTCTGTCTTTTGGTTTTCCTCCCAGGTGGCGTGCGTTTGGGACTGAGTGGCTGTGTTGCTGAGGCTGTCAGGACCTCACCCTGATCACCTGCGACTCGTCAGGACTCACAGCTGTGGTGCATCTGGATGGATTGGAACATGTTGGCATTTAAGACTGGAGTGCACAGGGTGTATTTGCCAGAGACTCGACTTTGTGACCAGACGGGTGAGATCGTCGTCTTGGGAGCCATCTCATCAGCAGCGGATGCTGAGAACGTCCAGGTTTGATGCACAGTCTGTGAAAGAGGAGGGGGTGAGGTTTCACGCTCGTCAGCACACTTCCTGAGGTACGTTAGATTTTGTGACTAACAGTTATACAGTCAGTAAATGTGGTGTCCCTCACACCTTATTGTATTGAGCTGTTTGTTAGTCATGTATCAGCTTCCACTGCAGTGGAGTTTTGTGAACTGGATGTTCCATGCCTGCAGGTTGGGAAGCTGATCAGTAATCAAGCCAGGAAGTGTTTGCTGTTTGTACACCTTTAAGTGTTCTGTGTGTAGAGTGTGGACTCACATAATGGTTCCTTCTTTCACAGACTCGGTTGTTGCGGCCACCTGGGGGGTGTCGGCGGGGTCCTTGGGTCCGAAACAGCTTCTGGCTCCGGACCGTTAGCGCTGCTGGGAGCGCACCACGCCAGGCCGCACCTTTTGTTATTATATTATCACTGTTATGTATTAAATTCAGTTAGCCTTTGAACCGTGCTCTGCTTATTTCATACTGGGTCCTTCAAACGCTGGTCGGTTCTCCGAGCTGCGTCCGACACATAACAGCCATCTTGGATTTCCAAAATTGAAGACCTCCGGAAATTGTCAGGTTCCTTGTTTAATTTTGTTAGTTGTTTAAAAAAAGAAGGTAAACTATACATACATCAAGCTTATGATATGAGGAATTTAAAACAAACAATTACCCCCCCCCCCCCCCCAAAAAAAAAACTGTTTCCATTTTTTTCAAAGGTTGTTATGGCAGCCATCTTGGATTTCAAAAAATGTAAACCTTTGAAAAGTAAGTTTTTGCTTTCTGGACTTCTGGTTAAGCTAGGGCAAGGATCCAGAGATACGAATTACAACTTGCCTGAAGCTGATAAATAGTAATAGTGTGTGCTGTCACTTTGGGTTTTATTGCGTATAGTTGACATCAGTGACTTATGGAACAAAGTAATCTGATCCACGTGGCTGCCTTGGCCTTACTAATCAGATCCAGATATCTGTAACTGCCTGTTATTTTTCAAAAAACAACACATGTATTCAATCCTTCTTGGAATTTGTAAAAAAAAAAAAAAGAAGTAGTTAGGAACCCTTAAACCATGAATGGTGCTGTTATTTGTTAATGGTGTACCACAAAGGTGACCCACAAATAACCAAAAGTCAAGCAAGTGTCAAGTTCTGATGGTCACCAATTTTGGAAATAAAAGATGGTGGCAATAATAACCTTTGAAAACAATGGAAAAAAAAAAACCAACTTTTTTTTATTCCTCATTTCATAAGCTTTCTAAAAATTTACACTTTACCAAATCTCCAAAATTCCACAATGAACCTGACTATTAACACAACCTGAGGCTCTAGCAGTGAGATATGAAATGTGTCTCCCTCAGCTAGTGATTGACTGACCTGCTGCTGGCCTGCTGTTCATTATTTGGGCAGATGATGGCGCCATTTCACCAGGCATTTGGAAATCACCTAGAGACCTCATAAAGAACAGCTCACAAAATGTTATGTTGTGAATTCAGAAGATTATTATAATCATGCTTTCAGTGATGATAAGCTTCAGGCTTCCTAGATGGGTAATTTTCTTTTTAATATCTTTAATCTTTCAACTCCTTGATTCTATGTACAGTTAAGATGACTGGGATTCTTTGAGGTGGCATGGTGACATAGTGGTTAGGACTGTTACCTCATGGCAAGAAAGTCATGGGTTTGATTCCCTCCTGTGACCTTTCTGTGCTGAGTTTGCGTGTTTTCCCCGTGTTTGCGTGGGTTCCCTCCGGGTACTCTAGCTTCCTCCCACATCCAAAGACACGAAGGTTAGGTGGATTGGAAACTTTAAATTGACTGTAGGTGTGTGAATGTGTTTGTTTGTCTACATGTGGCCCTCTGACAGACTGGCGTCCTGTCCAGGGTGTACCCCGCCTCACGCCCTATGACTGCTGGGATAGGTTCTGGCCTCACGTGACACTTCATTAGAGTAAGCACTTGAAGATGAGTGAGTGAGTGGAATTCTTTGAAGATATTTTGCAACTGAGAACAAGGCTCCAGTTTTGTTAAGGATGTGCATGGACGGGACACAGTGGAGACGGGCCAACACTTTCAAACACTTGTAACATTCAACATCTCTGACACCACCTGATCATAACTGCAAACATTCAGCACTCACACACTGCACATGTTACCAAACGCACATGTGCATAAACAGACATGTCTGCAGACACGCACATGCATACGCACACACTCACACAGGCATGCACAGAGGGGGCATGATTAGACAGCTTGGCACTCGCTGCAGCACTTCCTTTCCAGGTAAGTGAATAAGTGAACGTTTTATAATCAAACACCAATAAACTTAAAAAACACACGCCCTCTGATTATAGTGCCAGGGGTGTATGGCTCAGAATAGTATCTAACACAGAGGAGTGCCTCTTTCTTTGGCAGTGTGCAGGTACAGACCTGTCGGTGCTTTATTCCATCCAATTAAACAAATTAACTCTTCTGTTTCAAACTTTCTGTGCAAAAGATACAACTGTCCTTTGCTGAAGATGTTTGGGTTATTATACAGTACTTACAGAAACATGCTTGCACCCCAACATGACTGATCATGATCATGTAGTAAAACTTGTATGCTTTATATAGAAATAACTATCTGTCTGTACAAATACTGCATGCATTATTTCACAGACGCTTTATTGCTTAAAGGTGTAGTTCCTGTCAATGTTTTTACCATTTATGTCATAAAAAAAAGATTTTCTTTGGCATGCTATCATGTTGTTTGTTATAATTCAAATACAGGATTCACAATCTTATATTGGCAACATGTTTACAATATGATTTGTCTGGAAACAATTTAGAATTTTTACCCACATGGGTTAAAATACATGTCACAGGTTGCCTCAATTGCTGGCCTCACTTGCTCAACTCCTAGTTTATGGGAGCACTGAACACAGTAGGAACCAGAATACATCCCTGTTAAACAGCACAAATTAAATTCAACTTCATTTATCACATGCACAGTGCAATGCTCGTGAAATGCTTGATGCAAGAGAAGAAAAGCACAAAATGAGCATAATAGCCATTTACAATTAAGTAACAGATCTTATATACAGTTGTGTTCAAAATAATAGCAATATGTTTAAAAAAGTGAATAAAGTTCAAAATCCTGAACACTGCACAATCTATTCCAAATCAAAACATGAAGAAAAATGGATCATATATATATATATATATATATATATTTGTTTTATATAACGGCTTAAATAGATGCTTGTCATTTGATATTTTATTAATTTAGAAACAACAGAAAAAGGACTTACATTTCGGTGTGCATCACTGCTGCTTTGACATCAACAGTCCAACACAAACTTTAAATAGGAGTCCAAAATTGCTCCCACTCAACTTGGAAAAACAGCTACATAGTTCAAAAATAATTCTGACGATGTAGTCCGTGATGCCGTGCACTGATGTCATGTACTTCCAAAAAAGAAAGACTTCAGTCCAGCCAAATGTCACATCATCAAATCAAATCAAATCAATTTTATTTATATAGCGCCAAATCACAACAAACAGTTGCCCCAAGGCGCTTTATATTGTAAGGCAAGGCCATACAATAATTACGGAAAAACCCAACAGTCAAAACGACCCCCTGTGAGCAAGCACTTGGCAACAGTGGGAAGGAAAAACTCCCTTTTAACAGGAAGAAACCTCCAGCAGAACAGGCTCAGGGAGGGGCAGTCTTCTGCTGGGACTGGTTGGGGCTGAGGGAGAGAACCAGGAAAAAGACATGCTGTGGAGGGAAGCAGAGATCGATCACTAATGATTAAATGCAGAGTGGTGCATACAGAGCAAAAGAGAAAGAAACACTCAGTGCATCATGGGAACCCCCCAGCAGTCTAAGTCTATAGCAGCATAACTAAGGGATGGTTCAGGGTCACCTGATCCAGCCCTAACTATAAGCTTTAGCAAAAAGGAAAGTTTTAAGCCTAATCTTAAAAGTAGAGAGGGTGTCTGTCTCCCTGATCTGAATTGGGAGCTGGTTCCACAGGAGAGGAGCCTGAAAGCTGAAGGCTCTGCCTCCCATTCTACTCTTAAAAACCCTAGGAACTACAAGTAAGCCTGCAGTCTGAGAGCGAAGCGCTCTATTGGGGTGATATGGTATTATGAGGTCCCTAAGATAAGATGGGACCTGATTATTCAAAACCTTATAAGTAAGAAGAAGAATTTTAAATTCTATTCTAGAATTAACAGGAAGCCAATGAAGAGAGGCCAATATGGGTGAAATATGCTCTCTCCTTCTAGTCCCTGTCAGTACTCTAGCTGCAGCATTTTGAATTAACTGAAGGCTTTTCAGGGAACTTTTAGGACAACCTGATAATAATGAATTACAATAGTCCAGCCTAGAGGAAATAAATGCATGAATTAGTTTTTCAGCATCACTCTGAGACAAGACCTTTCTAATTTTAGAGATATTGCGCAAATGCAAAAAAGCAGTCTTACATATTTGTTTAATATGCGCATTGAATGACATATCCTGATCAAAAATGACTCCAAGATTTCTCACAGTATTACTAGAGGTCAGGGTAATGCCATCCAGAGTAAGGATCTGGTTAGACACCATGTTTCTAAGATTTGTGACATCATAAATTCATCCAGCTCGTCAACCTGTGTGTGTGTTAGAAAACTTAACAGTGTCAATTAGCTCCTTCAAATCGTCGTCCATCAGCAAAGCAAACTTCACCATGTTTAGCTAAACCCCGCCCCCACTAGTGGGCGGGGTTCACAGCGTGCAATGGTACAAAATGTATGGAACGAAATCTGCATGGTAAATGGAACCAAATTTCATGCTAAATGCAGCACAAATGGGATGAATTTACCATGGTTCCATATGTTTTGTACCACTGCACGCTGTGAAGCCCGCCCACTAGGAGCTAATTGACGGTGCTAATTTTTCTTACACAAAAACAAAACAAAAAATAAATCCACTACTCTGTAAACTGTCTGGAGGCATGAAGAGCTATTAAGATGAAGAGGATGAAGTTTGGATGAAAATCAGCACCTCCAAATCCGAGGCCATGGTTCTCGACCAGAAAAAGGTGCTTTGCCCTCTTCAGGTCGGTGGAGTGTCCTTGCCTCAAGTGGAGGAGTATAAGTATCTCGGGGTCTTGTTCACGAGTGAGGGACGGATGGAGCGTGAGATCGATAGACGGATCGGTGCAGCATCTGCAGTGATGCGGTCGCTGTATCGGACCGTCGTGGTGAAGAGAGAGCTCAGTAGGGGGGCAAAGCTCTCGATTTACCGATCAATCTACGTTCCAATCCTCACCTATGGTCATGAGATTTGGCTCATGACCGAAAGAACGAGATCGCGAGTACAAGCGGCCGAGATGAGTTTCCTCCGCAGGGTGGCTGGGCGCTTCCTTAGAGATAGGGTGAGGAGCTCGGTCACTCGGGAGGAGCTTGGAGTCGAGCCACTGCTCCTCCACGTTGACAGGAGTCAGTTGAGGTGGCTCGGGCATCTTTTCCGGATGCCCCCTGGACGCCTCACTGGAGAGGTGTTCCAGGCACGTCCCACTGGGAGGAGGCCCCGGGGAAGACCTAGGACACGCTGGAGGGACTACATCTCTCGGCTGGCTTGGGAATGCCTTGGGGTTCCCCCGGAGGAGCTGGGGGAGGTGTGTGTGGATCGGGAGGTCTGGGCGGCTTTGCTTGAGCTGCTGCTCCCGCGACCCGACTCCGGATAAAGCGGAAGAAAATGGATGGATGGATGGATGGATGAAGTTTGGGTGAAGAGCTGGATGAATTTCTGACGTGATTTTTCATTGGACTGAAGTTTTTTTTGTAAGTAGACAAAGTCAGTGCATGGCATCACGGACTAAATGGTAAATGGACTGCATTTATATAGCGCTTTTCCATCTGCATGAGACGCTCAAAGCGCTTTACAGTTACGCCTCACAAGCAGGCTGACTGGGTGACTGTGAGGAGGAAGCGTAGCCCTAAACAGAAGCCCCGTGTACACCGCCAACCCGTTCACATCTCTAACCGTTTTTCCCCACTCGACGACACACCCGCCGAGGATCAAACTCTGGTTATTGGCGACTCTGTTTTGAGAAATGTGAAGTTAGCGACACCAGCAACCATAGTCAATTGTCTTCCGGGGGCCAGAGCAGGCGACATTGAAGGAAATTTGAAACTGCTGGCTAAGGCTAAGCGTAAATTTGGTAAGATTGTAATTCACGTCGGCAGTAATGACACCCGGTTACGCCAATCGGAGGTCACTAAAATTAACATTAAATCGGTGTGTAACTTTGCAAAAACAATGTCGGACTCTGTAGTTTTCTCTGGGCCCCTCCCCAATCAGACCGGGAGTGACATGTTTAGCCGCATGTTCTCCTTGAATTGCTGGCTGTCTGAGTGGTGTCCAAAAAATGAGGTGGGCTTCATAGATAATTGGCAAAGCTTCTGGGGAAAACCTGGTCTTGTTAGGAGAGACGGCATCCATCCCACTTTGGATGGAGCAGCTCTCATTTCTAGAAATCTGGCCAATTTTCTTAAATCCTCCAAACCGTGACTATCCAGGGTTGGGACCAGGAAGCAGAGTTGTAGTCTTACACACCTCTCTGCAGCTTCTCTCCCCCTGCCATCCCCTCATTACCCCATCCCCGTAGAGACGGTGCCTGCTCCCAGACTACCAATAACCAGCAAAAATCTATTTAATCATAAAATTCAAAAAGAAAAAATAATATAGCACCTTCAACTGCACCACACACTAAAACAGTTAAATGTGGTCTATTAAACATTAGGTCTCTCTCTTCTAAGTCCCTGTTGGTAAATGATATAATAATTGATCAACATATTGATTTATTCTGCCTAACAGAAACCTGGTTACAGCAGGCTGAATATGTTAGTTTAAATGAGTCAACACCCCCGAGTCACACTAACTGTCAGAATGCTCGTAGCACGGGCCGGGGCGGAGGATTAGCAGCAATCTTCCATTCCAGCTTATTAATTAATCAAAAACCCAGACAGAGCTTTAATTCATTTGAAAGCTTGTCTCTTAGTCTTGTCCATCCAAATTGGAAGTCCCAAAAACCAGTTTTATTTGTTATTATCTATCGTCCACCTGGTCGTTACTGTGAGTTTCTCTGTGAATTTTCAGACCTTTTGTCTGACTTAGTGCTTAGCTCAGATAAGATAATTATAGTGGGCGATTTTAACATCCACACAGATGCTGAGAATGACAGCCTCAACACTGCATTTAATCTATTATTAGACTCTATTGGCTTTGCTCAAAAGTAAATGAGTCCACCCACCACTTTAATCATATCTTAGATCTTGTTCTGACTTATGGTATGGAAATAGAAGACTTAACAGTATTCCCTGAAAACTCCCTTCTGTCTGATCATTTCTTAATAACATTTACATTTACTCTGATGGACTACCCAGCAGTAGGGAATAAGTTTCATTACACTAGAAGTCTTTCAGAAAGCGCTGTAACTAGGTTTAAGGATATGATTCCTTCTTTATGTTCTCTAATGCCATATAACAACACAGTGCAGAGTAGCTACCTAAACTCTGTAAGGGAGTTAGAGTATCTCGTCAATAGTTTTACATCCTCATTGAAGACAACTTTGGATGCTGTAGCTCCTCTGAAAAAGAGAGCTTTAAATCAGAAGTGTCTGACTCCGTGGTATAACTCACAAACTCGTAGCTTAAAGCAGATAACCCGTAAGTTGGAGAGGAAATGGCGTCTCACTAATTTAGAAGATCTCACTTAGCCTGGAAAAAGAGTCTGTTGCTCTATAAAAAAAGCCCTCCGTAAAGCTAGGACATCTTTCTACTCATCACTAATTGAAGAAAATAAGAACAACCCCAGGTTTCTTTTCAGCACTGTAGCCAGGCTGACAAAGAGTCAGAGCTCTATTGAGCTGAGTATTCCATTAACTTTAACTAGTAATGACTTCATGACTTTCTTTGCTAACAAAATTTTAACTATTAGAGAAAAAATTACTCATAACCATCCCAAAGACGTATCGTTATCTTTGGCTGCTTTCAGTGATGCCGGTATTTGGTTAGACTCTTTCTCTCCGATTGTTCTGTCTGAGTTATTTTCATTAGTTACTTCATCCAAACCATCAACATGTTTATTAGACCCCATTCCTACCAGGCTGCTCAAGGAAGCCCTACCATTATTTAATGCTTCGATCTTAATATGATCAATCTATCTTTGTTAGTTGGCTATGTACCACAGGCTTTTAAGGTGGCAGTAATTAAACCATTACTTAAAAAGCCATCACTTGACCCAGCTATCTTAGCTAATTATAGGCCAATCTCCAACCTTCCTTTTCTCTCAAAAATTCTTGAAAGGGTAGTTGTAAAACAGCTAACTGATCATCTGCAGAGGAATGGTCTATTTGAAGAGTTTCAGTCAGGTTTTAGAATTCATCATAGTACAGAAACAGCATTAGTGAAGGTTACAAATGATCTTCTTATGGCCTTGGACAGTGGACTCATCTCTGTGCTTGTTCTGTTAGACCTCAGTGCTGCTTTTGATACTGTTGACCATAAAATTTTATTACAGAGATTAGAGCATGCCATAGGTATTAAAGGCACTGCGCTGTGGTGGTTTGAATCATATTTGTCTAATAGATTACAATTTGTTCATGTAAATGGGGAATCTTCTTCACAGACTAAAGTTAATTATGGAGTTCCACAAGGTTCTGTGCTAGGACCAATTTTATTCACTTTATATATGCTTCCCTTAGGCAGTATTATTAGACGGTATTGCTTAAATTTTCATTGTTACGCAGATGATACCCAGCTTTATCTATCCATGAAGCCAGAGGACACACACCAATTAGCTAAACTGCAGGATTGTCTTACAGACATAAAGACATGGATGACCTCTAATTTCCTGCTTTTAAACTCAGATAAAACTGAAGTTATTGTACTTGGCCCCACCAAATCTTAGAAACATGGTGTCTAACCAGATCCTTACTCTGGTTGGCATTACCTGACCTCTAGTAATACTGTGAGAAATCTTGGAGTCATTTTGATCAGGATATGTCATTCAAAGCGCATATTAAACAAATATGTAGGACTGCTTTTTGCATTTACGCATATCTCTAAAATCAGAAAGGTCTTGTCTCAGAGTGATGCTGAAAAACTAATTCATGCATTATTTCCTCTAGGCTGGACTATTGTAATTCATTATTATCAGGTTGTCCTAAAAGTTCCCTAAAAAGCCTTCAGTTAATTCAAAATGCTGCAGCTAGAGTACTGACGGGGACTAGAAGGAGAGAGCATATCTCACCTATATTGGCCTCTCTTCATTGGCTTCCTGTTAATTCTAGAATAGAATTTAAAATTCTTCTTCTTACTTATAAGGTTTTGAATAATCAGGTCCCATCTTATCTTAGGGACCTCGTAGTACCATATCACCCCAATAGAGCGCTTCGCTCTCAGACTGCAGGCTTACTTGTAGTTCCTAGGGTTTGTAAGAGTAGAATGGGAGGCAGAGCCTTCAGCTTTCAGGCTCCTCTCCTGTGGAACCAGCTCCCAATTCAGATCAGGGAGACAGACACCCTCTCTACTTTTAAGATTAGGCTTAAAACTTTCCTTTTTGCTAAAGCTTATAGTTAGGGCTGGATCAGGTGACCCTGAACCATCCCTTAGTTATGCTGCTATAGACGTAGACTGCTGGGGGGTTCCCATGATGCACTGTTTCTTTCTCTTTTTGCTCTGTATGCACCACTCTGCATTTAATCATTAGTGATTGATCTCTGCTCCCCTCCACAGCATGTCTTTTTCCTGGTTCTCTCCCTCAGCCCCAACCAGTCCCAGCAGAAGACTGCCCCTCCCTGAGCCTGGTTCTGCTGGAGGTTTCTTCCTGTTAAAAGGGAGTTTTTCCTTCCCACTGTAGCCAAGTGCTTGCTCACAGGGAGTCGTTTTGACCGTTGGGGTTTTACATAATTATTGTATGGCCTTGCCTTACAATATAAAGCGCCTTGGGGCAACTGTTTGTTGTGATTTGGCGCTATATAAAAAAAATTGATTGATTGATTGATTGATTGATTCACCCCGATGTCAGGGTGCTGCCATGGGCAAGTTGGAACATGCCCAAGCTGTTAAACAATTTCTCAGTTACTCACTTGTTGAAAGCCATCAAAAGCCGCCTGAATTTTACAAATGGTTTTCAACACGGAGGTGTTTTTCTGGTCGCGGCGCACACAGATTTGCGTCGTCGTCACGGAAACGACTCGGCGAATTTGCGCGCACATTCTTTCATTACAAAATGACCTTTAACAGTGGAATGTCCACATAAACTCCTCATGCCGGCCTCTTCTGAATCTTCTCTGTTCTCTCACGACGTCCTGGGTCAACAGAACCTTAAATTAGGATGATTTCAGCTCGAAACAGCCAGACAACGTCGCCTGGAAGCGCTGCGCGACGTCCCGCTCCGTGGGAAGTCCTTACACCGACAGAAACATCCCATAATCTCTCATCAGCCGTTAAACTTTTCACAGAAAACCAGCTTAATTTCTCGAATAGTGTCCACTCGGATATTCCTCACAGGTCCAGAAAAAATTTGATAAAGCAACGCGCGCCGTCTCGAGCAGCGTGTGAAACAAAGGAATTCAGCCGAGAGGGCGGGACCACATCTCACTCAAGGCCTGCCCACAGGGAAATGACATCACCGACACGCGTGAAAAAACTCACGCATGCGCACGAGGGTTCAAGCATGATTGGTGTAATCACGTCATTCAAATCCATATAGTTAAAAAAAATATATAAAAGGGTCGGTTTATTATCTAAGAGACCTCGTATATATATATATATATATATATATATATATATATATATATATATATATATATATATATATATATATATATATATATATATATATATCAGTGTCTCCATTTTTCTTCATGTGATCCTTATTACACCCTTACAGGTGGCCCTTATGTAGGGCCCCTTCACACATAGTACGAATGTAGTCGAATTGCGCAGGAATCATATGCAATACGTGTAAAATCATAGCTGCCTCCAACACCTCGTACACCTGTTGCTACAACTATTTGCACATACCAGCAGCTGAACGACAGATTGTGCCCTGTGATAGCCCATCAAACCTTCTCGCTGCAGGTGTCAGCCAAATTCCAGCTGGCATACACGAACATCTAACACCACTCGCATGGCACTCAGAAAATATGTGGCCATTCGCACTATCATCACGACAACAGTCAGCAGACGATGACTTTCGAGCTGGATGTAAAATTTGTCTAAGTGCCCCCATGTGTATGGTTTTGCAAACAGACACAGTGACACGTTGGTGTGTGCACTGAACTGACAGGGGGTGTGGCCACCGACAGGAGCGGCTGTTGAGATCTGTGGCTCTGGACATGCCAGCTGGGGAACACGTACTGTGTTTGGACGGACATGAAGTAATAACTGCCCACTGTGACACGCATGTCTGCTTGCTGTACTCACGTGGACATAGATAAAAACATATACTGCTGTGGCAATGGGTTGCAGTGAGTGCATGCATGGTGCGCACATTGACAGGCTACCCCAGGTAAAACGGACCAGCAGATCATAACACGCAGTGGTCGATCTGAATGTCACGTCACCTACGTGAGCTCTGTTCCACATGACGCGGTGTCTGTCCTGCAGCGCGCCATCCACAAGACACGCATGTCGGGCAGGACACGCGCGCGGGGCTGGCTGGACACGGGGCCAGCAGATGTGAACATGATAAGAGCGCCCTACTTCATCATTCATGTCATTTCATGACTGTACGTCTGTGACCATGGGTCATCTACAGAGGAACAGACGGATCATATTTGTATTGTCCACTTGATAAGAGGGATTCAATAAAATGTGGTGTTTTTATATGGTGTGTGGTTTTATTTTTTCTTAAATACATCTTTGTCCTTCTTGATATCAGGCATTTTCCAGCACCTTTTACACAACAGCAATGGTAGCTCAGTGGTAAAGTTTCTGGCTGGCAGTCAGAGCTTTTGAAAAGTGCAGGTTTGAATCCCATGGGTGGCATGTATTTTTTATTTTCACATCAGCTGCGCAATGTGGTTACACATTCCCACGTGCACGAAACCCTCGCAGCAGCATCATTCACGCCTGCCCATCGGCTTGATGTTTTCGTGGTTCTCTTATACGAGCTGTTCCGCTGTGATTTGCCCTGAGCTGTACTTATTCCTGCTATGTGTGAAGGGTCCCTTAAAGACAAAGGAAGCAAATGTTGTACATGCTGGTTGTTGTGCATTTCTTTCTGAAAATCTCAGTAAAATGGGTTGTTCCAAACATTGTTTAGAAGAACAGACAGGGGAAAACATATAAATAACTGCAGAAAATGATGATCTCAAATGCTTTAAATTGGCAACAAAACCAGAAAGACATGAAAGAATATGTAAAACCACCATTCAGATGGCTTGAATCATAGTCAGAATGACAAAGACTCAATGATCCGCTCCAGGATGATCAAAGATGTATTTAAAATTATATTATGCTCTTACATTGAGCTTACTAAATAAAATTATACATGCATGCACTCAAGCTTTTAATATCAAGATGATTTACTGTCTCCTGCTGGAATGGTGTGTTAGTCCAGAATGTAATTAGCAATGTTAGCTAATATCCATAGTTTCTCCAAAAATATTAATCCTATCGCACGCACGCACGCACGCACGCACGCACGCACGCACGCACGCACGCACGCACGCACGCACAGAGAAGTTCTTCTCTTCTCTGCATTCTGCCCAAAACAGGTGTTTCTATTTTAAGACACCGAGATGGTGGCGGAAGACCTCAATGTAATACACATTTCACTCATGGGTTCAGCAACATGACACTTAATTCAGTCATGGTAACAGCAATGTGACACTTCACTAAACTGACTAAACCAACTGAACTACAAAAACACCTAAATCAATAACACTAACGACACTGTTAATCTATCATGAACCACAATAACAACACTTAAATCCCCAAACTCTGAACTCCCATGGTGCATTGCAGCACAACACCCATTGTTTACTGGTTAGCTAAAATTGCTAATTTCTCAAAAAATATTTGACCTATCAACTTCTCATTTTCACAACATTCATCCTTGACCCAAAATACATAAGCATATTAAACAGCAAATGTCATCTCTCCCAGGTTTCTGTGTGATCAAAGCCACACACACACACACACACACACACACACACACACACACACACACACACACACACACACACACACACACACACACACACACACACACACACACACACACACACACACACACACACACACACACACACACACACACAGGCCACTTGGCTATTATAATATTAATATAGATGAAATTGCTTCTTCTTTGTGTTTATCAGCGGATCAAAAACCAGCTTTAAAGGTGCATACCGCCACCTGCTGTCTGAGAGCGTGTGGAATTATGGCATTTGTCATTCTGAAAGCAAAATATTAAAATGAAAAATAAAATAAGCAAAATGTACACTAAATTTCAATACTGTCAATTTAGGCTATAAATAAACTACAGCCCTCAGACAGGACATACCTCTGCCAAAGGTAAAGACTAACTGTCTTTGCCTGGGTCTCTCTGCCTCGACCAGTTTACACAATTTACATTTGAGTGTAGATGGTGTGTATTCATCCATGTAATATTCCATAGACCTGTCTGCCACCTGCTGGATGGTTAGTGTATGCTGGATGGATTATAGAAAACCTTGAATAAATGTAGTTGAACTTCCATTTAGTTTATTTGCCACAAGATGAATACTGGACATGTTATGTGTGCCTCGGTGTGCTCCACCTACTGGTGCCCGTCTTCAGCCAGCATCAGCTAACACGTTCAGCCAGCAGCCGCAGGGAGTAACATGAAGTCCAGTGTGAGGGAAAATAAAGGATAAATTATACTACATTATGGGAAAATCAAATCAAAATTACAGAATGTAATTTGTGGCTGGAGATCAGACTAAACCCTTTTATCTGCACTGCAGATTAGTGATGGCAAAGTCAAAACATTGTTCCTGAATATCTGAACATTTTGCAATACCCATGTCTGAGAACAGTGGGAACATTACATGTTGTGTTAAAAGAAACCTTACTGCATCACCAACTTTTACAAAACAAATGTTTTGAAACATCCCATTTCATTTGCACAATCTGGTGTTGGAATAGAATAAAACAGAATTGAAAGAATGTCTACAGTCAGCACACAGTCTGTCCGTGCATGAGCCTGAACGGTGCTTGTCTGAGGAATAGTGCTGGGTTGAAAAGATCGATTTGCAGATTTTAAATCGATTCTCATCTTAATACCCACAGATCGATTCATGCAACCAAAAAATTTCACTGCTGTTGGGCTGCTGTAACAGGAAAAATTAAATGATCATTTCTGTACATTGATTGTGGACGTGCTGGTTCTGATTTAGAAGTGCATCCACAACTTATTCATCAAGCTCTGTCAAAACCATTTAAAGATGTCAATCATGACTACCAGAGTCGCAGACCGGACGGTCTCTCCAAAAAATTGGTCCGCCCTGCCTCCACTGTGCATGTGTCATTTCGGGGCTCAGTCACTCGTCTGAGACAGAGTCTCTTCATCCAAAGCGATCAAATGGATTAATATCATTATTAACCATCATCAGATGACAAGGTAAAACCTCTTAAATTATTCTAAAGGCAGTTTTAAGCAGAAACAAAGTGATATTTGGTGACGCTTTCAAATGACATACGCGCAGTGAATGCATCAGCTAGCAACCCGTGTAGCTGCGGCGCTCTGATTGCTTCTTCCGTCTTTTATGATGAAATAATGCTGAATTATGATTGTTGTAGAAAAGCTTCAGATATCTGCCACTGAGACAGAAGATGACTGGAGTGCAGTTTAAAGCAGAAACAAGGTGATAATCTGTGAACTGAGGCTGATGACGCATGCACAGTGAAGGCAGGGCAGACAAATTTTCAGGGGGGACTGTTCGGTTGGCAACATCCGGACTGTTGTTGCGGACAAGAAAAGAGAGTCGTCCGCTGTTTATGACGTGCCATTTCCGTGGGACAGCGCACAAAGATTCTCTGGGGTGGACTGAAGGAGAACGTTTTGCATAGCCGTGTTCTCCTGCTGCAGGAAAACTTAAGAGAACTTTCCGCCAGCTGCAGGAAAACTTCTCTCATAACTACGTTCTCCTGTTGCAGGAGAAAAGTTCTCCTATAGCGTGTCGCACAGCGAGCACTGCACGAATTTGGTAGGGGAGACCAGGGCCATTATCCCCCAGAAAATTTTACATTTATAACTCTCTGAAACACTATTGCGGGCAGCACGGTGGCTTGGTGGTTAGCACTGTTGTCTCACAGCGAGACGGTCGTAGGTTCAATTCCCACCTGTGGCCTTTCTGTGTGGAGTTTGCATGTTCTCCCCGTGTTTGCGTGGATTTCCTTCGGGTGCTCCGGTTTCTTCCCACATCCAAAGACATGCGGGTCAGGTGGATTGGAACCTTTAAATTGTCCATAGGTGTGCGAGTGGGTGTGACTGTTTGTTTGTCTGTTTGTGGCCCTGTGACAGACTGGCGATCTGTCCTGGGTGTACCCCACCTCGCGCTCTATGACTGCTGAGGCTCCAGCCCCCCGCGACCCTTAATTGGACTAAGCGGTTGAAGATGAGTGTGTGACTGTGTGTGAAACACCATTGCTTGCATTTTGAGGGACAAATTTTGTGAAGTAGTATTAATATGCTGCATAACTAGACAATCAGGTAACAGCTCAAAAAACGGTTTTAATAACATGAACCCAAATCGATATCGGATCGGATTGAATTGAACTGAAATAATCAATTCTAAATCTTAAGAATCGGAATTGAATAGATTCTTGAAATTTAAATCGATACCCAGCCCTACTGAGGAACATTGTGAATGAATGTAAAAACAGAACCTATGAATTACTATTGATACCGTAGCTCAAAGTGTTTCACATTTTCCAGCGTGGCAGGAAGACTGAAGGACAAAGAAAACAGATCTGTGGTTGCTTTCCCTCTGAACTGTCTACTGGTTCTGAGTGCAGGCTAACAAGCTTGCAAACTTTAATTTTTGTGAAACGGAGGATATTTATTGCAGGAATCGTAATCAAAGAAGTGAAAACATTAAAGGAAACAAACTTGAGACCGGCGATGGCATAATGCAATCCTCAACCTCACCACAAGACAACACTGAATCCTACACACTGTACAGTAGCTTTAACTAAAATAATACTATTTGAGTAAAATGATATTCATCAAATTCAATTTAAATCCATAATACAACTAAATCCAAACACAGGCTGCAGATGACAAGTGGAACAATCCAAGCTCTGTGCTTTCCGGATCTTTTAACATCTGTAGAATCCTACTATTGTTCCACACAAACACACAGGTAAACACCCCCCCGCACACACACACACACACACACACACACACACACACACACACACACACACACACACACACACACACACACACACACATACCTTTACATCTTACCTCATCCCCCTTCCTTTCATTCATTCTGTTCTTTTGTACTGTGAGATGCAGAGAGGAAAAGAGGGACGGAGGGAAGTGGGGGGGGCTTTTGTTGCCTTTCAGGTGGTTTCACATGAAAAGCCAGAGAACACACCTATGCTGCCGCCACCAGCGACCCACGGCGTCTCAGTTGCTTCCGCTGAGTATACCCGAGTTACTCTGCAGCACAAACACGCACAAACGAAGACTCCTTTGCGGTGTGTGGATGGGACAGGTACGGCTGGGTCACGGGTGCAGTGCGATGGCAGGTAGAGGCCGTGGTCAATGACAGTGTCTAATCACACCCTCGGTGCACTCTTCTTACAGTGAGGAGTTCAGGCAGTGCATGCCATGTGCGTGCATGTGTGCACACTCATGCACATTTTCTTTTTATGCAGTGCATGGTGCACGATCTAAAGTTCGTGTCAGGTGTCAGGTAGCTACTTGTCTTTGTGTCCTCAAGGCTGCCATTGCTTGGATAGTGTTTACAGCCCAGAGAGCACAGGGGAGAAGGAGGGAGGAGCACTGGGGGGGGGCACAGTCTTTGATGTGATCGAGGCTGCTGGATAGTGTGCGAGAAAGAGAGAATGAGAATTTCTAAGAGTAGTTTCTTTGAAGCATTTATAAATGTGCGCAAACACGGAAGAAACGGTTTCATTTTGATGATTCAGCCCACGGCTTGGTCCAAGATTTTCTGGCAACCTGAGAAGAATTTACTCAAATGTTGGTACCCCCCCCAAGCCAAACCAGATCCACATCCAGATCAGGAACAGTCGCCTCCTATTTATGGTTGATATTGAAATGATACAAGAACTCTGTGACAAACAATGACAATTATCTGCATTTTTGTTAAAAATGAATGTTATGTTTTTGAAAGATATAATATATTAAAGGGGTACTCTTAATCATTTAAATGCAATTAGGTCATGTCAGGTCAGGGGAATATATGTTTGGCGCTGCCCATTGCTGCACATCACACTACCGAATGACCTTGAGCGTGCCCATCTGTCAATCATCTAACAACTGGTAAATCCCCACCTGTTGACCATCTACCATGTATGTACTGTAGCCAGGTGGCCTCCACCAACTGCTGGGATCCTCAAAACTGAGTGGTGGATCATGCACAGAGAAATGTGCTACATGTTCAAAATGTCATAGCTGATGTTCCCTCACAATGCAAGTACTGATCCTTATAGCCTCCCTAAGTAACTGCTTGCTTGACACAAAGTCAGTCCAGCAATACTCAAAGGTCCTCCAAAGAGACCAAGTATCAAAAACATCCCATTGTTGCCTTAAGTCACCGGTGAGAGTCGATGTATCTCAGCCATACAATAACACAAGAAACTCCAGGAACCAAAAGACTTGGATTTTTGTTTTCTTGCAAAAATATCAGCATCTCTAAACACTTTCTAATGATCTTCCCAGGCATCTCACGATCTCAAAGGCAAAGGATCCAGAGACATGAATATCACTGCAGAGATAAGTGATAAGCTTGCATCACCACTCTTTCATAATGAAGAGCGGAGTAGGATTTTCTTTTACCAAAACAGATCAAATCTAGGCTTGCATCTCAGATGTACCTTCTCGCAATTTGTAGCTAAACGTTCAGGTCTTCTTTTTAAGAAAATCCTCCTCTATACAACTTCATCATGATATTACATAACTGGTGATACAAAATGCAAAATTTGCACTGTGCACAATTTCTCCAATCACAGCCACATAAGCCTATATCTTCTTCTGGGCTTTCTGCTTGTCTTAGTGGCTTCCTCACTCTTCTCATTCTTGCACAGTCACTCAGTTTTTGAGAACTGTCTACTTACCGTAGTATGCCATACTGTTTGTATTTCTTCATAACTGATGTAAATAAAGTCCAAGACATATTCTGTGGCAGCTTTACCAAGAAAGGGAGGAGCACAGGCTGATCGATAAGAGTGGAGGAAGGTGCACACAGGTGGACTACATTCTTTGTAGGAGACGCAAGCTAACTGGAGACTGAACGATGGTGGCAGGATAGAGTGTAGCTAGACAGCATAAGGTGATGGTTTGTAGAATGACTTTAGAGGTGAAGAAGAAGAAGAGAGTGAGAGCTCAACCGAGGATCAGATGGTGGCAACTGAAGGACGTGTGAAATTCAGTGAGCAGGTGACAGAGGCACTGGATGGAGATTTTTGTATGCAATTTTGGACAGCTAGGAAGGTACTGGATGTGACAAATGGACAGCAGAAGGAAGTCATTGAGACTTGATGGTGGAACGAAGATGTCCAGGAAAGCATAAGGAGAAAGACGTTGGCGAATAAGAACTGGGATATTTGGAGAGATGAAGAAAGTAGACAGGAGTAATAGGAGATGCGGTGTAAGGTAAAAAGTGAAGTGGCAAAAGCTAATGAAAAGGCCTATAGCAAGCTGCACAAGAAGTTGAATAGTAAGGATGTACTGATTGGCCAGACAAAGGGACAGAGCTGGAAAGGATGTGCAGCAGGTTAGGGTGCTAAAAGATACAGATGGTAATGTGCTGACAAGCAAGGAGAGTGTGTTGAGTAGGTGGAGCGAATATTTTGAGGAGCTGATGAGTGAAGAAAATGAGAACGAGAAAAGGTTGGATGATTTAAAGAGAGTAAATGAGAAAGTGCAAGAGATCAGTAAGGATGAAGTGACACAGCATGGAAGAGGAAAGGCAATTGGTCCAGATGACATTCTAATGGAGGCATGGAAATGTCTTGTTGAGATGGCAGTGGAGTTTCTAACCAGATTGTTTAATAAAATCTCAGAAAGTGAGAAGATGCCTGAGGAGTGGAGATGAAGTGTGTTGGTTCCTATTTTTAAGAACAAAGGTGATGTGCAGACCTGCAGTAACTACAGAGGCAAAAAGTTGATCAACCACAGCATGAAAGCTAGACTTAGAAAACAGGTGAAGATCTGTCAAGTTGGAGGAGGGATTACACCAAGGGTCAGCTCTGAGCCCTTTCTTGTTCACAATGGTGATGGACAGATTGATGGATGAGATCAGGCAGGAGTCTCCGTGAACTATGATGTTTGCAGATGACATTGTCATCTGTAGTGAGAGTAGAGAGCAGGTTGACTCTAGCTTGGAAAGGTGGAGATATGCTCTGGAGAGCCAGGGAATGAAATTCAGTAGGAGCAAGACTGAGTACATGTGTGAATGAGAGGGACCCCAGTGGAATAGCGCAGTTACAAGGAGTAGAAGTGGTAAAAGTAGATGAGTTTAAGTACTTGGGATTACCTGTCCAAAGTAATGGAGAGTGTGGAAGAGAAGCGGAGTGGGTGGAGAAAGGGGTCAGGGATGATTTGTGACCAAAGTGTATCTGCCAGAGTGAAGAAGAAACTTTACAAGACAGTAATGAGACCAGCTATGTTATACGGCTTAGAGGCGGTGGCACAAACAAAAAGACAGGAGGCAGAGCTGCAGGTGGCAGAGCAGATGATGATGAGATTCTCTTTGGGAGTGATGAGAATGAACAAGATTAGGAATGAAATATCAGAGGGATATCTCAGGTGGGACGGTTTGGAGACAAAGTCAGAGAGGTGAGATGGAGATGGTTTGGACATGTGCAGAGGAGAGACCCAGGGTATATTGGGAGGAGGATACTGAGGATGGAGCCACCAGGCAGGAGGAGAAGAGGGAGGCCAAAGAGGAGGTTTATGGATATGCTGAGGGAGGACATGCAGGTGGTTGGTGTGACAGAGGAAGATACAGAGGACAGGATGAGACGGAAACAATTGATCTGCTGTGGCGACCCCTAACGGGAACAGCCAAAAGAACAAGATTTTAGCTTTCAAATGTTAAATAATTGTGATGTAATTTTGTTTGTTTAATTCACACATGAACATGCATTTTCGGCCTGTGACCTTTCAGCCTGTCTAATGACCCTTCAAAGGAAAGAATTGGGGCTCTTGTGTACTCAACATGTTTTTAAAATTACATGTAGCTTGAAATGAGCTTGTTTGATACATATATACATATTAGGCCATGAAAGACTCCATTCAGTTTTGGAGGTGATCTGGATCATGTTTCATTTTATATAGTCTTTGAAGGATTATGTCAAAACTACTTCACAGATTCTCACCAAATTTTCACCATGGATACATATTAGGCCATGAATGACTGTCAAATCTTGGAGGTAATCTGAATCCGGATTCTGTATCAAGATTTCACTTTATACACACTTTGAAGGATTACGTCCAAACCACTTCACGGATTCTCAACAAATTTGCACCACAGATAGATATTAGGTCATGGAAGACTCCACTGAATTTTGGAGGTGATCTGGTTCCAGATTGGCGGGCGTCAGAAATGTTTATTATATATTTAGGGAATAACCCTGTTGTGTCTGATGATTTTCAGACATTCATGCTGTGACCATATAATAGCATGAACGTCTGCAAATCATCAGACACAACAGGGTTATTCCCATTCTAATCCAATTCCATCATTTGCATGGTTTATTTTTCTGTAAGTAATTTAGTTGGCGAGGCTTACCGTTGAGGCAGTGTCACTCCAACAGGGCACGCAGTAATCCATCAAATGTGAAATTGTAATTCTGTATCAGAATCCACATTGATACTTACGTATGGTAGCTTAAATTCACCCATTTTGGCTGCGTCGTCGGTATGTGTCGGTATCTCTCGCTCTCACCTAACAGCGCTAACAGCTAGGAGCACGTGTGGCTGGTGTTCTGTTGAATTGTGCATTTCGTTGCATGCGCAGTTATGCGGAGGACAAGAATGATATTTGACAGAAATGACTTCTCGTCAGAACACCGGTCAGGCCGTCGAGTAATACATCCAAATGTGAAATGTTTGAATATTTTGCCACCATTACCCCTATATTATACAGTCTGAAAGCTTACACGATTAACCAATCAAATTCGCAGAAAAAATGTAATTGGATTAGAAGTAGTTGTATATTTCCTGAGCGGTGTTCAGTTCTGATTGAGTGCAAATACAGAAAAATGTTTGTTGTGCCTTCAAACTGCATATGAGATTACAAAAAAGGATCAATGAATGCAGGAAGGTTGAGTAGCAGCATAATGAAAGTGAAAAATTTATACTGTATAGTCTAGACTCATTACACATCAACAAAAATATTTGAAGCATTTTAAAAAATTTTAATTTTAATAATTGTGAAAAAAAATTGACCATGGCATTGCTGTACTTGATTGGCCAGCCAAGTCACTTGGTTTTGTTTTTATTCCTTAAACTGATTCAACGCTTTGGAAATATGCCATAGAATCAATGCACCAACATGCCTCCCCACCCCCACCCCCATCAACTCATAACTAATTTTACAGTGTAAAATTGAACTAAAAGTTTGCCTTTTTAGCAGTAGAAAATCAGATTACACAGGCTCACCTCTGATCAAAAATGAGTCAGAATAACATCTGGTACATGTTGCATAAACATCTTACCTTTGTAATGGATAAGGAGTGCCATGTGTGTTTATGTGCATAATTACGACCGAGGGCCGGGGGGATAATAACTGAAAAGAAAAAGAGAAAAAGAGAGGCAAGAGACCAGACATGCAGGTTTTTACAGTACGTATGTTTTAGGGCTCCCTCGGGGCGAGACAATTAAAGAGCATTTATGAAGATGACAGAGCTGTGGGGGAGAGGCAGGGAGGCCAGGGAGTGGAAATCTGCAGGTGTATGAAGGTGTGTGTTTTTGTATGAGGAATGCCTTCATGGGAAGGAGTACTCAGGTGCAGTGAAAAGATCACGCGAGGTGCACATGCGTGCGCTTCCGTGCATGTTTGATATACAGATTGCTTGTGTAAAGGTAAAAAAAGAATAGTATGAATAGATAATTTTTCTCATGCAACATTTCTGAGCTGATGATAGACGGAGGGTGCAACAACAGACATTCCACTACGAAGAAGAAAAAAGAGAGAGAGAGGCAAAGAGACTATGTGAAGAACAGATCTGAAAGAGTTTTTGTGGGCCTGCAACAAAGACCCCTCAGAAAACACAGTGGCATAGGAATGTTAATTAATTAATGAGAAACTATTCAGCCTGAAAAGAATGGTGGAGAAAGAAAGACAGAGATACGCACAGCCAGGTTGGACAACTCACACAGGGTGCAAAGACATTTAACTGTTGCTCTAGAATTCAATAAACAGCATTACACACTCGAGGTACAATGCACATTAACCCTTTATGGCCTCGTGGTTTGTTTTTGAGAAAGTACTCCGGCAGTGACAAACCCAAAAGTAAAAGCTTATTACTCCTGAACATATTATCAAGGAGCCATTTACTTTGTACCAACTGATATAAGATATTTTAATACCTCCTGAAAATGAAAATGGGTTGATATCAAGTTTAGCCATACCCAGATTGAACCATGATCAACCCAATCTCACGCCATTTCGTGATGGCATCATAAAAGTAAATTAATCTATTGGTTCATGGTACCGTCACAAAAAGTGACACATTTTTGTGAGGGTATCACAAAATGTGGGGTGACACGGGGGGGAGGGGGGGGGGTCTGTGGGGGTTATGGTTAGATTTCATTTTTCAAAATGCTTATTTCAAGAACCAGTTAGCTCCTCAGGCTAAATGTTGTGCCACTGATAAATATTGAACAAGGTGAAAAACAACGGCATTTGGCACCTTGACGTTTTTTTTGTTATGAATACTGGCGTTCATCAGGGATGTGTTCTGGTTCCTGCACTGTTCAGTGCTTGCATGGACTGAATGTTATGTCAGGTTGTGCAATCCAGCAGCTTTGGTGCCTTTTTTTTGGCGCAGAAACGTTTACTGACCTTGACTGTGATTGTGCTCTTTGCAGAATCACTGGATACACCGACTGCAGCACTTGAGAAGCTGAGTGAGGGAGTCAGAGTGTCAGGGTTTGAGGTGTCCCTGGATCAAGACTCGCATCTAGGCTTTCACTGACTTCCTGGACTCAGCTATCATAAGTGTATCTGTATGCGGTGAAATGATCAAACCTGCAGAGACTCACTTATCTCAGTAATGAGGTTGGTTCTTTGGTCTTTGAGCTCTAGAGATGTCTGGAAGAACTTAAATATGATGTTGTCCCTGGACTGAGGTCTTTGGTGATGCCATTGTCTTTGAAGAAGAATGAAGGTCCAAGTCTTGAGGGTCATGGTGCTTCCTGTTTTACTGTGTAATTGTTAGACTTGGATGCTTACAGTGACCTAAGGCAATGACATCTTTGGTCATTTGTCTCTTTGGACGATCACTGGGTATTGCTGGACTGACTCCGTGTCAAACAAATGGTTATTTAAGGAGACTACAATGGGGACGGGAGTATCACTTGCACAACTGTCCCACAACCATGGTGCCACCCTCATACATATGTTGTGCCACAGTGCATTTGGACTTTGCAGTCTTGTGACTGCAACTGTACTTTTGACCAAAACATCGCTGAACATCTTCTTGAGGGGCCTCTGAGGGTGAGTCTCTGTGACAGACTTGTCTCTATGTAACTGGGGCTTTAGATGCATGGAAAATAATAATTCATTAATGAAAAATAATGTGTGGCACATGTACTGTAGATGTTGGCCACATCCAAGTTGGTTTTGCACAGTAATTTTACATGCATGCATACAATTACAACTTCAAATGCACAGATTTGTACGAATGCAACATCATGTCAATGTAACGCAACTGAAAGCACCAATTCCTCCACTCTGGAGTTTGTTGAACTCAACCAACATACTACTTTCAGTTAATCCAGCACTGTTGTAAAAGAGTTCTTGCATTTGTTAAATTTGATCAAAACCATCTAATCCATCCAATAAAACATGAGAATCAGTAAAACAGGAGTTATGAGGTGCAAAAGTAGCATTACGAGGTGTGATTTAATGGCAACCCCATCTACCTTATCCCCCTTAAATCTTTTGCAATCATTCCTGTGTTCTGTGTTTTTGTTGACCATTTTTACTGTTATATGTCATTATTTTACTGTTATCTGCCCTTCTTATTGCAGGTTTTTACTGGTGGTTACTACGTGCTTATCTGATGTACCGGACCTTGATGAGAGAAAAGCATGAATCTTAAGTTGCTTTAAAACGCATTATTATGACATGATTAAAACTTGCAGCCTGTAAGACCCGACTGCATTACTTATAAAGAGTTGTAAGCAATTTTTCTACTTTTATTGCCAAGGCTCAGATTTTTTTAAGTTATGGTATAGTACTTTCACTCCCTATAGTGTCCTTATGTTTACAAGGAAAACAGAGCATGGACTGAAGAAATAAAGCAGTCACTACAACAGGTTTAATTTTCAAGTGTTAATAGCACAATTACTTTCTGCAAAGAGGAGCAAATTAAACAATTTTTGGGCCCAGGCATCTCTAATGTTGCAGCTCAATTAATTTGAGTGGCTCCAATAAACTCCACCAGAAGACTAATTTATATTTGCTGTTAAAAATAATTTGGTTTTAACCTCCTTCTCACATTCGTTGAGTGATCCAGTCCTATAGGGCCCATGTTTGTTCCAGTATACATATAATATTGTGTATGTGGTGTACAGGAAGTGACAGAACAAGTTTACACTCTGTGTGCTTCTTACCCTGTGTGCTGCTATACAATGCAGCTGGAACCTCAATTTCCCCGAGAGAGTCTTCCCAAGGGATCAATAAAGTTCCTTCTAATCTAATTTCTAATCTAATCAACACTACAAAACAACATTCTAACTGTATTTACCATCCTAGATAGATAGATAGATAGATAGATAGATAGATAGATAGATAGATAGATAGATAGATAGCTTTTATTATCACTGTCATTACAACAATGAGATTTCCGCACTCACATTCCACACACAAACAGCAATTAATCCACAATTATTACTTGTTTACCGTAATAATGGCACACATCAGAATTAGGACAACACTGAAGTTGCGCTGCCTGCCAGCTTGGGAAGAACGGGGGCCTGCCGCGGGGGGGGGGGGGGGGGGGGGGTGCACGAAGAGAGGTTAAAGGAGAAACTGGAGCATGCTTCAGTCCATGTGTAAGTTAGTTATTGTCTTTGTGGGTTGAGATAAGAATGGAGCCGAATAATCTCACCAAGGCCTGAATAAATTCCTCTGGAGGTTAACAGTGGGCAATTGACCTTGAGGCTAGATAAGCCTGTAGTGTTGCAGCTGAGCAGTGAAAAACACTTTTTAACAGTTCCACTTGAACAACCCAATCCCATTTATGAATTAAGAATATTCCCAATTATGAATTAAGAATATTCACCGGCCTCCGAAACCTTCAGCTTCAACTGCAAGGCATGCATCAGCGCCAAGGTGTCATCCAATTTGCGTCTGATTTCAAGAGACAATGCAGTCTGAGAATGCACTGCCTTGCCAACCTCGTTAATCATGACGGACAAGGGAGGGCCCGTGGTTCTTGATGCCGCCGTCTTGACAATTTTCCGGTAGATCAGAGCAGCACATAAGCCATAAAGTACCAGCCCTGCTGCCATGAGACCAAAAATGAATAAATCCTCGACATCCTCAATGGAGAAAGGTGCCAAGCATGCAACACGCCAAGACCCCCAGGAGTTGAGGACATAGTCCGCAGGATACGTTCCATCTGGGCAGGTAGGATCCCCCGGTCCTGACCTTCTTGTAGAAAAAACAGTGTCAATAGCGTTCAGAGACCAGCTGATCAATTCCATGGTTAATCCAATAGTAGTCCAATAGATCCAGAATCCAATATAGTTTTGAGGAATTCACAGTCTGGTGAAGTAGGGACTTGAAGATTAAAGGCAGAGAGATAAGGGAGAGTGGAGGAGATGCGACGCCCTCGTTGGAGTCCCAAGCTGTGTGTGTGTCCTACATATGAAACACTTTATGCGTGTGGCTCGTATGTGTGACTGCAGCAGAGGCAGTACTCTCTGCACTGTGGGTTTTTGTGTGTGTTGACAGAAAACCTGCAGCACACACTTCTTAGATCAGGGAGGGAATCCAATGAAAAGCTCATTAAAAGTCTGCTAACGAGTCTTTCATTGGATTCAGGTGTGTTGAAGCAGGGAGACAACTAAGAGTGTCAGGAAGGTGGCTCTCGAGGACCAAACTTGGCCACCCCTGTCTTAGATGATCCATTAGGTCAACAACAAGCCATATTATTGCAGACATTTGGAATAAAAGGTTCACAAAGGAGATGTTCAGTCATGTTAATGTTAGCCGTCAGTATCATACTATGTGATGTTAGCGACTTTTCAATATACATGAACAATTAAATCCATTATGAACCACTTGTTTAAGGCACAGTGGCTTAGTGGTTAGCAGTGTTGCTTCAGAGCAAGAAGGTTGATGGATTGCTCTCCACCTGGGCCTTTACATGTTCTCCCTGTGTCTTCATGGTTTCCCTCCAGGTACTCTCTATACCCCATCTCCAAAGACAGGCAGGTTAGGTGAGTTGAAAACTCTAAATTGTATACATTGGGGTGAATAGATGTGAGTGTGTCTGTATTTGTGTGCTGGTCCTCTGATGGACTGGTGGTCCATCCAGGGTGTAGACCGCCTTCCACCCAATGACCAGCCCACCCTGCGATCTTTAACAAAAACAACAATAAAACAAAGCCCTTCTTTCATAAGAAGAGTTAAATTAAAATATCAAGTACAAATAAAAAGTATAGACCAGCACATAAACTTTAAATAAGACAAAACTAATGATATGACATCAGATAAGAAACAGGTTTTAATATTAGCCTTCTAATTGCAACAGGTAAGCTCTTCCCTTGCCCACCATGCTCCCACACAAAATGCAAAGAAAGAATCACACTCACCTTCAACGAGCTTACTACAATTGAGGGTCACGGGAGGCTGGAGCCTATCCCAGCAGTCATACGGCATGAGACGGGGTACACCCTGGACAAGATGCCAGTCTGTCGTAGGGCCACAGGCACACCAGCGGACCAATGGACAATTTAAAGTGTCCAATCCATCTAACCTGCATGTCTTTCGATGTGGGAGGAAGCTGGAGCACCCGGAGAGAACCCATACAAACACAGGGAGAACATGCAAACTACACACAGAAAGGTCACAGGTGGGAATCGATCCCAAGACCTAATTGCTGTGAGGCAACAGTGCTAACCACTAATCCACTGTGCTGCCCCAAAGGAAGAATCTGCCTGTTGTAATTTGAAAGCAAAGTCAGTAGGTTCTGAAGCCTACTTGTGTAAATATTGTGTAAATAGCAAAGCACAGTGGGACAAGCCCTGAATGCAGTTGCGCTATATGCTTTTAGACCAATGATGTCCAAAGATGTTCCTGAATGGGCCAAAAGGGTGGACTGATGACATGAAAATTCAGTAAGGTATATCTTATATATTATATTCCAATCTAAGGAGGAACTATGCTAGTATATGAAGGTATATCTAAATATCTAAAAAGGAAGAGTAAAATAGGAGAGTAGAAAAGAGTAGAGTACAGCCACTTAGGTGCCTGGTCTTGAGAACCAGGGATGGTAGGTTTAAAAGCTTTTTTATCCCATTGGAACTCTCCCTACCCACCCAAGCGGCTCAATATAATATAATACGTAAGTAATAAGACACAAGAAATATAAGACATCACAGGAGAAGATTGTTATATAGGTAATTTAGTATGTAGACTAGTTAAAATTAAATGTAGTTAGTAGGCTATGCTATAAATCTGGTATTTTATTATAGAAACAGAAGCTATGAGCGTATGAGTGTATTGGTATCTATCTAAAGTCATTTGCTAGCATACTATAGGAAAATAAAAAGTATAATCATTATGCTATCAAATGGAAACCTAAGAACCTAGGTACTATATGTTGATATCTTAAAAGAACACATAAACTGATGAATCGTTAAAAAATAAAATAATAAGCTAGTTATAGTAGAAGAGCTAAATTAGCCGTTAATAAGCCAATCGTACCCAGCAAGCTAACACAATAAACAAAAATGGTAATTAGTGTATAAAGTACAATAGCGTAGTTAAACCTACAGTAACGGTATTAACAAATACATATAAAATAAATGTGGACAAAAGATTGACATGACTTTTAGCAAATGGGATAAGTTCATCAGTGAAATCACATGGTGAAGTCAGTGGCTGCAAAGTAAACCTGCACCTCCAACTCTTGGCCCTTTCTGGAATGTCTCGTGACATCACTGCTGTAGACCATGTCCACTATCATGTCAAGATAGGGCCCCAGACTGAGGTTACTGGTGTAAACCTCGGCTGTCTCTGTCAGATCTGACTCAAAATGGGCAAAGTTGTCCATCGTTGAATTTTGTTTCCTAGAGAATAAACTGAATCCCTGAATGTTATTAGAAGTAAAAATCAAACAGTGAAATTCAGTACAAATTCTGTCACTCCACCACTAAATAATTATGCTCCCACCAAGAACAACCCCCTCTGGTACCTCCATTGTACACGTGGGCTTTTGCTTGAGGCAGCTGACACTGTTTCAAGTCTGCACTCTTCTGTCCACACACAGCTGTGTGTGTGTGTGTGTGTGTGTAACGGATACGTGCGCTCGTGCTGGTCACGCATAATTTGCTATTTTCTGTCACTGTCCCGTGTGATCGTGACATTCCTGCAGTGGAAACGTGAGAAGGTGAGACTTAGGAGACCCTGGATTCTGCCCTGGCTGGGGATCGAGGGGCACTGAAGTGACAGAATTCAACCTTCCTTCAAAACAACAACAACAAAAACTCTAACCCTCATCCACACACACTGTTCCTCTTTTTGTCTCACACAAAACTCATTTTTGGCTTTATGTAACTCTCACTAAGAATTCCCTCTCACACTGCATCGCTGCTTCTCTTCGGAATCTCAACATCACATTTCCCACCACGCCTCAGTTCAAACTAAAGGAGGGGAGGAAGAAAGGGAGAGATTGAAAGTACAGTGTAAAGAGAGAGAGAGAGAGAGAGGGGGGGGGGGGGGGGGGAGTCTGAGACTCACGGGTCCCTCCCACTTTTCAGAGATGCTCCAGCCCATCCCTAAATTACAGACCAATGAAGGCAGCTCATTCAGAACTCATGTGCTCCTTCTACAATAGGTAAGGAGTGAGAGAGCAAGAATTGTACACAAAGGGACAGAAAGAGAGACAGAGGGCTTGTATGAGACGAGAGAGAGAGAGCGAGACAGAGAGAGAGAGGGAGCAGAGAAAGAAGCCGCAAGGAAGTTAGAGCAGACTTAATGCCTAGTAATTAAATGGGGACAGGCGGACAGAGGGACTGAAGCAAAACAGAGAAGGACAGAGAGATGCTGCAGTGAGACGTGTCAGGGACAACCTGTTCTGAAGACATCTAACCAATCAGAGACCGTTCTCATTTGGCAACTACCAGAGAGCATAGCGGGGCCAGAACGCACACAGGTGGAACTGCAGACAGGTGGACACTCAGACATGCTGCCTGTGTTTCTGATTCTTTGCGTGGCTGGAAACGTTTGGGGGGCCGGCCCTGGAGTGCGGCGGTACGGACGGATCCAGGAAAGGTTGGGTCCAGCCACGCTGCTGTGCCCCTCTTTGTGCCACTGTGAGGAAGATGGGATGGAAGTCATGGTGGACTGCTCAGAGTCGGGACTATCATCAGTGCCAGCCGACCTTAGCCCCCTCACCACATACCTGTGAGTACCACCCACCACCTCCTGACATCGCTTTCGTGTCCTGCTTCGTGTCTCTCGCTTTAATCTTTCCACTGGCAGGCCTCATGCCACATCCCAGTGTTTCCGCTGACTCCACTCATCATTTGCTTATTTCCACTTTCTCACGCTAAACCCCTTCCTGAGCCCTAAAATTCTTCTGGACTCTTATTTCAAGTCCAAGCAATCCAAGGTGTGCAATTTGTGTCCCCGTGTTGCCACATTTGTAGCAGGGATTTTGTCTGTTTTGGAAAGGGAGCAGCGGCTATACTTGTGTTGGCTAGACAACATCAACATAACCTGCATTTCGACAAAAGCGGACGGGGGCTAAGCGGGAAGGTGCACATGAAAAGAGTGTTGGTCACGATGGCAAAATGACTGGACCCCGTCTGTCAGTGTCGGGTTTCCAAACGCCAACTGGAGACCCTGCAAGAGTGTGTGTGTGTGTGCGTGTATGTGTAAATGCATAAGCAAGTGCGTGTGTGTCTGTGTGTGCATGCGACGTAGGAACATGTGTGTGATCTTTCACATATAATGTTATGAAAGTACTCTGCATCATATTGGACTACAGCAAAGGTGTTACATGTTGGAACATGACAGAATTTGTTGCCATGTGACATTCAAAGAGAACTGATTTCATGCTCTATTCCCAACAAAAAACAAGTCTTATTTGCAAAGATTTTTTTTTTAATCCATTTATTCATGAAGCAGGTTCTTAAACTGCCCTGATCTTGAGACTGCTTCACTGTGTGAACCTCTGTAGGGAGACTAAGGATGTTTTGCAACAACCCATATTGCAGGAATTGAGGTCAAATCCAGGAAACAGCATGTGATAGGTGATCTACAAGGGACTGAATTCACACAAGGTCACAGACAGAAATGCACAGAATGCAACCAACAACTCTGCATCAGTTGGACTTCAAAACAGCTGTGGATGCACACAGAAATACATGCACGTGTGCTTATTTGTGCTTATTTGAGGTTTTGTTGTCTACCACATCGACGTGTGTCGCGCATGTGGCAGTGGATTTGTTTAGATTTTATTCATACAATCCCAAATCACACAGTGTCTCACTGGGCTTTACATTGACGATGATACATTGCACCCCTTATCCTCGCAATTCTTTACAGGATGAGAAAAGCTCCATGGAGTTATTTTATGTCATTTCAACCAAACTGAATCGATCTTTATACCACACATCAGGACTGGATGAACTTTTTGCACCTGTATGCGGTGTGTATGTCCATGTGCAAACAAAATAAAAGACTTACGATTCAATTTGGACCAAAATTAATGGAAAGATTGATCATCATCCAAGGACAACGACAGATAGTCCTTGTCCTTGACAAGACACCTCCTTTGCATTGTGTCAGTCCACCAAGCCTCTGGCCACGTCTGGGAAACTAAGTTATGATGGACTGGTGTCCTGTTCAGGTGGAGTCGTATATGACTGGTTGAGGTTGAGTCTATAGACTCTCATCTATGTCATGTTATGGAATCTAGAGATATGCATGAATGGAACTCAGGGTAAACCATTGGCGGCACGGTGGATTAGTGGTTAGCACTGGTGCCTCACAGCAAGAAGGTCGTGGGATCAATTCCCAGCCTTTCTGTGTGGCGTTTGCATGTTCTCCCTGTGTCTGCGTCAGTTTCCTCCCACAATCAAAAACATGCTTATTGAGGGTCTGCTCCTTTCTCTGTCCCTGACCAAGGCAGCGTCTACATCTGGAGTTGGTCCCTGTGGCTCCCCACTGCTCCTAGTGGTTGGATTGTGTCTAACTGTAATTAAGATGGGTTAAATGCAGAGGACAAATTTTGTTGTTTGTATATATGTGGAATGACGATAAAGGCACTATTCTATTCTATTCTATTCTATTCTATTCTAATACAGGTATATATATATATATATATGTGTGTATAGGTGAACCGCGATAACTCGCGCTGCATGTGTAAGTCATGATTTGGTTTTACTCTTAGTCGATTTGTGGACCCCGAGAATTTAGACCACTGTATAATATACTGTATATTTTTTTGATCAACTTCATTAACTCACGATTTCAGATAACACGCGGTCCAGTTTTGTGGATCTCAACTCCTGCAACTTAACGGGGCTCACATGTGTAAAGTATTTCAATGAACTGCTAAAAGACACACATATGGTTAATATGAAACACTCTTCTGCAGTCATATAGGATCTTTGACCTTGAGTGATCCTGAAAGTTCAAACTCAAGGTCATAACTGTTTAACTCATACAGGTTGGAGCAGATATGGATTAAACATTGTGGAAGGGTGGCAGGTTAGTCAAGGAAAAAGTGCTTCAAATTTGGGAAAATAAATGGATCAGATGTCAAGACCACACATCTCAAATTAATCCTCCCTACTGCATATCGTCAAATTTGACCTATAATGCATTGCAATGCATTTTTTTCTTTTTTCTTTTTTTTTTTTTAGCAGATTAACACGCTACCAGTAGCAATGATGATTTTCACTTACTAGCACCTGGCTAATATGCTTTATTTTGTAATTAATTCTAGTGTTTGTTTACAGTTAATTTCACATGTTTTATTTCCATGTCTGTCATCATGGAGGAGCATGAGAATTTCAGGAATATAACGGCCCCACCGCTGAAAAAAAATGTCTCACTGTAAGGGCTGTTCCCTGCAGTGGAAAAGTACGCTGGGAGGTGGCGAGTCTCTCGGAGAAAGCCAAACAAGTTTATCCGATTTTGAAGAAGTGTGATCATGAAGAGTCGGAGAGAACGTGACAGTGTACGGCGGTGATCGCAATCTCAACGGGAGAGCTGTGACATGGACATGGGACTTGATACAGCCACTGGCCATTTGTATTTGCAATGTTACCTGCTTATTGACTGTGGATGGACAAATGAAAGAATCAACCAACACAAATGTGACGCTGGCTATCGGATCCTCACTGACCATCATGTGGAACTCGTAAAACTTGGAAATATAGAGGGAAATAACAACTTTTACATACAAAGCCGCTTGAAAACAGAGCATTGCCAGACAACAGAATGGTATTCTTTTATTTAACCTTTATCTAACCAAGTGAGTCCCACTGAAATCGAGATCTCTTTTACAAGGGAGACCTGGACAATTTGAAGTTTCCAGTCCACCAAACCTGCATGTCTTTAGATGTAGGAGGAAGCTGGAGCACCTGGAGGAAACCCACGCAAACATGGGGAGAACATGCAAAGTCCATGCAGAAAGGCCACAGGTGGGAATCGATCCCATGACCTTCTTGCTGTGAGGTAACAGTACTAACCACTAAGCCACTGTGCTGGCAGGTAGATGGCCGCTTTTAAACAGTGGATATACACCCAAGGTGGTTCCGTAGTGTAGTGGATGTGGTAACACATAGAACCAGCATGCTCCCAGACCTGTTCTAACCCGTTCCCAATACAATCAGTTTAGGAGCTCCAGAGTCATTGCTTGATTCCAAGATGGTTTGCCAAATGGCTGTGGTTGAAATGACATACAATGACCCCACCGAGAGTCAAGCATTGTTCCAGTTATAGAGAAATGTGATATCACCAGTGGAACTTCAACATAAAATGTAAAAATAGAAGCGGGATTTATCAGTGGAGACCACCTCCAGAGAGATGGTCATCAGTAAGGTGAGGACAGACGTGTCTAAGACCTCAGCAACCCTGCCAAGACGTAGGATTGATGGAGTGTGTTACTCTGTTTCTTAATGTAATCCCACAACATCTCAGTATAAAACAACAGCAGAACACACAAGCCATCACCTGCAGCACTGCTTTTCCTCTCCAACTCCCTCTGGCTTGTCATGTACTAGAGCCCGACTATGTATCAGCTGATATGAGCCTTTCATAAACATGTCGGTATCTGCATTATTTTTGCTGATATGAAAGCTTATCCTGAATTGGAGTAAGCGGGTATAGAAAATAGGATGGATGAATATAGAAGTTTTAGTTGATTGAATGAACAATGGAGAGAAACACGTAAATTGTGTAATTGTAAATTACACAGTTGTGCCGCTTGTAAATTATGTAATTATATAGTTTGTTCAGGGGGACAGGAGTGGTCCAGCAGATGGGACTCTGATGGCATTTTTTTTTACAAAGCTAAGGGTGGCTTGGACCCCCATCATTTCGTGGTCACATTTGGCACAAGAGACAGAGGCAAAGCGACCAGCTGCCATTAATTTTCAATCAGAGTTGGCTTTTTATTGCCTCAAGAGACAAGTGGTCACCACACAGGCAGTCAGAACAAGGGTTAGAACATAGAGGCAGCACACATGTACAGGAGACACACAGGCAGTGATGTCTCAGGGGTGTCTGCATGTGCATCCATGCACAGACCCTAATATACGCTAGCGCACACATGCACTCACACACACACACACACACACACACACACACACACACACACACACACACACACACACACACACACACACACACACACACACACACACACACACACACACACACACACACCATTTTAAACAAGTGTAACTGTTCATTTCCCCTTGCTACCTAATGGAGGAAGTGGACCAATTAGTGAGTTTGCAGGGTGATACAGAATACAATACAGTGCATTCAGGAAGTATTTACAGCGCTTCACTTTTTCCACATTTTTGCCCTCAAAGTTCTACTCACAACACTCCATAATGTCAACATGAAAAAAATTGTTGTTTTTTTGTCCAAATTTTTATGAATTGAAAATGCTAATGTCTGGTTCACACAACAAGATTTTAAAATTGTTGATAGGTTTGCAATACCTGAGAGACCACACACACGGCCATGAAGAGCTGTTATGATTTTTGGATTTTACTCCACCTTGCTTTCTGATTGGCTACATGTCACGTTCAACAGGCTGCATGCTCGTTTGTGTTTGGGGCACACCCCACACGCTGAGAAATTGGGCCAAGACAATCCAACATGTTGAATATTCATTCACCATTTGAGGTCTGAGTGGTCCTGATGTCCTTCGGAGTAGACTAGAGCACTCTTAACACCCCACACACAGCAGGAATATCTGATAACATTATGTTTACAGCCTTCACGATAGTCGGGGTGTCCTTAAGATTGTCGGAAGGGGAAGACTGGGTCAGAAATTGGCATAATTATCTTTCCGTGTGAATCAGACATAAGACATCATTGCACATTAGTATTCACACCCTTTGCTCAGTACTTTGCTGATGCACATTTGGCAGCAATTACAGCCTCAAGTCTTCTTGAATATGATGCTACAAGCTTGGTGCACCTATCTTTGCACAGTTTTGTCCATTCCTCTCTGCAGCACCTCTCAAGCTCCATCAGGCTGGATGGAGAGCTTCGGTGCACAGGTATTTTCAGATCTTTCCAGAGATGTCCAATCAGATTCAGGTCTGGGCTCTGGCTGGGCCACTCAAGGACATTCACAGAGTTGTCCTGAAGCCACTCCTTTGATATCTTGGCTGCGTGCTTATTAGGGTCATTGTCCTGCTGAAAGATAAAACTGTCACCCCAGTTTCAGGTCAAGAGCGCTCTGGAGCAGGTTTTCATCCAGGATGTCTCTGTACATTGCTGCATTTCCCTCAATCCTGACTAGTCTCCCAGTTCCTGCCACTGAAAAAAATCCCCACAGCATGATGCTGCCACCACCATGCTTCACTGTAGGGATGGTGCCTGGTTTCCTTCAAACATGACACCTGATATTCACACCAAAGAGTTCAATCTTTGTCTTATCACACCAGAGAATTTTGTTTCTCATGGTCTGAGAGTCCTTCAGGTGTCTTTTGGCAAACTCCAGGTGGGATGCTATGTGCCTTTTAGGAAGGAGTGGCTTCTGTCTGGCCACTCTGCCATACAGGCCTGATTGGTGGATTTCTGCAGAGATGGTTGTCCTTCTGGAAGGTTCTCCTCTGTCCACAGAGGAGCTCTGACAGAGTGACCATTAGGTTCTTGGTCACCTCACTGATTAAGGCCCTTCTCCCCTGATTGTTCTTCCCTGAAAGAGTCCTGGTGGATCCAAACTTCTTCTGTTTATGGATGATGGAGGCCACTGTACTCAGAAATGCAGCAGAAATGTTTCTGTGCCCTTCCCCAGATTTGTGCCTCAAGACAATTCTGTCTTGGAGGTCTACAGACAATTCCTTTGACTTCATGCTTGGTTCGTGCTCTGACATGCACTGTCAACTGTGGGACCTTATATGTAGACAGGTGCGTATCTTTCCAAATCATGTCCAATCAACTGAATTTATCCCAGATGGACTCCAATTAGGCTGTAGAAACATCTCAAGGACAAAATGTGGAAAAAGTGTAGCTCTGTGACTATGTTCTGGATGCACTGTAAATAAACTAAATGACCAACATCCCCACACACAAATACATACACATACTTCAGAGACAAAACAGACAAAAGAGAGTATAGGACAGCAAAATACAGCACTCACAACCAGGACAACTTTCCCACTTCCAGTGAAAGGTTATATCCATCTGCAATATTTGTTTCTGTTGTTATATGAGAGAAACGTCCAGAGTCGCTAATGGAGAAATGTTATTCTGTGATTTCTTCTCACTGCTGGTCCAGTATCACATGTGGTTATCTTCCTCCACTGCTTTGATGGGGCAAAAGATGGATGATTTCTTTTGCATAATGATGTAACTGTAGAAGTAACATAACCTTGTAGTGTGATACAAGTGTGAACAACAATTCAGCCCGTAAGTTTACCTTTACAGGAAGGATTAATACAAAAATGAAATTACCAAGGATAGAACAGATCCAACAGATCCCTGGTGACATTTGACAGAATCACAAAAATGATCTGGTATCTTGCAACATACACTTATCTCTGCAGTGACATTTATGTCACTGGGTCTTCGACCCTAAGATCAAGAGATGCCTGGGAAGAGCTAATGGAGTTATGAGGTCGCTGGACATATGTGTTTGGTAGTGTTGATAAGTTTCCAGGAGAACAAAAGTCCATATTTTTAGGGTCCTGTTGCTTCCTGTCATCCTGTATGCTTGTGAGACTTGAACACTAACCAGTTAACCAAGGTGATGACTTAATATATATACTTAATATATGTGGTGGGCACAGCTAACCGAAAAGTTATCTTCCAGAACCATTATTCCGCTAACTGAAAAGTTAACTTTTATAAGGCTAAACTGATAAACGCCTAAAAAAATTTAGCAGAAGTTACAGCTAACCGCTCACTTTTAGTACTGAATCGGTCACAGCCACATCTGTTGGCTACTGATAAGCCAGTTTTGAGTTTAAATGCTACACTTCATCCGTTGTGTTGAGATTCCCCACCGAAGAAAATCCACCTAAGTTTTGTCTTTAAAATACAGCAATAAGTGTCTGTAAATTCAGTTCAATTTATTTTCATTTATATAGCACCAAATCACAACAAAGTTGCCTCAAGGCACTTCACACAAGTAATGTCTAACCTTATCAACCCCTAGAGCAAGCACACAGGCGACAGTGGTAAGGAAAAACTCCCTCTGATGATTTGAGGAAGAAACCTCAAGCAGACCAGACTCAAAGGGGTGACCCTCTGCTTGGGCCATGCTACCAACACAATTGACAATATAAATATACAGGAAATTTTGGGAGTCCAAAAGTAAAAAATTTGCTTAAAGCAGACACAGCAACTGTTGATTTATGCTACGGGATCTCATCTCGACAGAACACCGGCCTGACTGTTACAGACACACCACAGACAGGAACTAAAATGTATGATTTTAGGGTTTAAAAACATTTTTGACTGTCAAACTTTCCTCACTTTACTAGCAAAAAAAAAAAAAAAACGTTAGCGGGCTGAAAGTTAGTGGAACTAAATTTAGTGGAAGCCAATTGGTCTGCTGATGGTTTTCAAAGTTAGCTGAAAAGCTAATCCACTAATGAAAAAGTTAGCTTCACTAATTAGTAGTTAGCGGAACAGTGCCCACCACTGGTCTTAGAACATCTTTCGTGCTAGGTTTCTCGTGAGGATCCTCAGGTACCATTGGAATGACTTCATGTCAAATGGGTGGTTGTTTAGGAGAGAGTAAGATGAGAACTATCATTTGTGTGGCGAGAAAACATCAGCTATGACATTTTGACCTTATGTCGCATTTCTCTCTGGAGGATGCACCACACAGGTGCCTCGATGTTTAAAACCCCAGAAGCTGGAGAAGGTCAAGTGGTTGCTGTCTGTGCCATTCCAAAACTTCTTTGACTGTTTGGCAAAAAAAAAAAAAAGCCCCACATGAAGAAAACCTGTGGAAATGTTAAATATATTAAAATGTAACAAGCTCCATGTGTAAAAATGATTATGGAGAAAAGAAATCTTCAAACACATCTTGTCACTGCCCACTTGTTCCCAGAGAAATGCACTCAGAAGATGTGTCTCATAAATCCAAAAACTCAGCACAGCATGCTATAGTTTCTTATTTCATCCTAGAGGACGAAATGTTACAACAGCGGAGAGTCGTTTCGATCCCCACCAGGATTGGACGAACTGTCCAGCACGCCCCGCCGCGCTGTGGAGTTTGGATTAGCCTCACAGCACACACTGTACGCGGCGGAGGTCACAGGGATTTGCTTGGATCCAGTCCACATTACAAAACACGTCCACACGGCACTGTGAAAGTATATGACATCATTCACCCGTGTCATGGGAGAGCTCTTCAAAGCGAGCACAACTCTACTACAACAACCGTGCTATAGTTACCGAAAGGCAATCCAGGTTGTGCAAGAGCAATCCTGCTTTCCTGTATTTACGTATTTGTACGCTTGGACAGCACGGCTGGTTGCATAGGTAAGAACTCAAAACAAATGTGTCACAAGAGCGAAGTGAACGCAGGTTTACGACGCAAAGGAATTTGTCCACAGACAGGCAAAAGTGCTCCAAGCAACTCAGAGCAGAGTGGGTAGAGATTTATTACAATAATCGTTTCCGTGGGCAACGCATGAAATGAGCTGTCATGTGAGAAGCTTTGAAAGACCTTCTCTTTGATATCACATTAGAGCAAAGACAGTGCTTAAGGCTGTGTCCGTGTGGGTCCGTGTGTGTGCGCGCGGCTCTAATGGCTGCTAAGATTTAGAGCAGTGTGTACAGTACGTAAGTACATACTGTAAGACATCACCGCTGTTTTATGAGTAGCTGCAAGAAAGATGACTTGTCATAAGAGATGGCTTCACAGCAGAAAAATAGGCACTTTGGCAGTGACAAATGTTAGCTAGGAGCACATTTATGACTTATCACACAACAGGGTGAAAAAAGTTGGCCTGGAATCGAAACCATTAAATTTTAGAGCAGAGTCAAATAAAGATTTAGAAAATATAATTATTTTTTTGTAACATACTACTTCACTGAATCTGCTTCAAATAAAATTATTTTACTGTGAAAGTATTTGTTAGCCGCGCCATACCAACTCAGCTAACATGATCAAATAACAACAGAAAACGGTAAGTTCTGATGTAGGTTTAATACATTTCAATGTATGTATGATAAAGCATGATGAAAGGAAATCAGTCCAAAAATATATACTTTTAGCATCTGGTGGTTGGCTCCCACTGCGGTATTGTATCACTTCCTGTTCCGGAGCACAGCGGTGTTTTTCTGTATCTGTTAGCTGTTTAATCTGCGCAGTTAGATTGATCTAGTTATCTAGATTACGATTTGTTTCCCAGTGTAATCTTTATGTGCCTTAACTAAAGCACTCCTTCTGCTGAATCACCTCTAAATTATTTACACATTATTCACTTTGCGTGTTTTTAGGAATCCGCTAGCTTAGCGTAGCTACTAGCTCTTAGCCGATTTAGCATGGCGGCTTCTCCTGTCTCTCCCGCACTTTTCTGCTCTGGGTGTGAAATGTTTAGTTATTCCTCGGCCTCCTTTAGCAGTAACGGTACTTGTAATAAGTGTAGCTTATTCGTAGCTTTGGAGGCCAGGCTGGGCGAATTGGAGACTCGGCTCCGCACCGTGGAAAATTCTACAGCTAGCCAGGGCCCTGTAGTCGGTGCGGACCAAGGTAGCTTAGCCGCCGTTAGTTACCCCCTGGCAGATCCCGAGCAGCCGGGAAAGCAGGCTGACTGGGTGACTGTGAGGAGGAAGCGTAGCCCTAAACAGAAGCCCCGTGTACACCGCCAACCCGTTCACATCTCTAACCGTTTTTCCCCACTCGACGACACACCCGCCGAGGATCAAACTCTGGTTATTGGCGACTCTGTTTTGCGAAATGTGAAGTTAGACCGGGAGTGACATGTTTAGCCGCATGTTCTCCTTGAATTGCTGGCTGTCTGAGTGGTGTCCAAAAAATGAGGTGGGCTTCGTAGATAATTGGCAAAGCTTCTGGGGAAAACCTGGTCTTGTTAGGAGAGACGGCATCCATCCCACTTTGGATGGAGCAGCTCTCATTTCTAGAAATCTGGCCAATTTTCTTAAATCCTCCAAACCGTGACTATCCAGGGTTGGGACCAGGAAGCAGAGTTGTAGTCTTACACACCTCTCTGCAGCTTCTCTCCCCCTGCCATCCCCTCATTACCCCATCCCCGTAGAGACGGTGCCTGCTCCCAGACTACCAATAACCAGCAAAAATCTATTTAAGCATAAAAATTCAAAAAGAAAAAAATAATATAGCACCTTCAACTGCACCACACACTAAAACAGTTAAATGTGGTCTATTAAACATTAGGTCTCTCTCTTCTAAGTCCCTGTTGGTAAATGATATAATAATTGATCAACATATTGATTTATTCTGCCTTACAGAAACCTGGTTACAGCAGGATGAATATGTTAGTTTAAATGAGTCAACACCCCCGAGTCACACTAACTGTCAGAATGCTCGTAGCACGGGCCGGGGTGGAGGATTAGCAGCAATCTTCCATTCCAGCTTATTAATTAATCAAAAACCCAGACAGAGCTTTAATTCATTTGAAAGCTTGACTCTTAGTCTTGTCCATCCAAATTGGAAGTCCCAAAAACCAGTTTTATTTGTTATTATCTATCGTCCACCTGGTCGTTACTGTGAGTTTCTCTGTGAATTTTCAGACCTTTTGTCTGACTTAGTGCTTAGCTCAGATAAGATAATTATAGTGGGCGATTTTAACATCCACACAGATGCTGAGAATGACAGCCTCAACACTGCATTTAATCTATTATTAGACTCTATTGGCTTTGCTCAAAAAGTAAATGAGTCCACCCACCACTTTAATCATATCTTAGATCTTGTTCTGACTTATGGTATGGAAATAGAAGATTTAACAGTATTCCCTGAAAACTCCCTTCTGTCTGATCATTTCTTAATAACATTTACATTTACTCTGATGGACTACCCAGCAGTGGGGAATAAGTTTCATTACACTAGAAGTCTTTCAGAAAGCGCTGTAACTAGATTTAAGGATATGATTCCTTTATGTTCTCTAATGCCATATACCAACACAGTGCAGAGTAGCTACCTAAACTCTGTAAGTGAGATAGAGTATCTCGTCAATAGTTTTACATCCTCATTGAAGACAACTTTGGATGCTGTAGCTCCTCTAAAAAAGAGAGCTTTAAATCAGAAGTGCCTGACTCCGTGGTATAACTCACAAACTCGTAGCTTAAAGCAGATAACCCGTAAATTGGAGAGGAAATGGCGTCTCACTAATTTAGAAGATCTTCACTTAGCCTGGAAAAAGAGTCTGTTGCTCTATAAAAAAGCCCTCCGTAAAGCTAGGACATCTTTCTACTCATCACTAATTGAAGAAAATAAGAACAACCCCAGGTTTCTTTTCAGCACTGTAGCCAGGCTGACAAAGAGTCAGAGCTCTATTGAGCTGAGTATTCCATTAACTTTAACTAGTAATGACTTCATGACTTTCTTTGCTAACAAAATTTTAACTATTAGAGAAAAAATTACTCATAACCATCCCAAAGACGTATCGTTATCTTTGGCTGCTTTCAGTGATGCCGGTATTTGGTTAGACTCTTTCTCTCTGATTGTTCTGTCTGAGTTATTTTCATTAGTTACTTCATCCAAACCATCAACATGTTTATTAGACCCCATTCCTACCAGGCTGCTCAAGGAAGCCCTACCATTATTTAATGCTTCGATCTTAAATATGATCAATCTGTCTTTGTTAGTTGGCTATGTACCACAGGCTTTTAAGGTGGCAGTAATTAAACCATTACTTAAAAAGCCATCACTTGACCCAGCTATCTTAGCTAATTATAGGCCAATCTCCAACCTTCCTTTTCTCTCAAAAATTCTTGAAAGGGTAGTTGTAAAACAGCTAACTGATCATCTGCAGAGGAATGGTCTATTTGAAGAGTTTCAGTCAGGTTTTAGAATTCATCATAGTACAGAAACAGCATTAGTGAAGGTTACAAATGATCTTCTTATGGCCTCGGACAGTGGACTCATCTCTGTGCTTGTTCTGTTAGACCTCAGTGCTGCTTTTGATACTGTTGACCATAAAATTTTATTACAGAGATTAGAGCATGCCATAGGTATTAAAGGCACTGCGCTGCGGTGGTTTGAATCATATTTGTCTAATAGATTACAATTTGTTCATGTAAATGGGGAATCTTCTTCACAGACTAAAGTTAATTATGGAGTTCCACAAGGTTCTGTGCGAGGACCTATTTTATTCACTTTATACATGCTTCCCTTAGGCAGTATTATTAGACGGTATTGCTTAAATTTTCATTGTTACGCAGATGATACCCAGCTTTATCTATCCATGAAGCCAGAGGACACACACCAATTAGCTAAACTGCAGGATTGTCTTACAGACATAAAGACATGGATGACCTCTAATTTCCTGCTTTTAAACTCAGATAAAACTGAAGTTATTGTACTTGGCCCCACAAATCTTAGAAACATGGTGTCTAACCAGATCCTTACTCTGGATGGCATTACCCTGACCTCTAGTAATACTGTGAGAAATCTTGGAGTCATTTTTGATCAGGATATGTCATTCAAAGCGCATATTAAACAAATATGTAGGACTGCTTTTTTGCATTTACGCAATATCTCTAAAATCAGAAAGGTCTTGTCTCAGAGTGATGCTGAAAAACTAATTCATGCATTTATTTCCTCTAGGCTGGACTATTGTAATTCATTATTATCAGGTTGTCCTAAAAGTTCCCTAAAAAGCCTTATGGACCCTAATGTCCACACCAAAGTAAATCGTTAGGAGCATCACCAAATATGTAAATGGACTGCATTTATATCAATCAATCAATCAATCAATTTTTTTTTATATAGCGCCAAATCACAACAAACAGTTGCCCCAAGGCGCTTTATATTGTAAGGCAAGGCCATACAATAATTATGTAAAACCCCAACGGTCAAAACGACCCCCTGTGAGCAAGCACTTGGCTACAGTGGGAAGGAAAAACTCCCTTTTAACAGGAAGAAACCTCCAGCAGAACCAGGCTCAGGGAGGGGCAGTCTTCTGCTGGGACTGGTTGGGGCTGAGGGAGAGAACCAGGAAAAAGACATGCTGTGGAGGGGAGCAGAGATCGATCACTAATGATTAAATGCAGAGTGGTGCATACAGAGCAAAAAGAGAAAGAAACAGTGCATCATGGGAACCCCCCAGCAGTCTACGTCTATAGCAGCATAACTAAGGGATGGTTCAGGGTCACCTGATCCAGCCCTAACTATAAGCTTTAGCAAAAAGGAAAGTTTTAAGCCTAATCTTAAAAGTAGAGAGGGTGTCTGTCTCCCTGATCTAAATTGGGATGTTGTGAAAGTGTAGGAACACGGACCCACAACAGGGGGCGCAAATGAACGGACAATGGAGGAGTCGAATAACACTGCTTTTACTGTTGTGAAACAGGCACAACAAATACAACTGGTTACAATATCGAAATGGAGTCCAATTACAACGGTGTCGTGTGGGCAGGCTCGACGATAGGAGACGTCTGTCCAAGTCGAACCGGAACCAACCCGATTTCCTCTGCCACCGAACCCCGGGAATACTGGAGCCGCCAAGTCCCGAATTCTCAGGTGGCCACTGCCTCCGCTCGTCGGATCCGGTACTGCTGACAAGAAACAGAAACAGTCAGGTGTGGATGCGGCTGCACCCAGTAACACGGAGGGTGGAGAGTCCACCTCCACCTCTCGTCAACAACAATGTAGGAAGGTGAGTACTTATCCGAATGTTGTCTAGTAGTCAGCTGTCCTATAGACAATCAAACAAGAATACAAGTAAAGACACACGTATGTGCAGGCTGAAATGGTTACCTCTTTGGTAAGGCGGCAGCGCCCTCCGGTGCCTGGAGCCCACACTCCAGGCAGGGCGCCCTCTATTGGTGGTGGGCCAGCAGTACCTCCTCTTCAGCGGCCCACACAACATGGGAGCTGGTTCCACAGGAGAGGAGCCTGAAAGCTGAAGGCTCTGCCTCCCATTCTACTCTTACAAACCCTAGGAACTACAAGTAAGCCTGCAGTCTGAGAGCGAAGCGCTCTATTGGGTTGATATGGTACTACGAGGTCCCTAAGATAAGATGGGACCTGATTATTCAAAACCTTATAAGTAAGAAGAAGAATTTTAAATTCTATTCTAGAATTAACAGGAAGCCAATGAAGAGAGGCCAATATGGGTGAAATATGCTCTCTCCTTCTAGTCCCCGTCAGTACTCTAGCTGCAGCATTTTGAATTAACTGAAGGCTTTTTAGGGAACTTTTAGGACAACCTGATAATAATGAATTACAATAGTCCAGCCTAGAGGAAATAAATGCATGAATTAGTTTTTCAGCATCACTCTGAGACAAGACCTTTCTGATTTTAGAGATATTGCGTAAATGCAAAAAAGCAGTCCTACATATTTGTTTAATATGTGCTTTGAATGACATATCCTGATCAAAAATGACTCCAAGATTTCTCACAGTATTACTAGAGGTCAGGGTAATGCCATCCAGAGTAAGGATCTGGTTAGACACCATGTTTCTAAGATTTGTGGGGCCAAGTACAATAACTTCAGTTTTATCTGAGTTTAAAAGCAGGAAATTAGAGGTCATCCATGTCTTTATGTCTGTAAGACAATCCTGCAGTTTAGCTAATTGGTGTGTGTCCTCTGGCTTCATGGATAGATAAAGCTGGGTATCATCTGCGTAACAATGAAAATTTAAGCAATACTGTGTAATAATACTGCCTAAGGGAAGCATGTATAAAGTGAATAAAATTGGTTCTAGCACAGAACCTTGTGGAACTCCATAATTAACTTTAGTCTGTGAAGAAGATTCCCCATTTACATGAACAAATTGTAATCTATTAGACAAATATGATTCAAACCACCGCAGCGCAGTGCCTTTAATACCTATGGCATGCTCTAATCTCTGTAATAAAATTTTATGGTCAACAGTATCAAAAGCAGCACTGAGGTCTAACAGAACAAGCACAGAGATGAGTCCACTGTCCGAGGCCATAAGAAGATCATTTGTAACCTTCACTAATGCTGTTTCTGTACTATGATGAATTCTAAAACCTGACTGAAACTCTTCAAATAGACCATTCCTCTGCAGATGATCAGTTAGCTGTTTTACAACTACCGTTCAAGAATTTTTGAGAGAAAAGGAAGGTTGGAGATTGGCCTATAATTAGCTAAGATAGCTGGGTCAAGTGATGGCTTTTTAAGTAATGGTTTAATTACTGCCACCTTAAAAGCCTGTGGTACATAGCCAACTAACAAAGATAGATTGATCATATTTAAGATTGAAGCATTAAATAATGGTAGGGCTTCCTTGAGCAGCCTGGTAGGAATGGGGTCTAATAAACATGTTGATGGTTTGGATGAAGTAACTAATGAAAATAATTCAGACAGAACAATCGGAGAGAAAGAGTCTAACCAAATACCGGCATCACTGAAAGCAGCCAAAGATAACGATACGTCTTTGGGATGGTTATGAGTAATTTTTTCTCTAATAGTTAAAATTTTGTTAGCAAAGAAAGTCATGAAGTCATTACTAGTTAAAGTTAATGGAATACTCAGCTCAATAGAGCTCTGACTCTTTGTCAGCCTGGCTACAGTGCTGAAAAGAAACCTGGGGTTGTTCTTATTTTCTTCAATTAGTGATGAGTAGAAAGATGTCCTAGCTTTACGGAGGGCTTTTTTATAGAGCAACAGACTCTTTTTCCAGGCTAAGTGAAGATCTTCTAAATTAGTGAGACGCCATTTCCTCTCCAACTTACAGGTTATCTGCTTTAAGCTACGAGTTTGTGAGTTATACCACGGAGTCAGGCACTTCTGATTTAAAGCTCTCTTTTTTAGAGGAGCTACAGCATCCAAAGTTGTCTTCAATGAGGATGTAAAACTACTGACGAGATACTCTATCTCACTTACAGAGTTTAGGTAGCTACTCTGCACTGTGTTGGTATATGGCATTAGAGAACATAAAGAAGGAATCATATCCTTAAACCTAGTTACAGTGCTTTCTGAAAGACTTCTAGTGTAATGAAACTTATTCCCCACTGCTGGGTAGTCCATCAGAGTAAATGTAAATGTTATTAAGAAATGATCAGACAGAAGGGAGTTTTCAGGGAATACTGTTAAGTCTTCTATTTCCATACCATAAGTCAGAACAAGATCTAAGATATGATTAAAGTGGTGGGTGGACTCATTTACTTTTTGAGCAAAGCCAATAGAGTCTAATAATAGATTAAATGCAGTGTTAAGGCTGTCATTCTCAGCATCTGTGTGGATGTTAAAATCGCCCACTATAATTATCTTATCTGAGCTAAGCACTAAGTCAGACAAACGGTCTGAAAATTCACAGAGAAACTCACAGTAACGACCAGGTGGACGATAGATAATAACAAATAAAACTGGTTTTTGGGACTTCCAATTTGGATGGACAAGACTAAGAGTCAAGCTTTCAAATGAATTAAAGCTCTGTCTGGGTTTTTGATTAATTAATAAGCTGGAATGGAAGATTGCTGCTAATCCTCCGCCCCGGCCCGTGCTACGAGCATTCTGACAGTTAGTGTGACTCGGGGGTGTTGACTCATTTAAACTAACATATTCATCATGCTGTAACCAGGTTTCTGTAAAGCAGAATAAATCAATATGTTGATCAATTATTATATCATTTACCAACAGGGACTTAGAAGAGAGAGACCTAATGTTTAATAGACCACATTTAACTGTTTTAGTCTGTGGTGCAGTTGAAGGTGCTATATTATTTTTTCTTTTTGAATTTTTATGCTTAAATAGATTTTTGCTGGTTATTGGTAGTCTGGGAGCAGGCACCGTCTCTACGGGGATGGGGTAATGAGGGGATGGCAGGGGGAGAGAAGCTGCAGAGAGGTGTGTAAGACTACAACTCTGCTTCCTGGTCCCAACCCTAGATAGTCACGGTTTGGAGGATTTAAGAAAATTGGCCAGATTTCTAGAAATGAGAGCTGCTCCATCCAAAGTGGGATGGATGCCGTCTCTCCTAACAAGACCAGGTTTTCCCCAGAAGCTTTGCCAATTATCTATGAAGCCCACCTCATTTTTTGGACACCACTCAGACAGCCAGCAATTCAAGGAGAACATGCGGCTAAACATGTCACTCCCGGTCCGATTGGGGAGGGGCCCAGAGAAAACTACAGAGTCCGACATTGTTTTTGCAAAGTTACACACCGACTTAATGTTAATTTTAGTGAACTCCGATTGGCGTAACCGGGTGTCATTACTGCCGACGTGAATTACAATCTTACCAAATTTACGCTTAGCCTTAGCAAGCAGTTTCAAATTTCCTTCAATGTCGCCTGCTCTGGCCCCCGGAAGACAATTGACTATGGTTGCTGGTATCGCTAACTTCACATTTCGCAAAACAGAGTCGCCAATAACCAGAGTTTGATCCTCGGCGGGTGTGTCGCCGAGTGGGGAAAAACGGTTAGAAATGTGAACGGGTTGGCGGTGTACACAGGGCTTCTGTTTAGAACTACGCTTCCTCCTCACAGTCACCCAGTCAGCCTGCTTTCCCGGCTGCTCGGGATCTGCCGGGGGGGAACTAACGGCGGCTAAGCTACCTTGGTCCGCACCGACTACAGGGGCCTGGCTAGCTGTAGAATTTTCCACGGTGCGGAGCCGAGTCTCCAATTCGCCCAGCCTGGCCTCCAAAGCTACGAATAAGCTACACTTATTACAAGTACCGTTACTGCTAAAGGAGGCCGAGGAATAACTAAACATTTCACACCCAGAGCAGAAAAGTGCAGGAGAGACAGGAGAAGCCGCCATGCTAAATCGGCTAAGAGCTAGTAGCTACGCTAAGCTAGCGGATTCCTAAAAACACGCAAAGTGAATAATGTGTAAATAATTTAGAGGTGATTCAGCAGAGGGAGTGCTTTAGTTAAGGCACGTAAAGATTACACTGTGAAACAAATCGTAATCTAGATAACTAGATCAATCTAACTGCGCAGATTAAACAGCTAACAGATACAGAAAAACACCGCTGTGCTCCGGAACAGGAAGTGATACAATACCGCAGTGAGAGCGCTCTTCCTTCTGCATCAGACGCTCAAAGCGCTTTACAAATAATGCCTCACCCCGATATAACGGTGCTGCCATACAAGGTACTCACTACACACCGGGAGCAACTAGGGGATTAAGGACTTTGCCCAAGGGCCCTTAGTGATTTTCCGGTCAGGCTGGAATTTGAACTGAGGATCTTCTGGTCTCAAGCCCAACGCTTTAACCACTAGACCATCACCTCTCCTAAATATGATTTAATAACCACTTAAACCGAGGTTAGCCTGTTAGCTTAGGTGGTTTGGACTCACAGACAGGGAGTGTGTTCAGGCTTCTTTCGTCAGACACTGAATCACCTATGCTCCACCCCTTTATGCATTAATGAATTCATCATTATGATGTAGCTAGAATCAGTGTGGCTGCTGCCAACATGGCAACACCTAAGTAAGTATGTCCCTTTGGTTGCTCTCTTGTTTTTTCCACTCGGGGTCACCACAGAAAATCCTAGGTGGATCAGCATGTTGATTAGTCAGAAGTTTTACATCGGATGCCCTTCCTGATACAACTCCACATTACACAGAGCAGTGGGATTTGATCTGGGAACCTTCCGCATTGAAACCAGGTGCACAGAGCGCACTTGGTCACCACCTCTGCTTTATATTGAGTGTTCTGGGTCTCCATAGAAAACCTATGGGTGACGTCATGCAGGCTTTGTCTGGTACACATACAGTCTGTGGTAAATACAAGTAAAAATCTTTGCATTGACTTTATTCATAAGTACCCAAAAGCTTTTACTGCAATCACTGATAAACTTTTAATTGGCACAGTTTGTCTTACATTAGCCAGTCCTTCAGATGTTGAAGAGTGTGTACTTAATCTCACTGGAATATTATGTTGGAAGAAAAATAAATATCTGCAAACTTTAAATCTTCACTGCCTCACTGCTCTTTGCACACACTGCAACATCACAAAATTGAGGAGTGCATGGCCAAATGACAAACTGTTGCCGAGGTCTAACATGCCATGGCATGTCCATATAATTTACGTAATTTATAGCACATGTGGATCACACCCTTTCAACACCAGCCAGTAGAACAGACGCTTTAGTTACATTCAATAATAATAATAGTGTGCATTTTGTGCAAGTGATATTCTGCTGTGTGCAACTTTCCAGCATGATTAAAATGCACCTGCTTGCCACTCATTTGTTTGACGTTTCCAACGTGCCACTTTGCTTGGCACCTTAGGTCAAGTCTGGGAAGATACACTGGTGCAGGACACTGCCACATCCTCCACACCAAAGAACTGCCTTGGATCCTGGATGACAACCACAGACAACCTGTAGATCCCAACCTCTCAAAAATATCCATCTATCTGTTGCACCTATGTGAACGGTCCATGAAAAGCAGGTGTCCCCTTGGCTTTCTCCAAACCCTGGTGTTCTCAACACTGAGGCATCTGTGTACTGGATCATCCCTACAGAAATGCTAAACATGACCAAAATGTCGTAGCTGACGTTCTGTCGTAATGCGAGTCATACTCCTCTTCTGAGCATCTATAAGTTTGACACAAAGTTATTCCACCAGTATCCAAGAATCCTCTGAAGAGACCGAGTACCAAAGATATGTACACTCAACAAAAATATAAATGCAACACTTTTGGTTTTGCTCCCATTTTGTATGAGATGAACTCAAAGATCTAAAACTTTTTCCACATACACAATATCACCATTTCCCTCAAATATTGTTCACAAACCAGTCTAAATCTGTGATAGTGAGCACTTCTCCTTTGCTGAGATAATCCATCCCACCTCACAGGTGTGCCATACCAAGATGCTGATTAGACACCATGATTAGTGCACAGGTGTGCCTTAGACTGCCCACAATAAAAGGCCACTCTGAAAGGTGCAGTTTTATCACACAGCACAATGCCACAGATGTCGAAAGATTTGAGGGAGCGTGCAATTGGCATGCTGACAGCAGGAATGTCAACCAGAGCTGTTGCTCGTGTATTGAATGTTCATTTCTCTACCATAAGCCGTCTCCAAAGGCGTTTCAGAGAATTTGGCAGTACATCCAACCAGCCTCACAACCGCAGACCACGTGTAACCACACCAGCCCAGGACCTCCACATCAGCATGTTCACCTCCAAGATCGTCTGAGACCAGCCACTCGGACAGCTGCTGAAACAATCGGTTTGCATAACCAAAGAATTTCTGCACAAACTGTCAGAAACCGTCTCAGGGAAGCTCATCTGCATGCTCGTCATCCTCATCGGGGTCTCGACCTGACTCCAGTTCGTCGTCATAACCGACTTGAGTGGGCAAATGCTCACATTTGCTGGCGTTTGGCACGTTGGAGAGGTGTTCTCTTCACGGATGAATCCCGGTTCACACTGTTCAGGGCAGATGGCAGACAGCGTGTGTGGCGTCGTGTGGGTGAGCGGTTTTCTGATGTCAATGTTGTGGATCGAGTGGCCCATGGTGGCGGTGGGGTTATGGTATGGGCAGGCGTCTGTTATGGACGAAGAACACAGGTGCATTTTATTGATGGCATTTTGAATGCACAGAGATACTGTGACGAGATCCTGAGGCCCATTGTTGTGCCATACATCCAAGAACATCACCTCATGTTGCAGCAGGTTAATGCACGGCCCCATGTTGCAAGGATCTGTACACAATTCTTGGAAGCTGAAAATGTCCCAGTTCTTGCATGGCCGGCATACTCACCGGACAAGTCACACATTGAGCATGTTTGAGATGCTCTGGACCGGCGTATACGACAGCGTGTACCACTTCCTGCCAATATCCAGCAACTTCGCACAGCCATTGAAGAGGAGTGGACCAACATTCCACAGGCCACAATTGACAACCTGATCAACTCTTATGCGAAGGAGATGTGTTGCACTGCATGAGGCAAATGGTGGTCACACCAGATACTGACTGGTATCCCCCCCAATAAAACAAAACTGCACCTTTCAGAGTGGCCTTTTATTGTGGGCAGTCTAAGGCACACCTATGCACTAATCATGGTGTCTAATCAGCATCTTGATATGGCACACCTGTGAGGTGGGATGGATTATCTCAGCAAAGGAGAAGTGCTCACTATCACAGATTTAGACTGGTTTGTGAACAATATTTGAGGGAAATGGTGATATTGTGTATGTGGAAAAAGTTTTAGATCTTTGAGTTCATCTCATACAAAATGGGAGCAAAACCAAAAGTGTTGCGTTTATATTTTTGTTGAGTGTAGTTATTGTTTCACATCGTAGTCTCACAACCAAACAGTAAGACCAGAAGCACCAGAGGCCTCGTGTACAAAGCATGCATACGCAAAACGTGGTGTATGTCGGTCTCCACGATAATGTTCAGAAGTATCAAAAGTGAAATGACCATGGAAATGTGTAGTGCACCATACAAAATTCCTGGCTGTTGTACAGCTATTGTTCCACTGCAGACATGTAGCGGTGAGGCTGGGACAGTGTTAATAGTGTGAAAACAAGAAGTCATCACAGTGATGTGCACATCAGCAACACACTTATGAGCAATTAAGACACCCACATGTTTGCAATTATATGTGTGGACATAAAAGCATGCGCAAAGTGATGCGCAAAGTGGCATGAGCAATGTCTGCGTTAGCATTGTTAGAAGACCTTGTAAGTGGTGCAATCCCAGGTGAGCATGTAAATAGGGAACTTGAGGATTTACTTGCAAATGACCAATCAATCAATCAATCAATTTTTTTATATAGCGCCAAATCACAACAAACAGTTGCCCCAAGGCGCTTTATATTGTAAGGCAAGGCCATACAATAATTATGTAAAACCCCAACGGTCAAAACGACCCCCTGTGAGCAAGCACTTGGCTACAGTGGGAAGGAAAAACTCCCTTTTAACAGGAAGAAACCTCCAGCAGAACCAGGCTCAGGGAGGGGCAGTCTTCTGCTGGGACTGGTTGGGGCTGAGGGAGAGAACCAGGAAAAAGACATGCTGTGGAGGGGAGCAGAGATCGATCACTAATGATTAAATGCAGAGTGGTGCATACAGAGCAAAAAGAGAAAGAAACAGTGCATCATGGGAACCCCCCAGCAGTCTACGTCTATAGCAGCATAAGTAAGGGATGGTTCAGGGTCACCTGATCCAGCCCCAACTATAAGCTTTAGCAAAAAGGAAAATTATGAAAATTGGCGTATAAGCTGATTCCGATTACCAAGGCCAGTGTTACTGGAGTTGCGTGCAGAACTGTGGCTGGCCCAAAGCGCAGTTCGGTGAGCAGCCAGGGGTTTTCTGTGCCCACACAGGTGCTGACCATGCTGGGCTTCCTGGCAGCCGAGCCATGCAAGCTGTGTGGGACATAACCATCTGAATGTCATCCAGGTACATCACATTCCAACATTAAACCGCAATATTCAGAGAGCTGGTTTCCCTAATGTAATCAGAGCTATTGACTGCACACATAAAGGCACCATCACGTGATAAATTTGTTTTTGTTACTAGAAAACATTTCTATTCCATCAATGTTCACATCATATGTGATGTGCAAATGCTCATCAGGATAGAGGCTGGCACAGTGCACGATGGGTGGCTGCTTGCTGTGTAAATAGTGTATTTGTTTAATTGTATAGAATGAAACTGATATCAAATCTGTCATTTTGTTCTAAAATCCTGGAAAAAGTGGTTTCACGACAGCTCGTGGAACACCTCACTGAGAATAATTTTTTTGAGCCATTGCAGTCTGCTTTTAGAACATATCACTCCACAGAGACAGCACTTACTAAAGTTGTGAATGACATTTTGCGAGCAATGGACTCGGATACCACTACAGTCTTGGTGCTGTTGGATCTTAGTGCTGCATTTGATACTGTGGATCATCATATTTTATTCGATAGGTTGGAGAATCATTTTGGGATTACTGGAACTGCCCTTGCATGGTTGACATCATACCTGTCCAGTCGTTCTTACTGTGTATTGTGCAATGGCACTTCCTCTGATCTTAGGGACATGAAGTTTGGAGTTCCGCAGGGATCCATTTTAGGCCCCCTGCTTTCTTCCCTTTATGTAGCACCCCTTGGGAATATACTGCAGCGTTTTGGTATTCCCTTTCATTGCTGTGCTGATGACACCCAATTGTACATGCCGATAACTACTGGGAATCTTATTTACATAAATCTTTGGAAGATTGCCTTGCATCAGTGAGAAGTTGGATGTCTAGTAACTTCCTACTTTTAAATTCTGATGACTGAAGTTATGGTTCTTGGTCCAGCGAGGTATCGCATCAATTTGATCAGCTAGTGCTTAGGTCCGTGTGTTATACATCATACGGATAAAGTGAGTAATCTTGGGGTAATTTTTGATCCTATGTTGTCTTTTGACATTAATATTAGAGACATTATGAGGACTACTTTCTTCCATTTGCGAAATATAGCAAAGATTCATCCTATCCTGTCTATGGCTGATGCTGAGACTTTGATTCATGCATTTGTTTCTTCTAAATTGGTCTATTGTAATGCTCTATTTTCTGGTTTACCACAGTCCAGGATTAGGGGTCTTCAACTGGTTCAAAATACTGCTGCCAGACTTTTGACACAAAGCACAAAATTCGACCACATTACGCCCATTTTGGCATCCCTGCACTGGCTTCCAGTCACTGTAAAATCAGATTTTAAGGTACTGTTATTAGTTTATAAAGCTGTTCATGGACTTGCACCTCCCTATCTGGCTGACCTGGTAAGCCCCTATGTACCAGCTCGGGCCCTAGGTTCGCAGGGTGCAGGACTTTTGTGTGTTCCCAGGGAGTATAAAAAGTCTGCCAGTCACAGAGCTTTGTCTTACCGTGCCCCAGCTCTGTGGAACGATCTCCTGGCACACATACGGCAGTCGGATACTGTGGAGACTTTTAAATCACGTTTAAAGACTCATTTGTTTTCCTTGTTTTATCATTAGTGTTATGATGTGTTTTTATTCTTGTATTCTTTTATGGTTTTGTCTTCAATTTTTAATTCAGTTTTTTCTGTTTTTATTATGTTGTGTGAAGCGCCTTGAGGCGATCTCATCATGAATTGGCACTATATAAATTAATACATTTGAATTTGAATTTTGAATTTGAATGTATACCTGCATGTGCACATTTGGTCATGTGCACATTCAACTGTATTGTTTGTTATTATTATTATTATTATTATCAATGTGCGTTCTTTTTCTTGAGGCGTGGGGAAACCCAGCTCCAGTGGCCTATTTACATGGATTTACATATTTAAATAGGGGCATGGCCAGGGCAGAGATTGGTGCGTGTGCATGTGAGCTCACTTCCACGTTCAGTGGTATGTACAAATGGAACGTGCTTGGATCCATGTGTACGCACATTTTGATACATCTGGATATTTTTGTGTTTACGCCAGTTTCTGGGTTTTGACGTACGTCGTGTTTCAGTAGGAAATCCACGTAAGTCTTTGTACATGAGGCCCCTGGACCCTAAAGCCTTGGATCTTTTTTCCTACAAAGACAATGGCATCATCAAACATGTATCCAGCAATCTCAAGCTCTTACCAGGTGTATCTCAGTCTTAAAGGACCCAGAGAAATTAATGTCTCTTCAAAATCAACACTTGGCTTCCAGTTCATTTTAGAATTGATTTTAAGATTTTAATGTTTGCTTTTAAAACTATTAATGGCCTTGCACCCTCTTACCTGTCTGAAATTTTAACTCTCCATACTTACAGTAGGATATTACGGGTGTCTGGCCAGCTTTACGTAGATGTTCCATGGTCAAAAGATAAGTTCTGGGGTGATCGTGCTTTTGTGGTAGCTGGCCCCAGAATGCACTTTTTAAATCTAAGTTAAAGACTTATTTATTTAAGCTGGCTTTTAACACTTAGTGGGGAGGTGACATGTTCTGTTTTTATGTGCTGTTTTAAATTTATTGTTAGGTATATGTATTGTTTTTACTTTAAGCACTTTGGACACCATATGGTGCTGTAAAATGCTTTATAAATAAATGTTGACTGATTGATTGATTGATTGGCTTACACTGCATACAGTTACATTTGAGTCTGTGAAGTCATTGAAAGGCTGGATTTTAGTCTTGATCCAGGACAAATGCAAACCCAATTACTCAGATTCCTCACTCAGCTATAGTGTTAACTATCAGTAAGTTTATTTTAGTTAGGAAACAGAATGAACAGAATCCCAGAGGCTCCCAGGAAAGCAAAGTGTTTGCAGGTATGCCTTTTCAGTTCCATGATGTAGAAAATGTGTGGTCTATTTTATTTGTATCTATACCATAATTCTTGAAGGCCCAAATCTGTGAGTCAATTGTACATTTGTTTGGCAGATGAAAAACTCAAAAACCACACATAGTTAGACATTTTTTATGCAACATGTAAAATATCTGAAGATGTGCAGTAAGAAGTAAAATGGTCACCAAAAGTATGTTTTTTAAGCATGTTATAAATCTCGTCGCTCAAAATGGAAGCACTCAGCTCATGCTAACGTTACCCCATTAGCATCACATTTGTGACGTCTATTAGCATTGAATTATGTGACACTAGCGAGTTCCCATGCTAATGTTTGCCCATTAGCATCACGTTATGCGATGCTAGAGAGTTTTCAAGACATGTGAGTGATTAAATCCATCGTGAATCACTGCTTAAAGGCTGCTTGCTCAGGATGTCAGCCAACACAAGTACATCGTTTTTTTTTTTAACACATTACAAATCGCGTTGCTCACAATGGAGACATTTAGCTCATGCTAATGTTAAGGTGCAGTGTCAGTCACACTGAGTCCATGAATGGTATGGTTTCCCTGCTAATCAGTGGGATAATAACCCTTATGATCCATTAAGTGTAAAGTTATACAGTAAACACATTACAGAATACTGCACAGAATTATTATTTTTTTGATTGCTCTCAATGTTTTGGTTTGGTTGTGTGGAGGATTATTCTAACTGTATTAACTGAGGATTGTGTCTAACTGTAATTAGGACAACCCAGTCTCACGGCATGTTGTGATTCAGCAGCACAAAATATACATTAATTTATTGGTTCGTCATATTGTCACAAAAAGTGCAAAATTTTCATCATGGTAGCACAAATTTATTCTAATTCATTCAGTGACAGGTGCACGTAATTAAAAGTGGAGCTGGGGGGGGCGGTTATGATTAGGGTTGGGGGTAGGAGTAAGGTTAGTAATAATAAGTAAAAAAAAAAAAAAACCGTCATGAAAATTTTAATAATTTTGTGACAGGAGGACGAATTAAAAACAAAAATGTGAGACTGGGCTGAATTAGGATGGGTTAAATGCAGAGGACAAGTTTCATTGTCTATTCAAAAACAAAATAAGAAATAATTGGGGGAGTGGGGGCTTGGTAGAGGTTTCCACTCTAATAAGTGTTTTTTAGTTTATGTTAAAAGTCTCGTATTCATTATCGGCTTGGCTGTTTGCAGGTGTGATGGACGGCGTGTTTAGAAGGCTATCAGTTGCTTATGTTTCAGTGTTCCACGTGTGAGTGACAGAAAGTACAGCTGTGTGTTTGTACGTGTGTCCGCTGCTGCCCTGTGACTGGAGCAGAGTACCACGAGGTGATGCTTTGTGGTAGCGGTGAGTGCGGTGAACTTCTAACGGTGTTTTGGCTGAGACCAGGAAACCACAGCTCGCGCATTACCAGCCGGAGGAGAATCACCGTGTGTGTGTGTGTATGTGTGTGTGGGTGTGAAGACCACCCAGAATGCTGAGGGACTTTTTTTTTTAAGTCAGTGGAGCTGAGGCAAGACTATAAGAAAAAATGAAAGGGGGAAAGAAAATTACAAAGGTGAAACTTGAGTAATGGAAATTGAGAAATGAGAAGTGTTTAAGAGAAAATTGTGCTATGTGATTTAGAAGACTTGGTTAAGGGACGTGTGTGTGCGCGCGACACAACATCCTGCCTGTGTGGCGGCTGTGACTGTAAGAGTCGTGTGCGAGTCATTTAGCCATTATGTTGATGGAATGATTCCTATCGTGAGTGACCCGGGGTCACACTGTAAACATTGTGTCTGAGACAGAAAGAAACAGGAGCGATGGAAGAGGAAAGGAAGGAGGAAATGAACCAAATGCTGTCGCACCACTGCCACCACCATGACAACTGCCACCAAAAACTTGGTGTCAATTTATTCCCAATTAAACCATTTCCTTTCTGAATTACACCACCAATGGTTGAAAGATTCGACTGTGATTCTTTATTCTCTGAAGTTTATGTTTTCAATTTTGCGTCGAGTCATTTTTAGCAAAAATGGTCAGTTTGATCAAATGGAAACTTGGTGTTTCTGAGTTGTTTAAGATCTTAATCTGATGGAGGATAATCTGCTCAGTGGTTCTTGAGATACAGTAAGGAGTGATTCTGTCAGGGACAATGGTCTAAACAGATTTTCCACTCATTTTTATGAAAAATGGGGGTTGCGGTGGTGGTTGCTTGGGGTCACCACAGCAGATATGGTGTAGCTCCCAATTGCAATTTGGCACAAATTTTTACAAGTTTACTGGCAGATGTCCTTCCTCACTCAACTCTAGTTTTGTATAAGCAAACATGCTCACAGTCCCTGGTGTTCCCAAGTGGTCTCCCAGCCAAGGACTGGGGTTGGATGACTAATTCATTTCAATGACAATTTACTTCATTTGTACAGCAACAAATCAGAACGTGCCCTCCAAAAGTATTGGAATACTTGGTATTTCACACATTTTAATTTGTTTCTGCCATATCAAATACAAAAATTACAAATTTTTCTAACATTATCTTCCTTAAACTCCAACTGAAAGCAAATCTGTACAACTTGATATAAATTTAATTAAAAATATAAAAGCCAAGATGATGGGTTGCATAAGTAATGGAACACTTTGGTATAAATATTTAGTTTTAATGCCAGTTTTCTTCAGACAAATTAGGGGATGGATACATGAACATTTCCAAGTCACTGAATGTGTCTTGAACTTTATTTACATCGATTCTGATGAAATACAAATAGTACGGCACTCTATGGTAAATCTGTGTAGAGTACACAGTTCTCAAAAACTGAGTGACTGTGCAAGAAGGAGAAGAGTGAGGAAAGTCACCAAGACACCCAGACAACCCAGAAGTTATATCATAGAGAAGCCTGTGATTGGAGAAATTGTGCATTGTGCATGTTTTGCATTTTGTATCCCCAGTTATACAGTTTCATGATGAAGCTGTATAGAGGAGGGATTTCTTTCACCAAAACATCAGATCTAGGCTTTCATCTCAGATGTACCTTCTGGGAAATTGTAGCTGAACTATCAGGTCTTCTGTTGAAGAAAATGCCTTGAGGCCGCTTTGTTATGATTTGGCGCTATACGAGGTCAGTTAGAAAAGTATCAGACCTTTTTATTTTTTTTTCAAAAACCAGATGGATTTGAATCACGTGTGCTTGCATGAGCCATCCTTGAACCTTCGTGCGCATGCGTGAATTTTTTCACGCCTGTCGATTGCGTCATTTGCTTGTAAGCAGCCTTTGTGTGGGGATGGGTGGAGTCTCTCGTCGTTTTTTTCTTTGCAAGGAAATGCCGCAACGACTGGAGCAGCGCGACTACATCAAATTTTGCCAGAAACTGAGCGACAGCCAGGTGGAAACCATTCGGATTATTCAGACGGCTTTTGGTGATGATGCTATGGGCATCACCAGATTAAGGAGCGGTACAACTGGTTTAAAGACGTCCACACAACGGTGGAGAGCGAGCCACGCTCCGGGCAGCCATCAACATGCTGAAAAGACCAGATCATTTCCAAAGTGAACGCTGTGGTGATGTGGGGCCGTCGTGTGACTATCCAAAAATTGCGGAAGAGGTGGACATCAGTACTTTTTTGGCACATTCCACTGTGACAGAAGATTTGGCCATGAAAAGAGTTGCAGTGAAATTCATGCCGATGGCTTCGGCACGAAGCAGGATGGCGGAACAAAAGTGCCACCGTGTTGAATTCTCACAGGACATGTTGTGACATGCCCACCTCTTCCACAATTTCTCGGATAGTCACACGACTGAAAAGCCACCGAAAGCTGTCTGAATCTTCCGAATTGTGGAAGAGGTGAGCATGTCACAACATGTCCTGAGAGACTTCAACACGGTGGCACTTTTGTTCCGCCATCAACTTCGTGCTGAAGCCATCATCCATCCATCCATCCATTTTCTTCCGCTTTATCCGGAGTCGGGTCACGGGGGCAGCAGCTCAAGCAAAGCCGCCCAGACCTCCCGATCCACACACACCTCCCCCAGCTCCTCCGGGGGAACCCCAAGGCGTTCCCAAGCCAGCCGTGAGATGTAATCCTTCCAGCGTGTCCTGGGTCTTCCCCGGGGCCTCCTCCCAATGGGACGTGCCCGGAACACCTCTCCAGCGAGGCGTCCAGGGGGCATCCGGAAAAGATGCCCGAGCCACCTCAACTGACTCCTTTCGACGTGGAGGAGCAGTGGCTCGACTCTGAGCTCCTCCCGAGTGACCGAGCTCCTCACTCTATCTCTAAGGGAGCGCCCAGCCACCCTGCGGAGGAAACTCATCTCGGCTGCTTGTACCCGCGATCTCGTTCTTTTGGTCATGAGCCAAATCTCATGACCATAGGTGAGGATCGGAATGTAGATCGATCGGTAAATCAAGAGCTTTGCCCCCCTACTCAGCTCTCTCTTCACCACGACGGTCCGACACAGCGACCACATCACTGCAGATGCTGCACCGATCCGTCTATTGATCTCACGCTCCATCCGTCCCTCACTCGCAAACAAGACCCTGAGATACTTAAACTCCTCCACTTGAGGCAAGGACACTAAACCGACCTGAAGAGGGCAAAACAAATCAAATCAATTTTATTTATATAGCGCCAAATCACAACAAACAGTTGCCCCAAGGCGCTTTATATTGTAAGGCAAAGCCATACAATAATTACGGAAAAACCCCAACGGTCAAAACGACCCCCTGTGAGCAAGCACTTGGCGACAGTGGGAAGGAAAAAATCCCTTTTAACAGGAAGAAACCTCCAGCAGAACCAGGCTCAGGGAGGGGCAGTCTTCTGCTGGGACTGGTAGGCAAAGCACCTTTTTCCGGTTGAGAACCATGGCCTCGGATTTGGAGGTGCTGATTTTCATCCCGGACGCCTCACACTTGGCTGCAAACCACCCCAGTGCACTCTGAAGGTCCTGATTTGACGAAGCCAACAGAACCACATCGTCCGCAAACAGCAGAGACGAGATTCTGTGGTTCCCAAACCAGACCCCCTCTACACCCTGGCTGCGCCTAGAAATTCTGTCCATAAAAATAATGAACAGAACCGTGCTGAAGCCATTGGCATGAATTTCGCTGCAACTCTTTTCATGGCCAAATCTTCTGTCACAGTGGAATGTGCCGAAAAAGTGCTGATGTCCACCTCTTCCGCAATTTCTCGGATAGTCACACAACGGTCCCACATCACCACAGCATTCACTTTGGAAATGATGTGGTCATTTCAGCATGTTGATGGCCGCCCGGCGTGTGGCTCGCTCTCAACCATTGTGCGGCCGTCTTTAAACCGGTTGTACTGTTCCTTAATCTGTGTGATGCCCAGAGGATCGTCACTGAAAGCCGTCTGAATAATCCGAATGGTTTCCACCTGGCTGTCGCCCAGTTTCTGGCAAAATTTGATGCAGTAGCGCTGCTCCAGTTGTTCTGTCATTTCCTTGCAAAGAAAAAACGCAGAGAGACTCCACCCATCCTCACACAAAGGCTGCTTACAAGCAAATGACACAATCGACAGGTGTGAAAAATATTCACGCATGCGCACGAAGGTTCAAGATTGGCTCATGCAAGCACACGTGATTTAAATCCATCAGGTTTTGGCAAAAAATAAAAAGATCTGATACTTTTCTAACAGACCTCGTATAAATCAATTGACTTGCATTGCATTAACACAGCTAATTACATTGAAACAGTGTTCGTAGTTCTACTTGATGCAAGATATTTGTTTTAAGTCGTGAAATGAAGGCAGCGCTGGTGGATGTTGGCCTGTGTTGGGTAGCCTGTCTCTCTTTGTTGTAGCTGTTCATGATATAAATTGTAAGAAAATCACGCTGATTAACTGACTCATGGAGTAATTTTGTTCTCGTTGATGGGTCAGGTACAAGCTTGTTGTAGTGTACTGTTGTGGTTTGTTGTCCCAACCCTAATCAGGACCGACTCTGCTTCACCTCTGAGATCTGACGGGATCAGGTGTGCACACCCTGGTATAGTTTCATTGGATCAAAAACAAACTTGAGATCTCTGAGTAATCTATACCCAGAATCTGGCTTCTAACGTCATCGGTTAATGAGATCTGAATCATGGGTGGATTTTGGTTGGTTTTGGCTGTTGCTATGTTTGCGCTTCAATTTCTGACGCAGTGTTACATTACAGCCTGTAGAAACTTGTATCCTACAAATAATTTGAGACTGTGTGACCTGTTTCCTGAGATATGGCATAATGTCCGTGGATGCTGCACGGACAGGCAGGCAGAAGATAGTTCACCAAGCAGTTTTTTTTTTATGCACGATAACAGAGTCAGAAAGGAGAACAGCGTGTGTGTGTGTGTGTGTGTGTGTGTGTGTGTGTGTGTGTGTGTGTGTGTGTGTGTGTGTGTGTGTGTGTGTAACATCAGTGGCGAGTTGTCTATTCCGCAGCTATCGGCTCCAGCATCAATGTCCTGGCTCCAGACGTCTACGGTGCCCCCCCCCCCCCCCCCCCCCTTCCCAAATGCTCTCACCCTCTCGTCTGTCTTCTTCCTCCCCCACCTATTCTCTTTTCATCACCTGCCCTCCTCTGGTCTCCCTCTGTTAGGGAAAAAGGACTCTGTGTATTATGTGCTTTAGTACGTTTGTGTGTCTGTCTTTGAAGCAGGTGGTCATGCAGCACTAAGTGTACGATCACTGATGTGCACTCTTCCTGTTCAGAAATGAAAATAATTGCATGTAGCTCAGGGCTGTGAGGTGTCTGCGCTCATTCCAAATACTGTAGAGGTTTTCAAGGTGTGTCTTGGCAACCACCCAGCTGTCAGTGGTGATCAGAGATGGGAAAAGAGAGTTAAAAACCTTTCATGTGGAAGGTATAATGACATCCATCATGAGGGGGTACACAATTCATCTGACAGGTTCTTCAGATTTTGGAAAAAATACGCAACAAAAAATTTGGGAGGTGAGTTTCACAGCTTTGCAGCTTTGGCCATCTCATAGTGATTTGCGATGTGTGCAATGGGGTCAGTAAAGTGTTCACATTTTAACCTAAAGCCCCGTTCACACCGGGCCAACATAGAGTTGCGTAATGCGGTGTACTGACTACGCCCAGCTTATGCAGCCCTACGTGGCAATACGCTGAGGGACGCAAAGGGATCTGCGAAATGTATGCAAAAATTTAAACATGTTTAATTTTTCGCTGACTTTCGGCATAGAGCACCGGACGCAGTGCTCTATGCAAGTCTACACAACACTCTGCTACTGTAACACTGCGCTACTGTACACCAAGCCTCCGCAATTGTACCCAACCCTACGTCAGTCTGGCAAAAAAATCCTTTTATGTTTTTTATCAGTACATACCTGCATTGCTAGATTTTATTCATCCCGCTGGACTCTTCTGAACTTTGCTGGCAGTGAAGCTTCCAAACTACAGAAGAAGAGGCGGGCCAAGATTTTCCCCTGTATGCAACTTACGCAGCCATTCCTGCTTACTAGTTAAGCAATGCAATGCAACTCTACACAGACCCGGTGTGAAAAGGGCATAACCAAAGAGCCACAAAACAAACAAACAAACAAACAAAATAAAAACAAATATTAGGGTGACATGAATTATAAACCTTGCATCTTTCAGTTTTGAAAGTAGGGCTACCAACATGGTTAGTCATGTTGTGGTACATCAGAATAGGTTTGGCCTTGAGACCACCTTTTGAAGGTATCAGGATCATCTTGGGTTCATCTTGGACTCAGTTGCATTCTAACTGTCTTGTCTTGGTCTCAGACACTGAGGATTTGTTTTTTTTTTTCCCAGACCGGTTAAGACTACATCATTCGGGATATCAGTGGGGATATCAGTAAATTACTTGAATATTTCGTATTCTGCTGTAAAATGCAGTGTGGAACTCCCCCTGGTCTATTTCAGGTATTGATTTGGTCTTACCCTACATCAGTCTTGGTTTTGTCTGGTCTCAATGCATTCTGATCTTGGTCTTGACAACAACAACACTTATGGTAAGATAAGCTACAGAGCTGGTTGCATTTCCAAACACACTATTAGAACACAAGGGATATGTTCCGTGAATAATTCCTGATTTACATGTCAGAGTAGAGCAGGTAACTCAGTGGGATAAGGAGTTGGCCTGCCATATGTAGACCTGGGCTCAATTCCTGGTTCTGTTTCTTATTTGTGTACTTACGTCAGACAATTCATCTGCATTGACAATTCATACTACCCCGAGAGCTGGCAACCAAAAGAGTAAAGGTGTTTTTGCTACAATCCTCATACAGGCCAAATTTAATGTATTCTGCTTCCTGAAAAAAATAAACCATTTTCCTTTTCATACATCTTCATTCTCTCCCTTTACTCCTTTGTTCCTTCCTTCCCATAAACTTGAAGTGTTTTCCTCAAAGTGCCAATTCCTCAGCTCTCTCCTCGATTCCCTGGACACACAACAGCAAATGGCAGCAGAAAAAAAAGCCACCTCTGCCCGCTACAAAAGTGATATTTTTGTCGGAAGGGTGTTGGAGAGAAGGGACAGCTTTGGATAGTGTAGTGCATTGTGGTTTCCTGAGAGCAACCTGGGAGGCTTTTAAGCATCTCTCAGGGACAGACGGCAGGTAGGCATGTAGAGGACAACAATGGAAACAATGAGAATTCCCTCAGGAGTGGGAGACAGAGAAGACACAGAGGCCATAGTGTGCTCTACTGCTCCATATCCTGTCCTTTAGAAGAAAGAAAAAAGCAATCATGACACAAGATCTTGAAGGGAAATAGGGTGGTGGAGGTGGAGACCAGGTGGAGCTCATGTGAGTGTGACTGTGTTGGAATTGAATGCACATGAGCCTACATATATTGCAAGTCCATGTGGTCAAAACAGAAGAGTGGTTGGTATTGGAGTGAGAACTTTGCCCACAGACCCAGTACATGGGATTCTCTATCACTGATAGCGGTATGATGCAAGCATAACGGGGGTTTGGAATGCCCTCTGTGTGACGTGTGTATGAGGGCATGCTATTGAATGCAGAATTCAAATGCCTGCGTGGCCCAGTTCCAATTCATTCCGTGGAATTCGTGCAAATGTTTGTGTGTATGTGCATGAATCTGTGCAAGTGCACCCCCCCCCCGGTGCAACACAGAGGACACATTGTCCTATCCCTCATCAGTCCCATTAAAAATGTCCCTCACTGTCCTAGTGAGTCAACATGCACTGTGCGCACCTACTTGTGTACATGCCGCTTTGTAAGATGTGATTTGTATTAGCACCATGGTTCAATAATACACAGCAATAAAATGATTCAATTAATTATTTTCCTGTATTTATTGCCAACTTTTGATATCTACACATGCTTATGTGTTAAACATGGTTTACAGCTAAAGTACAGCCAGAGAGTACAAACATACACCAGTGGACTAATAATGGCCATTATCACCTGTGGCAACCCACAGAGAACGGTAGTCAGAATTCACTTTTTTCCTCCTTTTATCCCCTAGGCATTCACAGTGTAGATTTACTGCAAAGAAAAAATAACTATACAGTGGAAGAATTCAGACAGCGAGTAGCTTTACCCATGAAAGGACTATAGATCATGGCTATGTGAAAGTGCGTGGAGATTATGCATCTTCATAACATCAAAACGCATAAGGAATGTAAAAGAAGAGATAAAGGACTATATCTTGATAGTCTATGGCACACAGCCTAAGATGTTCAGCACACACACATTTGGGTGCAAAGGGTTTGTATTTATTTATTCAATCAATTATAGGCATGTTTTGGGTAGGAGGCAGCATGGTGGCTTAGTGGTTAGCACTGATGCCTCCCACCAAGAAGGTCATAGGTTCATTTCCAACTTGGTCCTTTCTGTGTGGCGTTTGCATGCTCTCCCTGTGTGGGTTCCTTCTGGGTGTTTTGGATTCCTCCCACTTCCAAAGACATGCATGTTCGGCGAACTGGCAACTCTGAATTGATTGTAAATGTGAGTGTGTTTATCTGTCTATACGAGGTCTGTTAGAAAAGTATCCGACCTTATTGTTTTTTTAAAAAACCATATGGATTTGAATCACGTGTGATTGCGTCAGACAAGCTTGAACCCTCGTGCGCATGCGTGAGTTTTTCATGCCTGTCGGTTGCGTCATTTGCCTGTGAGCAGGCTTTGAGTGAGGTGTGGTCCACCCCTCTCGTCTATTTTTTATTGGGAATAAATGTCTGAACGATTTGGAGCTTTGCTGCATCAATTTTTTTCCAGAAACTGTGAGAGACCTCCAGGTGGACACCATTCGAAAAATGAATATGGCTTTCAGGGACGATTTTATGGGGATTAAACAGATTACGGAGTGTTACTGCCGCTTTAAGGATGGCCCACAACTGCTGAGAGCGCGGCGTGCTCCCAGCCCCCATCGACAGGCTGACACCCCGCTGGAACAACCAGATCATTTCCAACGTGAAAGCTTTGTTGATCCGGGACCTCGTCTGACTTTCACAAAAAGGCAGAAGATGTGGACATCAGCACTTTTTCCGGCACATTCCACCGTTACAGGAGTTTTTTTCATGGAAAGAAAAGCGGAGGGACGCGCCACGGCTCCGTTCATTACGCGGGACAAAACCACCTCGGTGTTGGTCTCTCAGGACAGCTTTCAGGTGGATTAAAGACGGATTCCGGTTGCTTTCCAGTCGTGTGAATATCTGATTGTGATTGTGCATGAGCTGGACATGCCAGAACATGTCCCGTGAGGCTTCATCACGGCGTTGCTTTGCGCCGAGCGGCTGCACCGCGACACGCGGAACTCCTCCGCACGTCTGTCTTAATGTGCCGGAAAAGTGCTGATGTCCACGTCTTTTCACAATTCCTGTGCTAGTCAGATGACATACCGGATCAAGACAGCGTCCAGTTTAAAAATGAATGGCACATTTCACTGTTACAGGAGTTTTTGTCATGGAAAGAGAAGCTGCTCCACCGCGCGTTGTGGTGCAGCCGCTCGGCGCAAAGCAACGCCGTGATGAAGCCTCACGGGACATGTTGTGGCATGTCCAGCTCACGCACAATCACAATCGGATATTCACATGACTGGAAAGCAACCGGAATCCGTCTGAAATCCACCTGAAAGCTGTCCTGAGAGACCAACACCGAGGTGGTTTTGTCCCGCGTAATGAACGGAGCCTCCCTCCGCTTTTCTTTCCATGAAAAAAACTCCTGTAAGGGTGGAATGTGCCGGAAAAAGTGCTGATGTCCACATCTTCTGCCTTTTTGTGAAAGTCAGACGAGGTCCCGGATCAACAAAGCTTTCACGTTGGAAATTATCTGGTTGTTCCAGCGGGGTGTCAGCCTGTCAATGGGGGCTGGGAGCGCACCGCGTCCTTAAAGCGTCAGTAATACCCCGTAATCTGTTTAATCCCCATAAAATTGTCCCTGAAAGCCATATTAATTTTTCGAACGGTGTCCACCTGGAGGTCTCTCACAGTTTTTGGAAAAAAATTGATGCAGCAAAGCTCCAAATCGTTCAGACATTTATTCGCAATAAAAAATAGACGAGAGGGGTGGACCACACCTCACTCAAAGCCTGCTCACAGGCGAATGACGCAACCGACAGGCATGAAAAAACTCACGCATGCGCACGAGGGTTCAAGCTTGTCTGACGCAATCACACGTGATTCAAATCCATATGGTTTTTTAAAAAAATAATAAGGTCGGATACTTTTCTAACAGACCTCGTATGTGTTGGGCCTGTAATACATTGGTGTCCTAGTCAGGGTGTACCACACCTCTCATCCAGTGGCAGCTGGGATAGGCTCTAGCTCCTCTCTTAGCCTTAGCTAGACTAAGCGGGTGAAGACGATGACTGTATGTGTTGGGCATGACATGAAGTAAAACACTTATCAGTGATCCCCCTTTAAATGCTAGAGTGTGCCATCAAGCAGCTAGTTATTTAGAAAGTGGACACAAGGGAGTGTCATTTTGATCATGTGGTACAGTTCTCTGTCCATAGTCCAGCACATAGGTGCCTCAGTGTTGGGAAGGTCAGTGGGATGCCCATGATTCACCTTGCTGCAGCCGATGTATGGTTAATTTCAAGAGAGCGGTGGGGATGGATCAATTGTCTGCATGGGTGGTTGCCACCGAGGACCTTGGGTGGTTCTCTGGTGGCGTGGATGTGGGGAGTTGCGATGCTTACCACCTGCACATGCCCCCAACTTGACTTGTTTTGATTTGCGGGGTAAGCATAGGATTAATGAGTGCAGTCAGTGAGTGGGTCCACAAAATTTCCATAAGCACCTCATTAAAAACGACTGCATATGCAGGTCTGACATTTCTGCTCTTCATTGATACAGCTGAAGACCAGTGAAGCTCCTATTTTGTGGTATGTTAGCATCTTTTAACATGCACAGTAACTATAAAATAAACATAGAAAGGCCAGTCAAGTTGTCTGTCAAGCCTTGTTGCTAATCGTAGGGTCTTGGTGGACACTAAAGCTGTTGCTCTTTGAAAAATTCAGTAGTATTTAAGTACAACCTGAAAGCGATGAGTCTAGATATAGTGGTTAGATGAGTGCTTATCGCAGTAAGCCTGGAAGATGGCTCTCTAAGTTAACTCGACATAAGCCTGGCTGTCTGTCTGTCTGTCTGCCTGTGTGTGTGTGTGTGTGTGTGTGTGTGTGTGTGTGTGTGTGTGTGTGTGTGTGATCGCTGGCCAGGCCTGCTGACTAAAGTGACTCTGTGGGCCTGGCAGTGTGCAGGTGATGACTAGTAAGAGGTAATGATACTTAATGCCCTTTCCAACCGCAAATACACACTTGCACACGCCTGTTCCCACAGGAGACCTGCTTGCACATTACGCACCAGGAAATGCATTGCATAAGCATGCTTATGTGCACACACATGCACTCACGCATGCACACAGATTGACTAATGATTGTTAATGCCAAATCCAATCTCCCCTGTGCCACATCAAAGTGTCCCAGAGAGTACAGCTAATACAGAGATGCTTGCAGAGGAATGTGCCACTGGGGCAGGAGTGAGCGAAAGGTAGCAAAGATGCCAACACAGGCGCATTTAGGTGTTCATACACATGGCCACACATAGGCACATGCATATGCTTATCCAAAGTGTTGCACTGTATATGCATGCATAGAAGAACTGAGAAGCAAATGTGGTGAATGAACGCGTTAAAGAATCATAAGAATTCTAAGTGCACATACATAGCTTGAAAACATTCTAATAATTGCCTCTTCTACATATGTATACCTCTATAGGTGCACAACCCCCTTCTTACTTGCACGCAAGTCCAAGAGAAAAGCCTTTTTCCTCAAATTGCTGCTGTTTAGGGTCAGAACATCTTTGCCCATCATGCCAAAACTCCAATTGGAAGGCCTATAACATAGACATAGGACTACACCCAGATAACTTCTACTGATGTCCCCCATTGTTTTCTCCATGCAATTGAAAGGGCCAACATCAATGTCAAGCCCAAAAAAATAGTACATTGACTCAAAAACATACTCAAATCTATATATTAATTTCACAAAACCAAATAGAAAAACATATCTGACCCTTTCAATGTTTATGTTTTGTAAAACTATCCTTTATGCTGTTGTTATATCACTGTTATGGACTTTTTGAAAGAACTGGAGTCTCATGAAGTCAACAAATGGTCAACATCAGGGTTTGTCAGGATTACTGAACACTGGAGGATAACAATATATGCTGTTATTCGTTGGTTAAGCGTGCGTTTGGAAATGTAATTTCCAGACATGGGACGCAGTCACCGTCAAGTCATTCTCAAGTCATCAATCTGCAAGTCCCAAGTCAAGTCTAAAGTCATATGAGTTGAGACTTGACTTGGGACTTGCTGATTCATGACTTAAGAGTTGATGGTGACTTTGTCCCACCTCTAGTAATTTCTAATGGCTGACTTGTACTGTTATAAAGAAATTTCCACTCAAAAAACTGATGCACTGGATGAACTCAATTCAGTTATGAGCAGGATGCCCATCTAATAAATATATGTACCCCCAACTCAAATAAAGTGCATCCATGCAAGAAAATTTAATTTAATTTAGTTGGGACTACATATATTTATTAAATGGAAATCCTACCCATAATTTAACTGAGTTCATCCAATGAGTCAGTTGTTTTGAGTGATACACTCAAAACAACTGACTCATTGGATTTGATTCCACCTAATAAATATATGTAGTCCCAAATCAAATAAAGTACATCCATGCAAGTTAATGTCATTTAACTTAGTTAGGACTACATATATTTATTAGATGGAAATCCTGCACATAATTGAATTGAGTTATTCCAAAGAGCCATTTTTTGAGTGTATTGTAATGCTACAGTGTGTAAGCTGTGGTGTCATCTAGTGGTGAGGTTGCAAATTGCAATATGCCATCACCAATCACGTTTTTTCCCCCATTCACATTTTCCCTTCTTTGATGACAAGGAATCCTTCTCCTTTGTCTTTTCTTGTCATAAGCAATTTATTTGATCCTACATTTCACAAAGGTCAGGGTTCTCAGTCTTGTTAGCCTGCATTAGTTTATAAGGGAGGTGATGGTCTATTGGTTAAAGCGGTGGGCTTGAGAACATAGGGTCCTCGGTTCAAATCCCAGCCTCACCGGAAAATCAATAAGGGCCCTTGGGCTAGGTCCTGAATCCCCGAGTTGCTCCCGGTGTGTAGTGCGTACCTTGTATGGCAGCACCCTCACACTGGGGTGAATGTGAGGCATTACTGTAAAGCTCTTTGAGCATCTGATGTAAATGGAAAAGCGCTATATAAATGCAGTCCATTTACCATTTCACTAGCAACCTGTAGACACTGTGGAGGAGAGAAACCACTGGTTGCTCATCTTTTTTCTTCTGACTTCTGGTTCTATTTCAAAATTAGAAAGGTAGAGTAAGTGTGTCCCTTTTAGGCTACTGTATCAACTTGATACTGCAACACGGTGGTCTCCATGAGGGGGCCCACTCCTGTGCAGACATGAAGGATTGATTTTAAACTTATGAAAACACAGAGTTGTTGCAGGTAATAAACATCCCTAAATCCTGCATATTTTAGCTTTAATAAGATACTTTCAGCAGCATTTAGCACAATTCAACAAAAGGCCTTTTTTCTTTTAGTAAGACTACTTGATTACTCAAAAGTTAACTAACTATATTTGTGTGTTTTTTCTTTTTTCCGAATCTGCTGTGGTGACCCTGAGGGGGAAAAAAGGAGAAGCCGAAAGAACTTTTAGCAAAAATATTGGTTACAGTAAAGTGGAGATTCAGTAAAATATTGGTGCCAAGATGGACACAGATGTGGATTCGATGTAATACTTCATTTTTAAAACTGACACCTTCCTTGACACCCTACCTTCACTTGATTGATTGGCCATGTCTACACTTTTAATCCAAAAAGTGTTTTTCTGAAACTGAATACGAGCTGCTGTTCTACTTTATTCTGTTCCTGCAGGTCTCTTTGTTACAACCTTGAATCCACAAATTGCTGAACTTTACTTGCAGTGCTCTGACATAGAACAGTCGCTGTCAGTTTTTACACATCTGTGCATAAAGCTTTTGCTGAAATTATGTTTTTATGGAGGCAATTTTTGTTGGGGAGTAAATTTAACACTGAAAGCTAACATGGTACTTGATAGCCTGAAGTGGATTAACGTTACCCTTCACAAGTCTGTTTTGCCTTAAATCGACTTTTTGCCGCTCATGTGGGTTCTATGTTAGGCAGCACATTGAACAGAGATCCAGATCTGATAGCTTTTCGGCACTTGATGAAGAAATACGCTCAAATGTGAGCAGCTGTAATTCTGATCTCGTTCCTGCCAGTGTGCCTGAGTCGTGACTTCGAGAGATTGTTTGACGTCAAACTCCTGAGCTCTGCTGTGATAAGTAAAAGCAACAACAACCGCAGCGCAGTGAAATACTAAACAGAAGTGCATGTGCCCTGGAACAACCTCACTTAAATGTCAAATGATTTAAGATTTGAGTTCAAAAGAAGATGCAAAATGTCAGATATAGTTTGCCAGAAGACACTGGGGGAACCTAATGCTTTATTTCAGCTGTTTACTAGCTTGGAATAATTATAATAAGAAGAATAAAAATCTTTTGTGCCATTCTACCATGAAGCTGTAACTGGTGAAGCAATCGACAGAAGTTGTCCAGTTTCTCCATTCGCATCCACAAAAAGCACGAAAGCTTATAACTCCTTCAAAGTTGCCAATGGGCTCTGGGAGCTCCCCTCACTAGCCTGCTTTGTTTACAATCACCCTGCTTTTCTAGTGAAATTACTTTCAACAATATGACCATACATAACTATACTGTTTCTTTCTATTAATGAAAGACTTTCATTCCCCTTTTGTCCAGAGCATTTCTCCACCTTTCCAGGCTCGACTCAACCTGCTCTCCACTCTCACTACAAATCACAATGTCATCTGCAAACATTACAGTTCATGGATACTGCTGTCTGATCTCATCAATCAATCTGTCCATCACCACTGCGAACAAGAAAGGGCTCAGAGCTGATCCTTGGTGTAATCCACCTCCACCGTGAATGAGTCTGTCACTCTTACTGCACATCTCACTGCTGTCACACGACCCTTGTACATGTCCTGCACTATGTTCACATACTTCTCTGCCACTCCAAACTTTGTCATAGTTGTACAATACCACAACTCTTCTCTTGACACCCTGTCATAAGCTTTCGCTAACACACAAACACACAGTGTAGTTCCTTCTGGCCTTCTCTATGCTTCCCCAACAGTATTCTCAGAGCAAACACTGCATCTGTAGTGCTTTCTCTGCATGAAACCATATTGCTGCCCACAGATCTTCACCTATTTTCTAAGTCTAGCTTCTACTACTCTTTCTCATAACTTCATGCTGTGGCTGATCAACTTTATGCCTCTGTAGTTACTGCAGCTCTGCACATCACCCTTGTTCTTAAAAATAGGAACCAACACATTTTGTCTCCACTCCTCAGGCATCCCCTCACTTTTCAGAATTTTATTAAACAATCTGGTTAGAATAATTTTAGGAATATACTTCATCTATTTGAAGTACCATAATTTTTTGGACTCTCACAGTTTTTTTTTCCCGTACAATAGTGTTCAGAATAATAGTAGTGCTATGTAACTAAAAAGATTAATCCAGGTTTTGAGTATATTTCTTATTGTTACATGGGAAACAAGGTACCAGTAGATTCAGTAGATTCTCACAAATCCAACAAGACCAAGCATTCATGATATGCACACTCTTAAGGCTATGAAATTGGTGTATTAGTAAAAAAAAGTACAAAAGGGGGTGTTCACAAAAATAGTAGTGTGGCATTCAGTCAGTGAGTTCGTCAATTTTGTGGAACAAACAGGTGTGAATCAGGTGTCCCCTATGTATGGATGAAGCCAGCACCTGTTGAACATGCTTTTCTCTTTGAAAGCCTGAGAAAAATGGGACGTTCATGACATTGTTCAGAAGAACAGCGTAGTTTGATTAAAAAGTTGATTGGAGAGGGGAAAACTTATACGCAGGTGCAAAAAATTATAGGCTATTCATCTGCAATGATCTCCAATGCTTTAAAATGGACAAAAAAAAAAAACAAAAAAACAACAGAGATGCATGGAAGAAAATGGAAAACAACCATCAAAGTGGATAGAAGAATAACCAGAATGGCAAAGGCTAACCCATTGATCAGCTCCAGGATGATCAAAGACAGGCTGGAGTTACCTGTAAGTGCTGTGACAGTTGGAAGACACCTGTGTGAAGCTAATTTATGTGCAAGAATCCCCCGCAAAGTCCCTCTGTTAAATAAAAGACATATACAGAAGAGGTTACAATTTGCCAAAGAAAACATCAACTGGCCTAAAGAGAAATGGAGGAATATTTTGTGGACTGATGACAGTAAAATTGTTCTTTTTGGGTCCAAGGGCCACAGACAGTTTGTGAGACGACCCCCAAACCCTGAATTCAAGCCACAGTTCACAGTGAAGACAGTGAAGCATGGTGGTGCAAGCATCATGATATGGGCATGTTTCTCCTACTATGGTGTTGGGCCTATATATCGCATACCAGGTATCATGGATCAGTTTGGATATGTCAAAATACTTGAAGAGGTCATGTTGCCTTGTGCTGAAGAGGACATGCCCTTGAAATGGGTGTTTCAACAAGACAATGACCCCAAGCACACTAGTAAACGAGCAAAATATTGGTTCAAAACCAACAAAATTAATGTTTTGGAGTGGCCTGCCCAATCCCCGGACCTAAATCCAATTGAGAACTTGTGGGGTGACATCAAAAAAGCTGTTTCTGAAGCAAATCCAAGAAATGTGAACGAATTGTGGAATGTTGTTAAAGAATCTTGGAGTAGAATAACAGCTGAAAGGTGCCACAAGTTGGTTGACTCCATGCCACACAGATGTGAAGAAATCATGAACTGTGGTTATACAACTAAATACTAGTTTAGTGATTCACAGGATTGCTAAAAAAGCAGTTTGAACATAATAATTTTGAGTTTGTAGCATCAACAGCAGATGCTACTATTATTGTGAACACCCCCTTTTCTACTTTTTTTTTTACTAATAGCCCAATTTCATAGCCTTAAGAGTGTGCATATCATGAATGCTTGGTCTTGTTGGATTTGTGAGAATCTACTGAATCTACTGGTACCTTGTTTCCCATGTAACAATAAGAAATATACTCAAAACCTGGATTAATCTTTTTAGTCACATAGCACTACTATTATTCTGAACACTACTGTATATAGTGAAAGGTTTCCCAATTAACAATCGGGTCTAGGAACTTGCGCTGGTATCTCATGGCATGGGATCCACCACACGGCAGAACTGCCTTGTGTCCTGATTGACAACCACCCACGTAGACAGCAATGCATCCCTACTGCTCAAAAGTAACAATCTATATGCCACAGCGAGTAGAAAAGTGGGCGTCTCCCTGGCCTCCTCCAGTCACTGGGGTCCTCAACAGTCCTCAACTATTATTCTGAACACTACTGTATATGGAACACACTTTTTAACACAGTGTTTCCCTTGGGTTAACTTTAATTTAAAAAATAAGCCGGAGGGACAGATAAACATGCAAAGATGTTGATGCAATTTGAGCAACAACAAACATCAGATGGACACAGTGAACATTTCATTTTTGCAGGGAGCCCTCAGCGTGTAATGTGCAATATGCAGACTTTTACATCGCAAAAATAATCAAGTTGGACAGACAAGCTTAGGACGGACAGCATATTGGATGTTATTTGATGCAGTGTGAACAACAGGAAACATCAGAAGGAAATGGGCTGCTGACCTACAGCATCGGAACATTACAATAAAAATGTAAGTCCATTTGATTTTTGTTTCTTAATCAGCTCTTTAATTTAGGATTTTTGTGCATGGTTGTAGTGAACTTTAACTTTAATTATTTATTGGTTGAGTTTCTTTTGTTTTGTACACTGATTCTTGGAAAAGCCTGATATAAATACTCGTACTTATTATTATTAATATTATTATTAATGAACGCATAAGTTTCACGCATTTGCAGGATGTCCTCAAACTACTAAAAAACAAGCAAACAACAACAACAACAACAAAAAAAACGTGACATATACTCCAGAAACCAGGGTATTCAATTTTGATTATTCACAAGAGGAAATATTTGTCCCCTGAAACACAATGCAGTTACTCAGAGGTGATACAAATTTGACTCATTTGATGTGTAATGCGACAGAAACTTGTTAGTCTGAAACAGAAACCTGCAGACAGTGTATAATGGAGCAAACACTGAATCCTCTACTTTAAGGAAAAAAAAGTATGTCCCTTTTAAGTTGCTGTATCACCATGGTGGTGCACCATGCCAACCTCCATGAGGGGGGTCCCCTCCCGTGAAGATATGAAGGGCTCATTCTAAGCTTACGAAAACATTTCTATTCATTGTTGCAGGTAATTCTACACTAATGAACTGATAGTTATGAATGCTGCATTCTATTTCTGCTAATAAAACACCCCCAAAACAATTCGCACAGCAGCTTTAAGTGATCTTGCTCCTGGGCGTAGTTGCTTCTGTTGTGCACCGTAAAAAACCTGTCATCTCTTCGCTCGTGTGCCTTGTTCAATGCATCCTGAGCAGAGCCTGGGACATTACTTGTGCGCATCCTCTCACATGGCTGTCCCAGTCAACAGCAGTAATGTTCACTGACTCCATCTGAGAAGAGGTTTTTAAATGTTGGAATGTTATGGTAAGACATCTGACTGCAGAAACAGATCTCGGGTTGCTATGATGGCACCAGGCAGCAGGATTGCTTCTTTGTATGACCGGACTTCTCAGGTGAATTTACCATTTGCCATAAAGGGATTTCTGCGTCCATGGAGATTCAGCAAGTGCAGCCAGACGTGCGTCTCTATTACATATCGGTGAAAGCGCAAAAGAGGAAATCTGGACTTTTTACACTTATGGCAAGAGGCCAAACTAAATCTCTTTAACGACAGCAGCCACATGCCCTCACTGGTATGGGGTAAGATTTCATCAAGTGCTGATCTAAGTTCGGTTCTAGATGTTATCTTCATAGTAGGAACAGATGAGCCGATCGCAGGTCTGCGAGGAGAGCAGTCAAGAAGGAGTGAGCCAGCGGTGGATTTGAATAGTCTTTGAACCAGATCAAGTGTCCTCCTGTTTCTGCCATTCACTCCAATGAAGTCATAATAGAGCCTGACACTAATACTCATCGGGTTTCATTTAATGTTGTTGAAGATCTGCCTCAAATCAACGCTCAGCAAAAACACTTCTGTAAGAGATACCTTTTCAGGATGTGTGGAAAAGCGGCAATTTTTTGAGACCGTTTCCACACGTTTTTGCCATTAATACGATCACGTTCGGTAGCGCGGATTTGTCGTGGCCTCATAAAACGTTTCCGCAACGTGCCAGAAAGCATTAGCTCTTCTTCAGGGAGAGGAACGAAAATCGCTCTCTGGCACATGTCTTTTGAAGAACACACAAGAGTCCGGCAGAAGTAAAGGCCTTAAGAATTGGACTCTGCCTTGGAGAGCTACATCCGACCTACAACAGCTGCCTGTCAGTCGCGTCCAACATGTTGGAGGCAGTTGTATGTTGTGTGGTGCCGACTGTTCCAACACTTCCTGTTCCATTACTGAAGTGCTTGACCTTTCACCTCCTCCCTTCCCTTCCGTCTCATGACAGGGTGTGTGTGTGGGAGGACAAGGAGTGAACATATAGCTAGCGTGTGTGTGTGTGTGTGTGTGTGTGTGTGTGTGTGTGTGTGTGTGTGTGTGTGTGTGTGTGTGGTACACCGGGGCATGAATAAGTCCCAGAGGGCATGAATATGTTTCCCATGACATGGCCTCAGACTAAACAGCCGTTCTCTCCACCCAGACATCCGCCTGTCATTCTCCCCTAAAACCGCAGAGAGAGGAAAAGAGCACGAAACATGGGAATGCACAAACGCAGACGCATCTCCCTTTTCTGTGCCGTTATCTGCCTTTCTCTTCTCTTTATCCAGCCCTCTCTGTTTCTATGCTCTTTTGTAGCCGAGTCGTCCCCGTGGCCCTCCTTGTCCAGGTGAAAGACTTCTCCTCTTGCTCTCTCCCTCACTCTTTGTGTGCAGTGAATGAGAGAAAGAGAATAAGAAAGATAAAGACAGAGTGCCTTCGGACACAAAGGGGGATGTACCCCTCCCAGGAAGTCTGGGAGGGTGAGAGAGAGAAAAAAAACATTTTGGAGGAAGGAGGCAGGAAGGATAGCATTGTACCCTCCTTCCTGACTCTTTGTGTGTGTGCATGTGCAAGCTCATGTGTGACTACGACAGAAACTGAATGCCAAAGCAGCCGGTCTATTCACACACACACAAAAAAAGGCAAACACACTTAGACCTCACCCTTGTACACAAGGCACGCACATTCTCGGTCTTGCACTCCCTCACATAAACGCACACAGCCATTTAGGCCCCGCTTTAGGGTGGCGCCCAGGCATTGACGACCGGTTGCATTGTGTGGAATAAAAGAAGCTCTTTCATCACGGCCTTAACAGTTTCAAAGAACTAAGCAAAGAGGATCAGACGGACTGAATTTGACTGAAGACATTACTGTCAGAGTTACTGCAAAAGATAACCGAGGTACCCTTCAGCACTGCTAACTCTTACCCCTGAAGGCTAGGTGCTCTCCAAAAAAAAAAAAGATCTATGACTCTAATGTTTATCGCAAATAAGCTACCTTCAAAGACAAACAGCTTACCACTATTATTAGCTCTTTGTTTGGTAAAGGTCTCCACCTGAACGAAGGAGAAAAGGCTTGGCAGGAAAAGACAAAATGTGGAGCAAACCTCAGGTTTTACCTCAAGCCAACAGACTTGTTTTTGAAGGTGAAGGAAGGCCAATTTCAGTGTTTTTACATACATACTGCAGTTGTGTGTAGCACTACATCTCAGCAGTTAGCACTGAAGATCTGGGATTCAATCCTACTTCTTGCCCAGTTCCTTTCTGTCTGGAGTTTGCATGTTCTCTCCATGTCAGCGTTGGTTTCTTCTAAGCATTCTGGTTTCCTTCCACCATCAAAATATGCACACGAGGATCATACAGCTTTCTCTATCCTTGACCAAGGCAGTTCGTCCAGATTTGGAATTGGCCCACTGCTCCTTGTGGTTGGATTGTGTCTAGATATGATTCAAATGGATTAAAAGTAGAGAATAAATTTCATTGTATGCATGTATGTACACTGGCCCTGTGACAGACTGGCGTCCTGTCTCGGGTGTAGCCCGCCTCACGCCCTATGACTGCTGCATAGGGCAGTAAAGGCCCTTCATCCTTCCTTCCTCATGCTTGAGATTCTATGCACTATAGTGGATAAACTATGCCCTTGCACTTTGGGGACCCAACATTGATGGTTGTGTTAGTTATAATCTGTACTACCTGAAAACATAAATGAGAGAGACATTTCATATGGGAATCTATCGGGATCAAGCCACCTTTGGAGTCACCCTCAAGTGACTGGTGATGGCGGAAGAGTAGAGAACACTGGACAAACTGCTAGACATTATGGACAATGCCAGTCACCTATATGTCCTTCAGGCCATCAGACTGTACAGCGTCTCAATCAGGGGGAGAAGGAGTAACAGGAAGACAGAGGATGGGAATGAGAGGAACAGTAGTAGCCAGTAAACCAGTATTGATCAGTATGTCTGGTATTTACAGTATATTGTGTATTTTATTGCAAACTGATTTTCTTTTAACTGTTACGTTTGATATTCTGTGTGCTTCTTACCCTGTGTGCTGCTATACAATGCTGCTGGAACTTCAATTTCCCTGAGGGAGTATTCCCAAGGGATCAATAAAGTTCTATCTAATCTCTAATCTAATCTAAGTGGCCATTCAAGGAACTACAAGATTTGCCGCTTCCGTGTTGTCTTCATTTGTCCCACCAGCAGTAACTTCATGATGAAGTGGAACAGAGAAGGATTTTCATGCAAGAAAACAGATCAAGTCTATGCTTGAGTCTCCCATGTGCCTTCTGGCAAATGATAGTTGAGATGATTTTACATCTTTAGTCACTTCACCACACAGTAAAAAGGAATTTTTCTGACCCCACTTGACTCAAACAGGTCATCTTGTTGCTTGATTGAAGTCCTGTCAATGTAAACTGTCAAGTTGCATTGATGAAAACATGAGGAATTTGTCTAGGTCTGAGGGTATCTTCAGTCTCCTGGGTGGTCCATCATCTACTCCACGACAGCCTCCCTGCACATCGTCTGCACCAGTGCCTGTGGATGTGGTGTGCATGTATGGGTTCAAACATAAATAAACAGCAGTGTTATTCATATATAACCTGTTGTTTTGCTTTGCTAAATCAGCATCTCTTGTGAATCAGCATCAAGTATTAAACTGGTTACAATGGAGCTAGGGGCTTATTCACACCCGCACACGCTGCCTTTGATCACCACGTTGACAGCATTCCTCAGTAGTTCTGTTGATGGCGAGGAGGAAGTATGACAAATCACCCTGTTGTTAAGCGGCTGACTGTGGAACACTGCACGCTCCTGTTGGAATCTGAAACACAGATGGACAGGTGGAGAACAAGTGTCAGAGATAAACGTTCAGAAGAGAGGGCTGATGAATGGAAATGTACCTGGCTTCTTCATGCTTCTGTTCCTCTTAAGACAAGCGCAGTGGTTACTCTATCAAACACGGTAAAAAAGCAGACTAATGGTGTGTACTTTATCTTTCGTCTACTGCCAAAGCATCTTCGTTTGCATGCACATATGTGTACTGTATACACATGCACATTCTTTGGAGTGGAAAGATTAATGCTCAGATCTGTCACTGTGTTCCTGCAAATCACGGAATGATAGCAGGAATGGAAGTGTGCAACCCCCCCCGACTACCACCACCCTGGCACCACATTGGTGTGATTTTGGGTTCAGCGTCACAGTTAACAACCTCATGACTAGCTGGCCTGACAAAATATATACCTGAGTTCCTGTTTGTGTCCTTGGACAAGACAATCTGCATTGTTTCAGTCTACCCAACTGTAAACGAATACCGGTGTCACCGACCGAACGGTCCCCCTAAAAATTGGTCCCCCCGATGACGTGGTTCACGGATTAACACCTCATTTCTGCTTCAAACTGCACTCCAGTCATCATCTATCTCAGCGACAGATATCTGAAGCTTTTGTACAACATTCAGTCCCACATAAATTTAGCATTATTTCATCATAAAAGACGGCAGAAGCGATCAGAGCGCTGCGGCTACATGAGCTGTGAGCTGATGTGTTCACTGGGCGTCTGTCATTTCAAAGCATCACAGAATTTCGTTGAGTTTTTGCTTAAAACGGCTTTGTTTCTGCTTAAAACTGACTTTAAAATGATTTAAGAAGTTTTACCTTTATCATCTGATGGTTAATAATCCCATTAATCCATTTGATCGCATTGAGTGAAGAGACTCCATCTCAGATGTGCTGCTATGGTCTGAAATGAAGTATGCGCAGTTGCAAAAGGCGAACCAATTTTTAGGGGCGGACCGTTCGGTCTGCGACATTGGCCTTAGCCGGGGAAGTAACCTGTGTCAGACTGGCACTCTATCCAGGGGGAGTCATCAACCCTTGTCTGCTTCACAGTACAAAATTCGGAGATAAGCACCGACCTGATGGGCCTTGGGCCCAAGACTTAAAGTGTAGATGACACCAAAAAATGTGTACAAATAATCACAAAAAATTATGAAATGTTGATATTTTTAAAAATCCTGAACAATAAAAGTTGATGATAAATGCGCAGGTGAAGGATAAACAACAGCTGTCTGAAGCCTGTGCTCTATTTCAGCCCTCGGCCATGGCCATATTGTTGCTACGTCATCACCAGAACAGGAGCTGCTGATTCAAGCCCAAATCAATTGTAAACACAGTGGAGGTCAAGCTGTTTTCGGACGATTTTTTTTTTCCAGTGTGGGTTTTTTTTTTTTTTTTTTAATCCAGTCTGAAGGTGTTTCTGAAGCAGCTGTGGAAAACACAGCCTTATGGTTTTGAACCTTATTTAGACCACAATGAGGGAGAAGAAACCTTTGAAGAAAACCTTCAGTCTGTCAACAGTGATGATATTTATTGGTGTTTAGAACACAGAATGGTGATTATAAAATAAATAAATAATGCAGGCGATTTCAGCATGCAGCAGATGATCAATTTTTTTTCCCCAGCTCTATGGTCATAATCAACTGATAAAAAATTAAAAACAAGTTTGCTTTAGTGTCCCCGCCATCAGAAAAACATGATGAGGAAGTGTGGATTTTTTTCTTAGAAACTGGTGCATACATTTCAAATCTGAAAAATGACACGAGGGACTGAAAATATCAGTTATTGTTAAAATAAATATTGTTTTGTTTTTTTGATACAGTTGGTGTACTGTACGTTAGTAGCGTAACACATTATTAAATATTAAAATCATTCACACAAGGAGTAAATAATATAGTCTTACCTGTCCGTTTCAGTGAGATCGTCTTTAAACTTATCCACCTTTACAAAATGACATCTGAAAATAATTTAATTCCTTCTATCTTGACTGTAGAAAAGTGCATTTGTCACACTGGAGTTTGATGCCAGGTTGCAGCGCCGGCTGTTGTTGCGGCTGATGGATCGAGTCTTTGCTCTTAATGAGCTGCTTTGCGCTGCAAGTTAAAAGACTCTCAGAGTTCCTCATCTGCTCATAATGCCTCATGCAATGAAATTATGCCATGATCCACAAAACAATAAAACAACAACAACAACAAAAAATCATAAAATACTCAGTTTTGCCTCCATGTAGAGTGGAGAAGCTGTGGACACCATGCAAGTGCGCTCTCATCAATATAAGTGCTTCCACCTGCCAATCAAAAGGATTCTGCAGGCGAGAATGAACCATTCTCACACACCGAAAACACAGTGCAACTCAGACCCGAACCACTCGGTGGAAACGGGGCTCAGTAGCCTGTAAAAATCCATAAATTAATCCATAGATTAATGGGGTTATTAAGACAATGGTTCTTGTTCTGATGTCACTTCCTCTTTCTTCTCCAATGTTGTGAGTGGGCCGGAAGATCCTGGTTTTTATTGGTGCGTGGTTCAAAATCCAAATATTTATCACTTCAGTAAATGCGCACCAGGAAAGGATAAATTTCAAACTGTTGTTTAATTTTAGTCTCAAATATTCAATAAAACATGGCATAATGTGTCACTGACACTTTAAGGTGCCTTGACACTTGGCTGTGCACTTCGTTGGAACAATGCCATCTGCTGTGTTCTCAGCTGGATGCCGCTCTTTGTGCCACTGGATGCTGTGTTATATAAAGTAATTATTTTGTAGCAGATTAATCATTTTCTGTCAGAGTTTGGGTGATGAAAACACCTCTCATCACTTACGGAATCACAGAGGACAATTCCAGCTGCAGCTTTTCTCTCTCTCTCTCTCTCTCTGTCTCGTGTGCTTCAAGATGTGGAGAACGTATTTGGAACAGTCTAAAAAGTCATTATTTGTCATGTTTATATTGTCATGGCTTGGTAAAACAGTTGCATGTTCATCCCCTCTTGTGAAAGCTGTGTAAGTATGTTTATTGTAGATTTAACATTTCATTCTAATCATTCAGATGAGCTGCGCTGTGATGTGTGCTGATGCAATCACTCGCACTCACACTCAGTGTTTCTAATTGTTTGTGTGATGTTCACGTGAAGTTCACATAATTAATGCATGATGGAGATTTTGAACATTTCAAATTTTCTTTGTGCACTTGTACAAAGCCGCGCACAGTTTACAACAGTTTACAATAAGTTTACAAGAAGTTTACTCTTCTGCACAGCAGATTGTGTACCAGTGCGCGGATCAAATTTGTGCAAGTGTCAAGGCACCTTTACTTTCACACCCTCTCAGTGTTCCCCAGCTAATTTTCAGAGGAAGTTCCCAGTGGATTTGTTGCATTGTGAAATAACATGACATGTGTAATAATGTCACGTATGGTATAGTAATGATGTCACGTATGGTTGTGTCACGTAAAGACACAACCTCACTGCATGATTTTGATTAAAAAAAAAATTGTAAAAAAATGTAATTTGAAAGTTGTTAGTTTTTTTAATTATTACATTTTTAGTTGCAAAGGTAATATCAACAACACATTAATTATGATCACATCTTTATTTTTAAGAATTGAAACTTTTTCAAACATTTAAACAGCTTTTAACAAATAATTCAACATTTTTCAACAATTATTTGTTTTTAGGCCAAGTGGTTAATGTGCTTGGTTTCAGTGCAGAAGGTTCCGAGTTCAAACCCCACCCCTGCCACATTTCTCCATGTAATGTAGAGTTGCGTCAGGAAGGGCATCCGGTGTAAAACTTGTGCCAAATCAACATGCAGATCACTCTTTGATTTGCAGTGGCGACACCAAGTGCAAACAAGGAAGACACCAAAGGGACTTACTTTTTTTTTTGGTATATTTTTATCTTCCCTCCTTAGTTCCAGTCACGTCTCCCTTGGTGCTTATTTTAACACTTATTTTTAACACTTTCTCTTATCTACATACTGTATATGAAGAATATAAGAATGAATGATAATTCCTGCAAACATCACTGATTTTCCCTGGCAGTAGGCTGTGATCTGCTTTTATGGTGTTTTGCAGTTTGGGGGGGGGGGGTTGGTATCAAAGAAAGGCTGAGATCCCCCCACCACCACCACCACCAGCAGCTCATGCAAATATCTGCTTACATGCAAGCACACCATAAACGAAAACAGTGAGGCATGCAATTTTTGTTTTTTGCTCTTTTTTTTTGACAAAGAAAATTAATTGAACACATAAAAAAAACATTATTTATAGCCCCCCCCCCCCCCCCCCCCCGCACACACTCAGTTCTCATGCAAAGAAAAACAATGATCCTTTCAATACTACTGATTATGCAGTAAATGAGTTAGTTTTGACAACCTAAGACCAGACAAACGTGCACACACACGAAAAGGTAATTCCTCTGCACAAAAATAGAAAGAGATAACTGGGGTCTTTGTTCGTCATTTGGTAGATTCCATAGAGAAGGGAGGATAAAAAGAACAATTAAGAGGCACATTTGTGAGTGTTTGCTGAGGAATGAGCACGTGTCTGCATATGCTGAGCTCCTCATACTACTCAGCAGCCTTCAGTATGTCAGGAAGCAACAGACGGAAATCTGAGGGGACAGGATGGCCCATGTGCCATTCAGAGATGTTTCCTCATGACGCCAACAGCAGCCAAGATAGGAGAACACATACATGAGCACTATACTCATACCAAAGTAATTAAATATTTAAAAATACGAAGTCTGTTAGAAAAGTATCGGACCTTTTTATTTTTTGCAAAAACCATATGGATTTGAATCACGTGTGATTGCATCAGCCAAGCTTGAACCTTCGTGCGCATGCGTGAGTTTTTTCACGCCTGTCGATTGCGTCATTCGCCTGTGAGCAGGCTTTGTGTGAGCAGTGGTCCACCCCTCTCGTCGGATTTTTATTGCGAATAAATGTCTGAACGATTTGGAGCTTTGCTGCATCAATTTTTTCCAGAAACTGTGAGGGCTGGGCATGCCCCAACATGTCCTGTGAGGCTTCATCACGGCGTTGCTTTGCGCCATGCGGAAACAACCCGACGCGCGGAATTCCTCCGCACGTCTGTCTCAATGTGCCGAAAAAGTGTTGATGTCCACGTCTTCCGCAATTTCTGTGCTAGTCAGACGATGTCCCGGATCAACACAGCATCCAGTTTAGAAATGAACGGCACATTCCACTGTTAGAGGAGTTTTTGTCATGGAAAGAGGAGCGGAGGAATTCCGCGCGTCGCGGCGGAGCCGAATGGCGCAAAGCAATGCCGTGATGAAGCCTCACAGGACATGTTGGGCATGTCCAGCTCATGCACAATTTCCGAAAACCGTCTGAGCCATCTGAAAGCTGTCCTGTGACACCAACACGGAGGTGCTTTTGTCCCGCGCCATGAGTGGCACGGTGGCGCATCCCTCCACTCCTCTTTCCATGAAAAAAACTCCTGTAACAGTGGAATGTGCCGAAAAAGTCTTGATGTCCACGTCTTCTGCCATTTTTGTGTAAGTCAGACGACGTCCCGGATCAACAAAGCCTTCACGCTGGAAATGATCTGGTTGTTTCAGCCTGTCGATCGGCGCTCGGAGTGCGCCGCGCTCTCAGCAGCTGTGGGCGGTCTTTAAACTGGCTGGAGCACTCCTTAATCTGTGTAATCCCCATAAAATCGTCCCTGAAAGCCATATTAATTTTCCGAATGGTGTCCACCTGGAGGTCACTCACAGTTTCAGGAAAAATTTGATGCAGCAAAGCTCCAAATCGTTCAGACATTTATTCGCAATAAAAATCCGATGAGAGGGGTGGACCACTGCTCACACAAAGCCTGCTCACAGGTGAATGACGCAACCGACAGGCATGAAAAAACTCACACATGTGCACGAAGGTTCAAGCTTGTCTGATGCAATCACACATGATTCAAATCCATATGGTTTTTGCAAAAAATATAAAGGTCCAATACTTTTCTAACAGACCTCGTATACCCCAAAATAATGGATTTTTACTCTTGAGCATATGATAAAGGAATTATTTATTTTGCACAAACTGACAGAAAATGTTTTAAATTTCAGGAAAATTAGATAGCTTTAAGTGTACAAGGTCTTTTTTAAGACACATTCATGTAATTTTGGATAACTGCAGACAGTTTTATCAGGGAGTGTCCTAACTTGTCTTAAATAAAAAAATCTACCTCATCGCCTAACTTGTCCTAAATAAAAACAGGCTGTAAAAGTGATTATTGGTATTACCAATATTTGTATTGTACCAGTTGTACCAATTATTGGTGTTACCAATAATCATTACATTTGTCAAATTAATTATGGTCTCTGAAAATGGAAGGACTGAGTGCAAAAATGCCAAGAAATCCTACAACCCCAATTCCAATGAAGTTGGGACGTTGTGTAAAATGTAAATACAAACAGAATACAATAATTTGCAAATCATCTTCAAACTATATTCAATTGAATACACCACAAACACAAGATATTTAATGCTCAAACTGATAAACTTTATTGTTTTTGTGCAAATATTTGCTCATTTTGAAATAGATGCCGGCAACACATTTCAAAAAAGCTGGGACAGTGGTATGTTTACCACTGTGTCACATCACCTTTCCTTCTAACAACACTCAATAAGCATTTGGGAACTGAGGACAATAATTGTTGAAGCTTTGTAGGTGGAATTCTTCCCCATTCTTGCTTGATGTACGACTTTAGTTGTTCAACAGTCCTGGGTCTCTGTTGTCGTATTTTGCACTTCATAATGCGCCACAAATTTTCAATGGGCAACAGGTCTGGACTGCAGGAAGGCCTGTCTGGTACCCGCACTCTTTTACGACGAAGCCACGCTGTTGTAACACGTGCAGAATGTGGCTTGGCATTGTTTTGCTGAAATAAGCAGGGACGTCCCTGAAAAGGACGTTGCTTGGATGGCAGCATGTGTTGCTCCAAAACCTGGATGTACCTTTCAGCATTGATGGTGCCATCACAAATGTGTAAGTTGCCCATGCCATGGGCACTAACACACCCCCATACCATCACAGATGCTGGCTTTTGAACTTTGCGCTGGTAACAATCTGGATGGTCTTTTTCCTCTTTTGTCCAGAGGACATGACGTCCATGATTTCCAAAAACAATTTGAAATGTGGACTCATCAGACCACAGCACACTTTTCCACTTTGCGTCTGTCCATTTCAAATGAGCTCGGGCCCAGAGAAGCCGGCAGCATTTCTGGATGTTGTTGATGTTTGGCTTTCACTTTGCATGGTAGTTTTAACTTGCACTTGTAGATGTAGCGACGAGCTGTGCTAATTGACAATGGTTTTGTGAAGTGTTCCTGAGCCCACGCAGTAAGATGCTTTACACAATGATGTCAGTTTTAATGCAGTGCCGCCTGAGGGATCGAAGGTCACGACCATTCAACATTGGTTTTTGGCCTTGCCGCTTACGTGTAGAAAGTTCTCCAGATTCTCTGAATCTTCTGATTATATTATGGACTGTAGATGATGGAATCCCTAAATTCCTTGCAAATGAACGTTGAGAAACATTTTTCTTAAACTGCTGGACTATTTTTTCACGTAGTTGTTCACAAAGATCCTCGTCCCACCTTTGCTTGTGAATGGCTGAGCCTTTTGGGGATGCTTTTATACCCAATCATGACACTCACCTGTTTCCAAACAGGTGTTCTTTGAGCATTCATCAACTTTCCCAGTCTTTTGTTTCCCAGTCCCAATTTTTTTGAAATGTGTTGCAGGCATGCATTTCAAAATGAGCAAATATTTGCACAAAAACAATAAAGTTTATCAGTTTGAACATTAAATATCTTGTCTTTGTGGTGTATTCAATTGAATAGAGGTTGAAGAGGATTTGCAAATCATTGTATTCTGTTTTTATTTACATTTTATACAATGTCCCAACTTCATTGGAATTGGGGTTGTAAATGATTAATGAAATATTTTTGGTGAAACCTCAATTAAAGATAAAAATCTATGTTACAGTCAAATGCCGATTATTTCACTTCAGTGCCATTGTGGTAGGGTACAGATGCAGTAATATTAATAATGATAACATGTCACTGTCTAAATACGTATGGACCTGACTGTATAAGTTAAAAATGAAAAGTAAGATTCTTATTGGAAGTAAGACCTCTGTCACACATAGCAAGAATGAGGCCAAATGGCGTCTGAATGAAGAATCGGCCCACATCCCTAAAGTATCGAGGTGCAGTCTGAAAACGTCGGACAGCAGTCTCAGAGCAGTCTACTTGGGTGGGCCCATTTGCATGGCTGTTTCAAATGTTTTGCACATGTGCAAAACACTCGTGGCGCAGCCCAGGTGTGACACCCATCCAACAGAAGTCTATGTGCAGTCTCAGCGCAGTCCCACTGCAGTCTACCTGTTCGTATGGCATCATAGCAGCATTCGGAACAATCTGATTGCAGCCGGGGTTCCCCCGACATGGATTGGGCATCTGTTTAGATCTAAACATCTAAACAGATCCTGCTGGCATGTCCCCCTTATGCCATGTATGTGCACCTCCACTGCATCCCGTTCAGGGAGCGCAAAGGATATGTTGATATGCAACATGTATGTGGCACGCATCCGTCATGTGCAGTGGATGTGAACATCAAACCAAAAGCACCATCTGTCACTGCAAGTACATGCGTCATTATGCGCATCAGAGGCTCGGCACGGCACCCGCAATGCAGCTGAACACGATGGCACCCCCATAATACACAGATTATGACATATGTACCATCTAACTCTGTCGGAAGAATGACAGTGGAACTGTTTCGTTAACCCATGACATCATAAATATACATGTGAACTCACCTTTGGTATAGCCTCAAATGCGTTTCACTGCACAGGGTGGACAATGGTCAAGGAAGTCCCTCCCACCCAGGCTGTGCCTTTTTCTGACAACTCTGGCTCACACCTAGGCATAAATATATTCCATGTCAGGTGCTGTCCTGTGGCATCAGAACAGAGAAGAAAGGGGATTTAAGCGACTTTGAACATGGCATGGTTGTTGGAGCCAGAAAGGCTGGGGCGAGTATATCAGAAACTGATCTACTGGGATTTTCAGGCACAACCATCTCTAGGGTTTACAGAAAATCATCCAAAAAAAAAAAAAAAAGAAGATAAAATCAAAGTCAAAGTGTCTTTATTCGTCTCCCTAGGGAGAAATTTGTCTTGGGCAGAGAGGTCTGCTGCACAAACAACACATCCAACACATTTAGTGCATACCACCCATGTATCAAAAACAATTACATAATTGATTACAATTAAAATACAAATACATAATCAACAAAATCATACCAGCATTTCAGTGCAAATTTAGTATCACATAACCTTATACTATCTTTCCTATCCACGCTGAGTCATCTGCTCATTTATGAGCTTCACTGACAATGGGACAAACAAGTGTTTGTATCAGTAATATTTACAAAGAGGAACCATGTACCTCCTTTCTGAGTTAAGTAAAATACATTCAGAGTGCAGTACATGAGATGCATGTGATAAAATATTGTCTGCAAGTCTGAGGACTGCTTGTTCGAACAAATCTTGAGGAGTTACAGCTACCACCATACAATACCAAGATATCTAGTGAGCAGCAGTTGTGTAGACAAAAATGCCTTGATGTCAGAGGTCAGAGGAGAATGGGAAGCTTGGTGGAATGGGCATGGGAATGGGCAACTGCGTGATGCTATCATGTCAATATGGTCCAACATCTCTGAGGAGAAGTTGGACACACCTAGAGTGTGGCATAGAGTCAATGCCTTGTTGACTCTATGCCATGAAGAATGAAGACAGTTCTGAAGGCAAAATGGGGTCCAACCCGGTGTCGCAGACTAAACGGTCCGTCCCTAAAAATCGGTCCGCCTTTTGCATCTGCGCATGTATCATTTCAGACCACAGCAGCCCGTCTGAGATGGAGTTTCTTAACCCAAAGCAATCAAATAGATTAATGGGATTATTAGCCATCAGATGATAAAGGTAAAACCTCTTAAATCATTCTAAAGTCAGTTTTAAGCAGAAACGAGGCAGTTTTAAGCAGAAACTCAATGAAATTCCGTCATGCTTTGAAATGACGATGCACAGTGAATGTATCAGCTAGCAGCTCGTTTAGCCGTGGCGCTCTGATCGCTTCCGCTGCCTTACATGATGAAATAATGCTGAATTTATGTGGAAATGAAAAGCTTCAGATATCTGTCGCTGAGAAAGATGATGACTGGAGTGCAGTTTGAAGCAGAAACGAGGTTTTAATCCGTGAACTGCATCATCGGGGGGGATTGATTTTTAGGGGGACCGTTCGTTCGGCGACACTGGTACTAGTAAGGTGTACCTAATAAAGCGGCTGATGAGTGTATATTCCCCTTCACACACACCCGAGCACCGCCAAAATGTCCCAAGGACCGAGACCCTGAACAGCTGTAGAGCCATGGAAAAAAATGGCGATTGTTGTTGCAAAACTGAGGGAGGAGATAGGAACAGGAGCCATCGCCATGTCCTGTAAATGTGTGGACATAAGGGGTGAGAAAATGGAGGATGTGTTATGAAAACAGTGTCCTGTTTCGCTGTTTTTACAAAATACTTTCCAAAGTAAATTGATCTAGAAAAATAAAGCTGACTTTTGAATTAGTAACTAAAAACTTAATTCAGTGCCATTACTAAATTGACATTATAATGCATTTTTTTTAAGTATGTTTGACTATTTTCACGCAACTTGCAACTTTATGTGGGGGTCACGAACTCGAGGTTGGGAAAGAATGCAGCAATCTTTCATTCTCACACACATACTGTAGCTCCACAGCGATGCCTGTCCACGGCCCAACGCCTTACGTTATTAGACGTGATGAAAGCGCAACCAGCGAATGGACTCGCCACATCTGCAACCTCGCTGGAAAACAATAGCGGTGTGAAAATGAGTGACAGACATCTTACCACACACACAGCAGCCACCTATAAGTGGGGAAAAACAGCACACAGACACAGACGTGCGCACGTGCACAGTCAGACTGCCATAAAAGCGGGATGCTTAAACGCTCTGTGTAATTGCAAAGCTCTTGTACGCTGTAGAATGTTTAAGCTCTCACTCACTTCTTTTTTTTTTGTGGCAGTTTATTTGCGCTGAAAATATCAGCGCGTCACAGAGCCAGCCGACACAATGCACATGTGGTAGTCATCAATCATAATTATCATGGTTTAAAAAAGCCACAGCTGTTATTTGATTTTAAAAACAAGCCACAGCGCTGCGTCTTCCAACGATACGTCAAGTTGTCAGCGGAGGCCTTGGCCTGCACGTCAGAAATGTCTCTCTTGCTCTCTCTTGCTCCACTTTCCCGACGAGCTGGTTGGAGAGCACACAGCCGAGCTGCGTTCAACCTTTTCCCCATGACTCACCAATGTGTGTCTTTATTTTTAAACATTTTCTCTCGCTCTCCCCCCCCCCCCGATTGCTGTGTGTTTATTCTGTCTGAGTGAGGCCGCTGTTATGGACTTCACACAACGTTTGTTTATGGCTTCTTTAATCAGGAACAGATAATGGAGCGTTGTCTCCGTCCATGGGCGCATCCCCAGAAGCTGAGCAACGTGTGAGTGCGTATGTGTGCGCTGCTTAGCTTCAATTATCCCTCCAAAATGTTCCCATAAATATTTTTGCCAGTAAAATATGAGCACACAGACAAAGAAAGGATTGAGGTGAGCGTGTGTGGTACGAACGCTTCACGCTTCTTCCATATGTCACATGTGACATCACTCGGTCTCCTTTGTGACGGCTGTTTTGTTATTATTGCTGGCTGTGCGATCTCCAATGGCAACCGTGTTATCGTTTATATGTACGACTGACTTTGATCAACCAGTACGGTGCTTACGTAGTTATATTTGTTCCTAAATTACACCCTGGAGCGAGTGTGGACGGAGCCAAAAATGGTACAAACATGAAGCATATAGGTTGCATGACTTCATCACAGCACTTTTATGCAACAGGAGACCAAAAGTCCCACATCTGCAGGAGTATTTAGCTGATGAACTGAAAAAAAGCAATAAAATGATGTTACTTTACAGTATTGTGACAAATGGGTCGAAAACTGATTTAAAAAATAATGATTTCCAATTCATGTGGAACATGGAGCCATTTTTTCATGTATAAAAATGCATGATTGTTTTCAAGTGTCTACTGCAGTTTGTAAGAAAATCAGCAGGGTTTGACAATTCATTTTACACCCTGTGTGGTAGCGCATGCTTTGGGATCATTTTCAGTCCTGTGTGTCCCTGTGTGGAAACAAAACAACTCAAAGGGTTTGGATACAATTTGGCAGTGGTGGGCACAGCTAACATAAAAGTTAGCTTTTATAGCCGCTAATCTGCTAACTGGCTAAAAATAACTGTGATAATGCTAAACTGATAAAATCCTCAACATGTAGCTGAAGCTACCATTAACCACTAACCATATTTATATAATGGCTCAGTGGATCCTTGTCATTTGATTGGTGTTTTGTATGTCACATGACATAGATTATTCGCCCTAGTTGTGTTCCGTTGCATTTAGCGTGACATTTGGTTCCATTTACCCTGTAAATTTGGTTCCATACGTTTTGTACCATTGCACACTGGGACCACCGCCCACTAGTGGGGACGGGGTTTAGCTAAACATGGTGGAGTTTGTTTTGCTGACAGACGATGATTTGAAGGAGCTCATTGATGGTGCTAATTTTTTAACACAAAACAAATCCACTACGACATAAGCCGTCTGGAGGCATGAAGTGCTGTTAAGATGAAAAGCTGGACACATTTCTGATGCAATTTACTGGACTGAGGAAGTACACAAAGTTTTTGTTTTTTTGGAAGTACACAAAGTCAGTGTACGGCATCAAAGACTACATCATCAGAATTATTTTTGAACTATCTATTTTTCCAAGTTGACTGAGAACAATTTTGGATTCCTCTTTGAAGTTTGTTTTGAACTTGATGTCAAAACACCAGTGACGCACACCAAAATGTAAGTCCCTTTTCTGTTGTTTGTAAAGTAATAAAATATAAAATGACAAAGGTCTATTTTAGCCGTTATACAAAACAAATAATGAATGTTTTTTCATTATTTCAATGTAACAAATATTTAATTCAGTGAACGATTCATACCATTGAACTCATAAACATTTATTATGTGTCTATTATATGCATTTAGCTTTGGCTTGTTTTTTTGTCTCCACATATCCTGGAAAACAGAGCTAATTTTCTGAATTTTGAAGATGTTGTAAGAGTAAACATGGATGTTTCCTAAAAGGTTTAGCATGGCAAGCTCAGATGATAATCATGATGCACATGAATAATCAAATGAACAAATAAAACTAAACAGCAGTTTCCTTTCAACATACAGTATATGGGGTGATTGAAATGTTTTGAGCCTGACCCAGAAAAAGTAGGGTGTGGAAACCCATATTTTTCTTGAGAATCCCAATCTTGTGATCCATGATATGGTCCTTGCTGATAGAAGAGTAAGTGAGCATCACATAGTTAGTACTATATCCATTTTCCAGGAAAGAGTTCATGCGGTTCTGACGGAAGAACTAGGAATGACAAAACTTTCAACATGATGGGTCCCAAGGGTTCTCATGGCTGATCAGGAACGTATGAGGTTCCAGATGTCCAGGGACCATCTTCGGCCTTTTGAGACAGATCCAGATAACTTCATGCTATGATTCGTGACCATGGACGAGACCTGGGCCCATCACTTTGAACCAGAATCCAAACAACAGTCAAAGCAATGAAAACAAGGGTTCTCCCCTGCCTAAGAAAGCTAAAACAGTCTCATCTTCTGGAAAGATCATGGCCTCTGTCTTCTTGTATGCTGAGGGCATCATAATGGTGGACTTTCTCCAGAAGTGACAAATGATCAATGGGGCTATTATGCTCCCATTTTGCGACAACTACAGTAGAAAATACAGCAGAACTGGTGTGGAATGCTTCAAAGAGGTGTCCTGTTTCACCAGGACAATGCTCCGGTCCACATGTCGGGTATTGCAGTGTCTGTCATTCATGAATGTGGCCTCAAACTTGTTCCACGCCTACCTTATACCCCTGATTTGGCTCCTTTGGACTTCCATCTGTTTCCAAACATGAAAAGGCAGCTTGCTGGAACTCATTATAATACTGATAATGATGTCATATCTTGCAGTATATAACTTCCTTGAGCTCCAGGATAAGACCTTCTATGAGAACAGTGATAAGTCACTGCAGCAACACTGGAAAGAGTCTGTGGACTCACATGGGGATTATGTTGGAAAAATAAAGCATTACATTAATTCAGTTGTGGTTTCTTCTTGGCTGGCCTCAAAATTTTTCAGTCAGCCCTCGTACATTTTGTTTGCAGTTCAGAAAGTACTAAACAAATAAGAACTAATAAGAAATAAAAAATACATATGGAAAATAATGTTATTAATGCATTTATTCTGACTTGTTCCCCTGCTCCTCCATCTCCTCGAGGTGATGCTTGCTACCTTCATGTATCGAGTTCACTTGTTGGATTAGTGTAGTAGTTCCAACAGGAAGAAACACGTTTAGATTTTAGGGGTTACAAAGTTTATGACAATTTAATCTAAGTTTTTGTGGGGTAGTTTTGTTTTCAGTCCTTGTGGTTGCTTCTTGGATTTTGATACAGGGTACTCGGTCATATTGCTACACGTATTCTCTAAGATGGGGGTGGGGGTACTCTGTGCCCTGCGGTGCTTGGCATAGATGAGGGACTGTGCTTCTAGCTTGGGCAGTGTGGCATTGATGCAAATTGTAACAATCTTTCATGTTACCCCACATCTCATTATATCTACCACACTCTACATGTAGATTTATATAGCTCTCATATACATATGCTCATGCTCATTCATATGACATATGTTTACTCAATATACCCATTTAACTGATGTAAAACTGCATATTTCTATAACTGTCATTGTCATCATGAGTGCCTTCCTGATTTGTTTGTTTCTCTGTTTCTGATTGTGTTGGTGTCCTTGTTGTTGTTGTTGTTGTTGCAGACATTGTTTTTGTTGCTATGTGTCACATTTACTGTTGCTATCACTGTCATTGTTAGTGGTACGAGCCAGCTGTGACTCATACCAGAGTGATATACAAAGGGGGGGGGGGGGGGGAATTAAAATGGCTATTTTGAGGAATTTGGTAAAGATACAATTATTGTTACTATTAAACACTAATATAAAGTCATATATCACCTTTCAACCAGTTACATGAACTTTGAACTTGGGTGACCTTGAAAGGCCAGATGCCATGGAACTTTGAACTTGAGGGTGGTGTTGGAAGGGCATCAGGTTGGGGTGATAACTGAGGAATGTCTGATTTCAGTGACTGATCTGGTATCAATAAAATCATTCGCTTAATAATGCAGTCTGTCTTTGTGGGGCTCCAGTCTTCACCCCCAGTTGTCTTTTCAACTGTCCATCATTGTGAACACTTAACTATATGTGGTTGATAAGTGGCATCATTTCTGTCACTGCATGTTCTGACAATCTATTGTTGTGATTTTGTTCTCATCACTCATGTTCAGCCGCTTACCTGAGATCGGCTCGCGGGGGCAACAAGTCCAGCAAGGGACACCAGACTTCCCTTTCCCGGGCCACATTGACCATCTTTGACTGGGGGATCCCGAGGCATTCCCAGCTCATTGTGGAGATATAATCTCTCCACCTAGTCCTGGGTCTTCCCCGGGGTCTCCTCCCAGATAGACGTGCCTGGAACACCTCTCTAGGGAGGCGCCCAGGGGGTATCCTTACCAGATGCCCAAACTACTTCAGCTAGCTTCTTTCAATGCAAAGGAGCAGTGACTGTACTTTCGAGCTCCTCATGAATTACCGAGATTCTCACCTTATCTCTAAGGGAGACACCAGCCACCCTCCTAAGGAAACACATTTTGGCCACTTGTACCCGTGATCTAGTTCTTTCGGTCATGACCCAACCCTCATGACCATAGGTGAGAGTAGGAATGAAGACTGACCAGTAGATCGAGAGCTTCGCCTTTTGGCTCAACTTCCTTTTCATCACAACAGTATGGTCGAGCGAATGCAATACCGCCCCTGGTGCATCAATTCTCCTGCCAATCTCACACTCCATTGTCCCCTCACTCGTGAACAAGACCCCAAGGTACTTAAACTCCTTCACTTGGGGCAAGACCTCATTCCCTACTCAGAGTAGGCAATCCATCGGTTTCCTGCTGAGAACCGTGATTTTGTTCTGTCTTGTTGGAATCGACAAAGTTGATGGTCACAGCACTAAGCCTGATCTGCTTGAGGATCCTCTTCTTGTAATCAAAACAGCGGAGGGAGTTTTTCCGTACCACTGTCACCAATCTGCTTACTCATGGGGTATTTAAGGTCTACATCTTGCTTGTGTGTAGAGCCTTGAGCTGACTTATGTTATGATTTGACCCTGGGTAAATACATTTGACTGAATTTAATTGAGTGTCATAACTATTTAACTTAAACCATTTGGAAGCAATAAAGATTACACATGGCAGAAGTGTTGTGTATTAGTCAAGGATAAACTGGCTCAGTTTTGGACAGAATTGATCAGATATTACGGCCACACAGACCCATATGCTATGGTGTCTCTGAATCACAAACAAATAATTTGATGACTCACACGGCTGTTGCATGCTTTTTGTGCCCCTGCTTGTATTATGAGTGATCAAATATCTTGGTGTTGTCAGGCACTGGGAAGTACACGTACAAAGTATCCAAGTTAGCTTTGTTAGATTTGACAAGGTTAATAACTTCATAATGGATTAGTGTCTTTAATGAAAATCACATTTGTTATTTATATGAACAGAAATGTTTAAACATTTCAAATTAGAGTTTCCATTGCAACACAGACATGTAAAAACTAATCACTGCATCTGTCTAAAAATTACAGGGTGCAATTTTTTTTGCAAAGTACGTACTTTACATTTACTGAATTTGTCATTCTTTGTCAAAAGAATCTGGTTGCTCTCCATCATCCATCACAGTAAATTGTGATCTTGTGATGGAGTCCGCTTAAGGAAACATTTTACATTCTTAAATGAACAACTTTATTAGACCACACAGATATTTCCGAAAAGAAAGCACTGATACACCGTGCATCATGATATTGTAGTGCCTGTATTGCATTATATTGTTTGTTTTTGTTAAAAACTAGTGCAATGCCCGTAGCAAGTTTGTATTCCTACAGAAAATTAGGAGCTGAAAATAAATCTTAATTTTAATAAATTTAAAAGACTATCACCAGATCTGTACTGCATAGTAATGCCAAATACCACCACCAGACCAATTGAATTGAACTGAAATGCCATCACCAGAATGCAGCACTTTCAAATCCCACCAATTGTAATATAAATAATTAAAATCATAACAAATGAATATAGCTGTAATTAAATGTGTTTAGCACAGTGTTATAATTTTCTCTCAAAATATTTTATTTTACAAACTATATCTCATCATTTTTAAATGGTTTATCTATTAAATAGTAAAAACTGAAGGAAATCAATTGTAAGGCCTGAAAGAAGTTTCTGTAGGAAGTATTTTAGTCATACAGTCAAGTGCGAGGGGAAGTATCAGCTTTTTAAATACTTGAAAGACACTGGACCGAGAGCATTTAGTACTGCTATAACAGACTGATGCAGAAGGTGGCAGCAATGCAACAATACGGATGCTGGCTGCCATTAAACGCCACAGAAGAAGAGAGGGTGCACTTGATTTTATGCACAGGGTCACGTTATGAGAGGAGCGTGTTTCATGTCAAAATAAAACCATTATATATATATATATATATATATATATATATATATATATATATATATATAAGTTAGCGGTTTTATATGACAAAATAGACGGAACGTGGAAACAAAATTTGATAGAAATCTGGATACAAATGGAGGTTTTGCAGGATAGAAATGCCACGGAGGGCGCCATCTTGGAAGTACTAAAGTTACAATGTCAAAATAAAGGTTTTGAAAATGAATCCAAAATTTTCATAGTAAAGGATACACATCATTGTGCCATGTGCAAGCCATATCCAAAAGCTGAGGTCGATCTGACAAACAGTTAGGGAGATATATGAGCCACATACCCACACACAGAAATTCCTTGCTCTATAGATGAGTATCATAATGCCATTAAATGTGAACTACTCCACAGAAGAAAGAAAAACCTCTTGATGAAGCATAAATAAATAATTCATACAATATGCAAGTAGGAAATGATGCACATCAAGGATTACAATATGTACTTCTGAATAATTTCTCTTTAAAGTTTAACATTCAGCACTGAATAAATTTAATAACCTTGTCATACAAATGCCTTTTCTTTGACAAAATTTGCCATATTTATTTATTTGTTGACTGTGACTCAACCAACATTTTATCTGAGAATACAACAAATAAGGCTTATCAAAAAGTAACACCCCGGCGGAACATTCGGATTGTGTACCTGTAACAAAACACCAGATTACTTTACATTATTTTGCTCAGTATTGATTGTGATCAACCAGCTTTGTTCCTCTACAACACCAGCCTTGCCAGGGCAACCACAAGAATACCCCAAAGCAGTCTTGGCATAGCTTTAATTTGTCCAGTATTCTGAGGATTACTTTAAATAGCCAACCTTAGTGACCTTAGTGGCCATCAATCCTGTGCACTTAGCACCAACATTTCGCAAGCAAACAACATAAGTCTGTCTGTCTTTATTTGATGCTACTGTCACTGAGCATGTTAAAAGATGCCAACATGGCCCAAAACTGGACCCAGTACTATTTCACAATTGAATATTCAGTAGTTTTACAGAGTTACTTATAAAAATTGTGCACTCGTTCACTCACTCCATTAATTCTATTTTGACCCTGACAACAGCAGGGAAATTTATGTTTTTAAACTTGGTTAAAAGTTTGGAGATTGCACACACTGCAAAAACTGACATCTCCATCCATCCATCCATCCATCCATCCATTTTCTTCTGCTTTATCTGGAGTCGGGTCGCGGGGGCAGCAGCTCAAGCAAAGCCGCCCAGACCTCCCGACCACACACACCTCCCCTAGCTCCTCCGGGGGAACCCCAAGGCATTCCCAAGTCAGCTGAGAGATGTAGTCCCTCCAGCGTGTCTTGGGTCTTCCCCGGGGCCTCCTCCCAGTGGGACATGCCCGGAACACCTCTCCAGCGAGGCGTCCAGAGGCATCCGGAAAAGATGCCCGAGCCACCTCAACTGACTCCTTTCGACGTGGAGGAGCAGCGGCTCGACTCCGAGCTCCTCCCGGGTGACCGAGCTCCTCACCCTATCTCTAAGGGAGCGCCCAGCCACCCTGCGGAGGAAACTCATCTCGGCCGCTTGTACTCGCGATCTCGTTCTTTCGGTCATGAGCCAAATCTCATGACCATAGGTGAGGATCAGAAGTTAGATCGATCGGTAAATCGAGAGCTTTGCCACCCTACTCAGCTCTCTCTTCACCCCGACGGTCCGATACAGCGACCGCATCACTGCAGATGCTGCACCGATCCGTCTATCGATCTCACGCTCCATCCGTCCCTCACTCGTGAACAAGACCCCAAGATACTTAAACTCCTCCACTTGAGGCAAGGACACTCCACCGACCTGAAGAGGGCAAAGCACCTTTTTCCAGTCGAGAACCATGGCCTCGGATTTGGAGGTGCTGATTTTCATCTTGGACGCTTCACACTCGGCTGCAAACCGCCCCAGTGCACGCTGAAGGTCCTGATTTGACGAAGCCAACAGAACCACATCGTCCACAAACCGCAGAGACGAGATTCTGTGGTTCCCAAACCAGACCCCCTCTACACCCTGGCTGCGCCTAGAAATTCTGTCCATAAAAATAATGAACAGAACCGGTGAAAAGGGCAGCCCTGGCGGAGGCCAACGTGCACTGGAAACAGGTTTGACTTACTACCGGCAATGCGAACCAAGCTCCTGTTGTGGTCGTACAGGGACCGGATAGCCCTTAGCAAAGGGCCCCGGACCCCGTACTCCCGGAGCACTCCCCACAGGGTGCCCCGAGGGACACGATCGAACGCCTTCTCCAGATCCACAAAACACATGTGGACTGGTTGGGCGAACTCCCATGAACCCTCGAGCACCCGATGGAGTGTGTAGAGCTGGTCCAGTGTGCCACGACCAGGACGAAAACCACACTGCTCCTCCTGAATCCGAGGTTCGACCATCGGTCGAATTCTCCTCTCCAGTACTCTGGAACAGACCTTACCGGGGAGGCTGAGGAGTGTGATCCCCCTATAGTTGGAACACACCCTCCGGTCCCCCTTCTTAAACAGAGGGACCACCACCCCGGTCTGCCAATCCAGAGGCACTGTCCCCGATCGCCACGCGATGTTGCATAGGCGTGTCAGCCAAGACAGTCCCACAACATCCAGAGACTTAAGGTACTCAGGACAGATTTGATCCACTCCAGGAGCCTTGCCACCAAGGAGCTTTCTAACCACCTAGGTGACTTCGGCCTGGGTAATGGATGAGTCCGTCTCTGAGTCCCCAGTCTCTGCTTCCTCTTCGGAAGACGTGACGATGGGATTGAGGAGATCCTCGAAGTACTCCTTCCACCGCCCGACAACATCCCCAGTCAGGGTCAACAGATCCCCACCCGCACCATAAACAGTGCTGGTGGAGAGCTGCTTCCGCCTCCTGAGGCGTCGGACGGTTTGCCAGAATTTCTTCGAGGCCGACCGATAGTCCTCCTCCATAGCCTCCCCGAGCTCCTCCCAGACGCGAGTTTTTGCCTCTGCAAACGCACGGGCTGCGGCACGCTTGGCCTGCCGGTACCTGTCAGCTGCCTCTGGGGTCCCACCTACCAACAAAGATAAGTAGGACTCCTTCTTCAGCTTGACGGCATCCCTTACTTCCGGTGTCCACCACCGGGTTCGGGGATTGCCGCCGCGACAGGCACCAGAGACCTTGCGACCACAGCTACGAGCAGCCGCATCGACAATGGAGGTGGAGAACATGGTCCACTCGGACTCCATGTCTCCAACCTCCCCCAGGATCTGGGAGAAGCTCTCCCGGAGGTGGGAGTTGAAGACCTCGCTGACAGAGGGTTCCGCCAGTCGTTCCCAGCAGACCCTCATGATACGTTTGGGCCTGCCAGGTCTGACCGGCTTCCTCCCCTCCCAGCGGATCCAACTCACCACCAGGTGGTGATCATTCGACAGCTCTGCCCCTCTCTACACTCGAGTGTCCGAGACACATGGCCGAAGGTCAGATGATACGACTACAAAGTCGATCATCGACCTCGGGCTCAGGGTGTCCTGGTGCCACGTGCACTTATGGACACCCTTGTGCTCGAACATGGTGTTCGTGATGGACAAACTGTGACTAGCACAGAAGTCCAACAACTGAACACCACTCGGGTTCAGATCGGGGAGGCCGTGCTTCCTGATCACCCCCCTCCAGGTCTCACTGTCGCCACCCACGTGGGCGTTGAAATCCCCCAGGAGAACAATGGAGTCCCCAGTCGGAGCGCTATCTAGTACCCCTCCCAGGGACTCCAGGAAGGTCGGGTACTCTGCACTGCCGCTCGGCCCATAGGCCGAGACAATGGTACCTGTCCCCAACCCGAAGGCATAAGGACGCGACCCTCTCGTTCACCGGAGTGAACTACAACACTTGGCGACTGAGCTGGGGAGCAATAAGCAATGCAACCCCAGCTCTCTGCCTCTCCCCGTGGGCGACGCCAGAAAAATGAAGCGTCCAGCCCCTCTCCAGGAGTTGGGTACTAGAGCCCAAGCTGTGCGTGGAGGTGAGCCCGACTATCTCTAGTCGGTATCGCTCAACCTCCCGCACAAGCTCAGGCTCCTTCCCCCCTAGCGAGGTGACATTCCACGTCCCAACAGCCAGGGGCTGTGAGCATGGACCGGGCCGCCGGCCACCAGCCCTCGACCGCCACCCAAACTGACATCTAAGAAAGTAAAAAAAAAAGACTTGTTTAAAGAAAAATTGACTTAATTTTTGTCTAAATAGAAAAACAATCTTGTCAAGCATTGTTTTATGTAAGATAAAAATGTTTGTCACTTTTTAGGTTTTTCCAGCTAATATCAAGCTGTATTTAACCAGTAACAAGGAAAGGCAATGAATTTCAAATCATCCAAGCAAAGGAACAAGATTGTTGTCCTTATTTTAAAACAGACACTAATCTTAAAATAATAATTCTGTCTAGTTTTAAGGCACATTTTGATTATTCAGTGCCAAGAAATTTTGCTAGTTTTGAGAATTCTAATCAAGTACATTTTTCAAATTGTCTAGCCACATTGTCTTAATACAAGACAACTTGACTAGATTTCAGATTATTTGCCTTATTTTGAGAGGGACCGCTTTTGCAGTGCACAATGTTCTTAAACATTGCTTTTATCACAGATTACACCCATTTTCAGGTCCTGACTGGGTATCCATTTTTGTTTGTTTGTTTTGCAGCAAAAATGTACATAATCGGGTATCAAAAATCAGCCACAGCGGACTGCCCTTAGATGTTTTGCCTTTGACTAGCGACTCTGAGCTCTGCTGATGCTCTGCAGGTAGACCACTGTGGAGATGGTCATGAGGTGATATTAATGTATGCAAATTGATAGCACACGCTGTATTCAATTATCTGACCTGTAGTTAACGTTCCAAAAACTCAAAAATGTCAAAGCAATAAACAACCCTCCTCACCGTGTGAGGATATGCTTCCAACATTGAGGTTAGGCTGTTGCCAAGCTCTTGCCATTCTCGTTGAATATGACGTGCTGCTCATCAACACTAAACTGTCGATCATAATGACTGTATAGTATTTTTTTTTCTACATCTCCAAACAGCTGACAATAGATCACAGCCTGAGGAAGGATCCATCCAGGCCCCGTCATTCTGGCTGACTTGACAAACAAACAGCCAGTGTGTCAAAACTCCCAATTGCAAAGGGCTTCTGAGAGCACAGTTTATACTTGCTCGCCCGGTGGTCTGGCTTTATGAGCAATGGTTAGTGTCATATGCACACAGACACACACGCACATGCGAGTCTCACTTTTGAAGACTCATGTGAGACCCCAAGGGCTGTGAAAGTAAAGAAGGGGTGATGTAATGCCTTCTTGCTTTCATTGTGTTTATCAAAGAGTTGACCTTACACAACTGGAGCCACAAGGTTATATGCATTTTCTCTGACAGACGGCCTTATACCATCCCAAAAACCAGGCAGGTATGTGCGTTGTGTGCATGCATGCATGCATGCATGGGAGCATCCTGCACCTCATCTTCTTGGACCACAATGCAGCTGTGTCAACACTGATTCACCCCCCAGCGCACACACACATTTGCGTGCATCAGAGAGGAATGGAGTGTGTCTAGATTATAAAGGGTGAAGGAGATGGTCTCTGGAAAAACCTGGGGGAGAAACAAAGAACAGGGGTGGGAGAGAGAGAGAGAGAGAGAGAGAGAGAGAGAGAGAGAGAGAGAGAGAGAGACGTAGCCAGAAAGAGAAAGATATGAAGGGAGGCTGTGGGGTCAGATCTGAGGGAAGGTAGAGTAAGACATCTGGAAAAGGAGAAATAGTCACTGGGACGAGGAGGAAATTACAGCTGCCCAACAATGATTCATTGGGGAAAATTCTTTTCTCCATCTCCCACTCCTCCCTCTTCTTCATTGCCTCCAAACCCTCCACGTAACCCTCTAACCTCTCCATGCATCTCACTCCTCACAGAAGATTGAGCACTACGTGCAAAACATGTTGTCATTTGTAATATTACGTGACCCGGTGACCTTCAGAGCACACTGTTAAAGTCATGCTGATTGATAGTGACACCATCCTTTTCTTTTTCTCCAGGGATCTGAGCATGAACAACATCAGTGAGATCCAACCCGGAGCCTTCCACAAACTGCACCTGCTGTCAGAACTGTGAGTAGAAAACCCGCCCTTTTAATGAACCTCCATCGTCGCAACTCACAGATGACATGAAGCAGTCATTCTAAGAGTCGCTGACGTGCAGACCTCCGTCACAGGGATTAATGGTTGGCCTGCCTCTGATCTCTCCTACCAAGAAAGTGCTTGCAGCAACACACAAGTAGATCCTGGGGCGGCTGCACAAAAAAGAAATGAAGGGAACTTGATATTCACACTGAGAGTGAATATATATGGTCTTAAAGTGTTTGGAGAGCAGGTTCTGTGCTTAGCATCCAAAACTTTGCTTTCTTGCACCTTCTTGACTTCGTTTCAGCTGGACGGCTCGAGCACTGCACAAGTAGAAGCATGTGTTTGCCAAAACAAAGGCACACTACAAAAGAACTTCAGGACACAACTGAGGGAAATAATAAAAAAGAGTACAGATTCATATTTTGTTTTCTTTATAGCAATAAGTGGTATTATGTATCTATTTAATTAATTTGAGTGCCTTTTCCTTTTCTTTTTTTTTGTTGTTTCCTCTGCTTTCGGCTACCCTCGCTCGCTCAGGGTCACTATGAGCGCATGAAAGCAGATCTGGTAGAGATCTGCTTTGAGATTTGGCACAACATTTGCGCCAGATGCCCTTCCTGACGTAACTCCAGTCCCACATGGAGGAACATTTGCTGCTTCTGGCGTTATGAAGCAGTTTCAGGCGTCAACTATGAATCAGGGTAATGCTTTAATTAACGTATGTGTGAAAAAGGTTAGTTAATTAGTGACAAAACCCTTATAAGAGGCTGATTGTTATGTTTTAATAAGACTTTATAAATGTTAATAATAGCGTAATAAATAAGGTTATGTTACATAATTAGACATTCATAGCCACCCATAGGAAACCTGTGTTATGCTCATACAATGCTTCAGAAGATTTTTTAAAACACTTATTAGTTATAAGTGCCAATACATAATAAAACAAGTTTCTGAGGGCATACTTATTAATGTACCCTGAGACCTATTGCTGTTATCTCTGGATTACTTATCATGAAGCAGATAAGAATTAAGAATAACGTTAAATTCAATTTATTTATATAGCACCAAATCACAGCACAAGTTGTGATTTCACGAGTGCTTTACATGAGTAAGATCTAACCTTATCCACTCCCTGAGCGAGCACATTTGGCAGCAGTGGTCGGAAAAACTCCCTCGGGTGTTATTGATAACAGGAAGAAATATCAAGTTGACCAGACTCAGTGGAGCGACCATCTGCTTTACTTTACTTTATACATCCATAGTGTCAGTAACAAAATAACAAATAAAACAAAAGCTCAATGATGTCAAACATGTAGAGACAGAAATGTCACACGTGTCCAGTGTTCACAACAACCAGTGGCTCAAAGGACAATTCAGTGTTGTAGTAGATCAGTTATTCAAGGGAACATTCCCCGATTATTGTCTACATTGTGCTTTCTTAGGACCTGTGTGAATACAGTGTTTTATTGTTATTTTATTTTATTTTTTCTGGTGGAAAACCACTGAGTGAGCACCCACAAATGCTTTCTTCACATCTATTTCAGCTTTGTCAATGGAGGCGGGGCTCACCCAGTGCAAACAACAAAGCAAGTTCAATTTGCTATCAGAGATTACTTTTTTTGGTCTTTATTTTGGTAGATTCTGAGTGGCCGCATGTGTTCCCTTCTCATTTAGAATGACTGAAAAAAAGACTGATACTCAGAAAAAAAATGAAACGCAACATGGACATGGGGCATAAATTCCTTGGCATGCTACAGATTTCTACAGTTCCGCTGTAGATCTCATATCTCCAACCTTGGAAGGCTCTCAGAGGATCAGATGTATGACTGGTGGATGGACAGAAGGATGAAGCTCCAAGATGCACCAATAATAGGAATCCCTCGGTCCAGTTGGCTTCTTTTTGCTGACAGAATTCCCCCTGGATGGGGGGGATGCCAGTTCAGAATAGGCTACTTACCCAGCCAAGGCTGGTACTCACAACTGGGTGGATTTGGACGATGCAGATGAGCTGTCTTGTCCAAGGACACAGAGAGGTAGCGTGACTGGGAACCTAACCCAGGTCAACATATTGTCAGTCCAATTCCAATCCCTCCTCTACTGTGAGCCCATACAAAAAGTACTTTGATAACTCATTTAGTCGAAGGTAAGCACATCATTTCTACCCATAAGATAATAAAATAGGAAAAACCAGCACCTTAACAATCTCTTTGGCTTGTATCTATGATACAGGATCACAACCTTCCTCTGTCCAACAGTTTGGTAAGTTCTGATTCACAGCCTTAAACAAGAGCTGATGAAAGCACAGCGGCCGCAGCAAGATCTCAACACCTTCGAGCACACTGGCTCATATCCGTTCTGACCATTCAGAACAATCCGGCGAACTCTCATTTAACAAAGGCTACCCACAGATTATGCCCTAAGAGGTTAGTGTGGATGTGCACATGGTTGTGTAGCTGCTTGAGCGTGCAGTAAGTAGTTCCTGGAGGGATACATCTCTCTGTCAGGCTTCACCTGATTCTTTTTACAAGCAAAGCCAGCAATGAGCACGTGCGCCTGCACCGGCCGTTTGAACGCTCGCTGTTTTCTTTGTTAATACTTGCAGCTGCAGCCTATGAAACATGAGCTAATGATGATGAAAGTAAAAATGTTCGCCGGATACGCACGCAGGACGCTTTGAGTCACAATCACGCCATTTTTTTTTTAAAGAGCAGCGTGATGTTGGGAGAATTCCATTTGAGTGTTGGGCTGATTGTCAGAACAGCTCAACACATGCCGATGCTGATGATTTCCTGCATTGGGGTTATTGGATGCAGCTCCACCTGCACACTTTGTCCAAAACCAGTCCTCCCAGAGTTTTATAGCCCCATTGATCTTGTTTTTTTCCTCCATTTTTTTCTGCATTACTCTCATATTGTGACACTTTATGGAGACGTTTGGTTGCCTTGTAACTCCTCTGAGGAAGTTATTCCTGCCCTAAAGCCAGCTTTTATAACCTGCTGACCATTTCTGGAGATGATGATGTTCCAAGGCAGGAAGAAGAAGCATATTTCTGATCTATGCTCATATCTAAAATGTTTTGAGAAATGGAGTGTAGCCAGTTATGGTAAGCACATTAGAATTATGACAACTTATAGGGCTTAGAAGAACAAACCAAGACTCTAAACACAAACACAGTCAGGTTAAGGGAGAGAGAGCACGCGTTTGATGTGGCTTTACAGCACTTGTTGGTAGCACAGGGAAAGGCAAGGGCCAGGCATGTTGTGACTGGTAGAGTGATAAATTGTTTGATGTGGTGCTCGACTTCCATGCCTGCCCTTCCTTCCCTCTATCTCCCTCCTTTCCTATTCATTTTGACTGCCGCCCATCTCCCGTTCTTTTCTGCAGGCTATTGCAAGCTGTAGTTACTGCCTTTGATGGCTTCTTTACTTTCCCCACACTTGGCCTTCTTCACATTTGCGCAGACCAAAACAAATCTGCTTATGGCATAAAGTCGCTTTCATCCCGTTATATAGGAATGGGAAGAGAGCCATATGACTCGCATGCAAAGTTGTTTTCACAAGTAAACATAAGTTGTGCCATGCTGATGCTCATCTGTTTATTTATTAATTCACAAATCAGGTAGATAATCGTGGCAGGTTTATTATCGATGGACTGCATTTATGCAGCACTTTTCCATCAGAAGCAGAAGCTCAAGGTTGGGTGCTGACACGCAAGGTGCTCAACTGACATGGAGATCAACTGGGGGATGAAGGGTCCTTACTCCCTGTTTATCACACTGAGTCCACGACCGAATTGCAATTTAAAAACGACCTGTGCTCACTGGCACTCTCACTGACTCCCACTGGGGTTGCAGCCTGGTCACAATGGGGTCTACATGGTCAGAAAAAGGATCCCTCTTGGTCACCATGGCTCTCCATCTCTTCCCCTCGGTCTCCAACAGGTGCACGAGTGTACTGAACTGCTTAAAACACTTGCACAAGTTGTGCGACCAGTTAACAGATACATGGGTCTCATAATTGGTCTTGATAAACTCTAACATGTCTCAGCTCACTGTCAACACGATCCTATGGGTCGTAACAGACTTTCAATTGACTCTGCATGGGATTGCATCAATGATCGCGGATATTAACAAAATTTTCACTTGCACAATTCAATCACAATGCAAGCTTGGTGTAAACGCAAATAACAGATCACAACAGAGACCAGCCAAGACTTGTGAGAGTTGACAAAAGTCACGAACTTGTAGGTCTTATATAGATCTAAGTTCAGTGTAAACAAGGCATTAATGATTTTCCATTCTGGTGGGTATTTGAATTGAGGATTCTCTGGTCCCAAGCGTAATGTTTAACCACAAGACCATCACCTCCCAGCCAATATTAGGATGCAACTGTTTATCACCCATCAGGTAATGTCATCTCTGGGAGCATATGGCTACCACCCAGGCTGATAACCGGTCCATCCCCACCCATCAAAAGGAACCATCTATCTGCTGGAGCCATCTGGAAAATGGGCACCCCCTTGTTCTTTTCCAGTTGTTGGGTTGGCAAAACTGACACAACTGCAACTCTCATCCACAGAATTGCACCACATGGCTAAAATGTTGTAGCTGACGTTCCCTCATGTTCAAGTGGTACTCCGCATTTCAGTCTCTGCAAGTAATGTATTCTCATGAACCGGTGTGTTTAATAGGAAATCTATGATATTTTAGGGCCCTGTCCCACTGGCGTTTAGGAGGATTTGCGCATGAAATGAGGAGACAAAAGCTGAGCGTCCGCAACAAAGGTGGGTGGAAATGACAAATGTCCCGGGGTGGATCAGCGAATACATGAGGAAGAAAAGCGGATATAACAGGGAACAGAAGCGAAGGCGACCGCGGAGGCGCCCCCATGAGGGGCACAGCGGCCGTGATGCACTCGCTTCATCCGTGCCCACTCTGTCTGCATGCGCGACATACCATTTGCGACCGTGATGTGGCCATGCTGGGCACGCGTCATATCTGTTTTGCACGCTGTCCTGGTCCGCCGCCAAGCCACGCCAACCCACGCCAACCCGTCGGTTGCGGATATCAGCGGATGACAGGGGATATGCGGCGCGTTGGTTGTGTATGCCCTGCGTATGTCTTCAGTATGTGTTCAGGCAGTGATGCAGCTCTCATCCGCAGCAGGATTTTTGAGCCACTCAAAAATCCTTGTTGCGTACATGCGTGCCTCTGCGGATGATCACGGACGTGTTCGGATGGAGGCCGACTTATACAGGAATGTTACATGGTTATTGCGATTGTTTGGCGGATGTGGGCCACTTTTGTGCGCATTCCATCCGCAAATCCTCCTAAACACCAGTGGGACAGGGCCCTTAGAAACAATGGTCAGGGTTAGAATAAGAATAACAGGAATATCTGCAGGGTTTTTTTGGCCACATGATCTGCCGTATTTGCTTTTGGCATTTGATTGGAGCCTCACCACTGATAATTACGTGGATTCTATACAAATTGGTCTTCATGAACACTTCATGAGAATGACCTGCCCTAAGTTGACACAAAGACATTTCAGCTGTACCAATGATCCTCCTCTTAACAAAGACACCCAGTAATTGTTGCAAGTTGCAAGTCACTGCCAATGCCAAAGTCTCACAACCAGGACCACGAACACTACCAAAAACCTCTATCCCGTGATGTCATGACTCCATAAGCTCCAGGTGTCTCTTGATTTCAAAGGATGAGGATCCAGAGACAAGAAAGTCACTGCCGAACTAAGTGATTCGTTCCACAAAATGAGCACTTTCACCACAGATTCGCATTTAATGACTAAGTGCATTAAGTCACGGACATCCTGGCCCTTAGTGTTGATCGAGAACAACTGTAAACTCAGACACTCTGACTCTTCTCTCAGACTCTCAAATGCTGCAATCAGTGCATTCATTATTTTACAAAGATGACAGTATCGTCCGTGAAGTCAAGGACAGTGAAGCTTTTTGCCAACAAAGGCACATCACCCATCCCTCCAACCTTTCCCCTCCTCTTGTCTCTTATTTCTACATCTCATTCCATTGATCTAAAGTCTTTCTCATTAAACCTTCATTTAGCGCTTTGATCAGTGAATTGCCTCTTAAGTCAAACAGAAATCTGCACTGTGAGAAGGTACTCAATCAGAGGAGACTGAGATGTAGACTACATGTCTGTGGATTAATGAGAGGGCAGCAATGCCCAAAGTCAGACACCCGGTACTCATCTACCTGATATATAAAAGACATCCCCTACCTTCCTGTTCCTCTCATATCAAAGCTGCGCGGTCTATTTCTCATCCAAAAATGGAGTTAACAGGATGTGGTTTTAGGTTAAACCTAAAAGCTTTTTCCCGAAAAACACTTTAGAAGGCGACAGCGTTTTCTGCCCATTAATGTTATCAAAGCTCAAGGCGTCGTACCGCCAGGGTTCACATTTCACTCTGCTGGTTCTCTTCAAGTCCCTTTATAATTTAGGTTACTTGAGTCTCTCGTGCTCATCTTACCGCTATCCATACCCATCAGTCACCTCCTAAACGCAGGACTGAAATCCCATTACTCACTGGTTTGACAGGTTAAAAAAAAAACAAAGCCGTAACTATTTGGAAAGTGACAACATTTTTATGATTTGTTCCTCTGTGCACCACCACACACACATACACAGACACACTCCAACCGCTTACTCCAATTAAGGCTCGCGGGGGGCTGGAGCCTATCCCAGCAGTCATAGAGCATGAGGCGGGGCACAGCCTGGACAGGACACCAGTCTGTCACAGGGCCACATGTAGACAAACAAAGACATTTACACCTGCACACACACCTACGGACAATTTAAAGTTTCCAATCCACCTAACCTGCATATCCTTGGATGCGGGAGGAAGCTGGAATACCCGGAGGGAACCCATGCAAACACAGGGAGAACATGCAAACTCCACACAGAAAAGCCACAGGTGGGAATTGATCCCATGACCTTCTTGCTGTGAGGCAACAGTCCTAACCACTAATCCACCGCGCTGCCTATTAGCTTTAATGTTCTCCCAAAATATCACATTAACCACATAAAATAGAGCCATATTTATACTGGCCCCCATTTTTCAGTGGCCATAAGTAATTGGACACAATAAATATGGGACTAATACTGCTGGGAGAGGTTCCACCCCCACCATGACCCTTAATTGGAATAAGCAGGTATAGAAAATGGGTGGATGGATGGATGTTAAGATAATCACTTTTACAGGCAGTTTTCTTTCGAGAAGTCAGGGCATAGATACATGAGCATTTCCAAGATTTTATTTAAATAAATCATTCAGAAACACAAACAGTATGAATCTGTATGATAAATCTGTCTGGAGCACGAAGTTCTCAAAAGTAAGTGACTGTGAAATAACTAAACTAACTAGTGAGGGAAGCCACCAAGACACAGATGCAAACTCAGAAGGAATTATAGACTTCTGTGGCTGTGACTGGAGAAACTTCACAGCTACATAGAGGAAGAAAAGAGATCAAATCTTGGCTTGAGTCCCCCATGTACCTTCTGGCAAACTGTTGCTGAAATTTCACATCTTTTTAAGAAAATTTGCCTCTGTGCCACGTGGCACTTCAGTTTCAGCCACAGTAACTGCCTGTAACTCTTTGAATGTCATCATTGGTGTCTTGGTGGCTTCCCTTGCTACTTACATTCTGCTTGTCCTCTTATTTATGGCTTTTGAAAATAGAGGAACTGGGAATAAAATTGGCTTTAATTCCTAAACTATTAATGTGACATTTTTCCCTTTAAATCAAAGCTGACAGTCTTTGTTTCGACTCCACTGTGGTGGTATATAGAGACAAAACTTCAAAATTTGTGCCACAGTTTAAATACTTATGGACCTGACTCTATGCATTAATGCTGCTTTAAGGCAATGCGTGTAGAATATGGAGCTGCATGCTGTAATAAAACAGTGACATTTAGACAATCTGACACCCTCCTCTTCAGCAATATTTGTTATATGACTGTACTCCAGGTGGGCCAAACAGCTGTGAGTATATGTAAGGTAATTAAAATTAGCAATAAATTCTCCTTATTTTTGTTGGCAGCATTCCCCTCCCACCGTGACACATGACAGTTTTGGACGTCTATATTTTACTTCAGTAATTCAGGGGTTAACACAAGGTTAAGTGGTTGGCCCTCAGGGTGAACCTCTGAACAGGGGGAGGGGTAACATTTCTATTGATGGAACAGGGATGACAAAGGTCATACATGTGGATGTACGTGCAGGTCAGTGCTTCTCAAATCCTTTGGAAGCCAAAAAGGGGAAAAAAATAATTTAAATATTTATCACTCCTTAGTAATATTACTGAAAATGTCAACAAGAACAACACATATTACTGAGATAATATTGCCAAACTCCTGGAGCATTTATTTTTAAAATTCCATACCCCTGGTACTCAACCTGGGAGGTTGGGGGCAATGATCATAGGGTTTGCCTATAGTGTGTAGGACTGAGGAGTGTTTACTAGAAGAAATGGGAAGCAGCATTCATGGCGATCTGTTCATTTTAGTTTAAAATTTCCTGTAACAATGAATCAGTGTGTTTTCATCAGCGTAGAATGAGCCCTTTATACCTACATGGAAGTGGGCCCCTGTCACGGAGGCCACCATGTTGCACCGCCATGTTGACATCATGAAACATTCGCCTTTTGCAGCATGGCTGGAAGACTGAAAAAAAAAGAACATGAATAAACATTTGCTCCCCTATACACAGGCCAGTGGTTGCACATGCAGGATAACACGTTTGAGAACCCTCATATTTGTGAAACGGAGGATCATATCAGTAGAGAAACCAAAGGAGTATGAACTCCCATTGCCAGAACACGATAAAATGACGGGAAACAAAATTGTAACCAGCAACGGCACAATTTAATCTGTAACCTCACCACTAGAGCCTATACACTGTAGCTTTAAGTGTCATCAGGATAGAGTTTGCATCATCAAATCTTTGGACAATGAGATGAATAGCCCTCTTTTTTTTATTGTGTACACAGGACTCTGCTTCATTTGAATTGTGTTGCATATTACTTTGTGTGCATGCCGCCCCCAGGGCCCCAATCATCCGTGGAAGCTCTGCGACGTCTGTGCGCCCACAGTCTGAGAAACACTGATGTACTTACACGCACACAAACTGCCCTCTTTCTGATAAGGTGTGTTAATCTCTTTCATCATCATCCAGCCCAGTTGTGCTGCCACCGTCATGTTCCACCACTCCCTCAGATAACACTCCAGAATATCGTGGTGCGAGCCTTTATACCTCTCTTTTTGTTTATTATCAGGAGTCAATGATACATGGTGATACATGTGATAATCAGCAGTTGGCATGCTTTGGTAAAGCGCCTACTGATCTCTGCTGATAGCAGGGTGGTCTCACCTTGGTTACAAGTTCCCCCTTCCTCCACCCATCCATCCCACTCCTTCTCTGCACTAGAGTAATTTCTGTTGTTTTATCTACGATTCACTTCAAGGGATGAATTATGCAGAAGTGGAATTTTTATCTATGCTATCCACGGGCCAAGAAAAATTTTAACCATCCCCAAATCAAATTAAAAGAAAGAACACTTGGAGCCATGGTTTGACAAGAGCAAGGCGCCTTTCATTAGCGCGAGATTGATGTGGAACGACTAGGAGGCTAAGTGCGGAGCATTCAGTCATACGTACAATCATTTACACACACATGTACACACTGATATGATGGAAACACTTGGTCAACTATTGATGTTCTGTTGATGTCTATCAAGGACGTCTGAACGCGTCTTTTATTTTTTTTAATATCCATCCTCACTTTCAACATAATTATCCTTTTGACAAATGAAGTCGGCTCAAAGCATGATTCCATTTGAAAGCTGTTTTGGCTGCAATGGTGCAGCTAATAGAGAAAGGCTGGTTGGCAGTCGGAGATGCACATCATACCACGGCCCTAACTACAGTGTTTGTTTTCTAAAACTCTAAATTATTTGCCTTTCTTGTTCCCCCAGAGAGGAGGTTTTTGTTTTTCTTCAGTGCTACCTACGTATGTCTCTTTTTTTCAGTCTAGTGCGTCTGTAACTAATCATTGTGTTTTAGCAGGAACCAAAAGAAGGCACTTAAGAGTCTTTGCAGAGAGAGGCTTAGATCTGTTTTACTGGTGTCAGGACCTCAACAAGGACGAGTGAAACAGTTACCTCTGGAAAAGTAACTATTGAAGAGGTCCCTAGTGACCACCTTGTGCAGCAGCAGAAACTGAAATATTATTGAAGTAGCAGACGTATTGTCCTCCGAGGGGCAGCAAACGGGCAGTATACAAGGCTCCTATTGGAGTCACTCTATGTCATCAAATAACCAGATCAAGCTCCGCTTTTATACACATATCCCTTCATTTTGCAATAAGAATTATCAATCCAACATGTTGCTTGCGATGTGGCATTCAACACACATGGATTGTATTCAAGCGGTATACTTTGAAAAAACATTGCAGTTCCTTGACTGGCACTTGAGGCTGGCTCCAAAACAGTTGACATTTTACTTTGGTGTGGACATTAAAAGTTATGAGCCACTTATTTTCTCAGTAATCATGCATTAAGTGGATCAAATGGGTGAAACTACTAACATCTGCGCAAAGTGCTAATGCCGTTAGCGTACAACATGAAATCCAACGAGAGTTTTGCTAAGTGCAAATATTGCAGCAGAGATGTGATCTGTTTCATCACACAACAAGCTGTATTATTCCTGGTGTTTGTAATAACATACTACAAAATGACAAACACAATCTACACAATCAGCTGCATTGAGCGGAGTCTGAACTAGGGTTGCCACCTGTCCCTTCACTGCAAAAACTGCCCCTCTCAAAGTAAGCCAAATAATCCAATATCTAGCCAAATTAAAAAAAATCAAATCTGCCAATGGGGTAAGAAAAATTTACTTGGTTAGAATTCTCAAAACTAGCAAAATGTCTAGGCACTGAATAATCCAAATGTGCCTGAAAACGAGACAGAATTCTTATTATAAGATTGGCCTCTGTCTTAAAAAAAAGGAAAACAATCTTGTTCCTTTGCTTGGATGATTTGAAATCCATTGGCTTTCCTTGTTACTGGTTAAATACAGCTTAATATTAGCTGGACAAAACTTATTAAAAAGTGAGATCCATTTTCCAAAATTAAGACATTTTTTCTTATGTAAAAAGTGCTTGACAAGATTATTTTTCTATTTAGACAAAAATTAAGTCAAATTTTCTTTAAACAAGTTTTTTTTTTTTTTTTTTTTTTTACTTTCTTAGATATCAGTTTTTGCAGTGTTAAAGTGCAGAATTGTCCTTTATTTGACAATTAAATGTTGCGTCCAGTATTGAATCAAATTGTTCCGTATTTTCATAAATGTCCCACACACACTCATCAAAACTGCATAATGAATAAAATAAAATACAGGAAATATTAAGGGCTGCCAATGTCATCTCTGTACCTCAAGTCGGGTCCTGTAGCGAGGACCCGATGTGAGGTACAGTGGATAGACCTCAGATTTCCATGTCTGCATCTCCGTGTGCCCACCTTTCTGGTCCTGTCATGGGTTGCCTAGTTGCCTGGCACGTCTACACCTGAAACTCCACCACATCCAAAGAAGCAAAAACATTAGCAAATGTACAGATGTGAGTGGGAAGAGTCGAACCCCTGGCTTGACGGTGTAAGTGGCAATGGGTAAAAAGCAAACTGTACGCAAACAAGTATTTTTATTTTTTATGTCCTCTTAAAGTAAAAATGCCCTCACTTTAAAGATTAAAATTATTGGTCTGTTTTCATTAATATTTCTGTTTATTATTGCACACTTCAGTGACAGCACAGATTATCATTAACAGTTTCGTGTTAATAAAGCACTTAAAGCTTTAAGTATGACTAAATGCTTTTTTCAAAATTAAATATACCACTCCTTGGGTGGTGGTAGTGGCCCTGAGGAGCCATGGTGGGCGTCCTTTATTTTCATTTCTGAAAGATGTTAACCCTAGGATCAGCTTTTCAACTAACATTAAAACTATGAGCAGACAGATGACGTCCAATAAATTTAGTTCCACTGACTTCATTCACCTTTCAACATTTTTTTAAAAATAAAGATTAAAAACCAAAATGTTTGTAAACTCTATATATGTTTCTTCCTTTTGGAGCTTATACATTAATGCAATAAGTAAAATTGCATCACGTGAAGGCAAACAGCATCACCTTAAGAAGTCAGACTTGAAGAGTAAATACATTATAGATTACTGAAATTATTTTTCATGTATGTTTTTATTACCTAGTATTTCTTAGGAGTTTAATCATTTCTGTACTGTGAATGAACTACATGTTGCACAAAATATACTGGTTGACTTAATTTGTTAATTTAATTATGTATAGCTTGATCATCATCATCTGATCTTGGCATGCTAAAATTTTTGAGAGTGGCTATACACCCAACCGTTGGGTCAATAAAGTAAATTCGCGAGCATATACGCCTAACCACAACCGACCAATGAGCGCGCTTGTAAGTTCACTTCCGGTTTCAACGCGGGAGGGAAAAAAGGCGGATATTTTCTCGCCGGCTGCGGGAGGGTTCGCAGCCCGCAGAGGAGCTGTGATCTAAAGTGGTTCTGTTTGGCTCATCACACCCAGGGAACTGTGTCAAACTAATACCATCTTACAGCCAACCAGCAGCATTTTGTTCAAAAACTATTTTGTCGTTGTTAACAGGCTTCCGTTCAAAATACTTATGAAGTTTGTCTGTTTTCATCCATTGCTGTGTTTTTGCAGTAATTAAAGACATTAAATGTCAAACATACGCCACAATAGAGCCTTAAAACGTGGAGTAAAAAACATAGTTTAGATGCACAAAACATGTCAAATACACGACCATGGTTGGGTGAATAAGATAAGATATTATATTTATCTGCCCAACGGTTGTGCATGTAATGTTCAATGTATGACTTATCTGCCCAAACGGTTGGGAGAATAAGGTAAGACATTATATTTATTTGCCCAACGGTTGGGCGTATAGCCTTTGCCAAAATTTTTTTGGGAACCTCTATTATGCTTTAAAATATTAAAAGTTCAGTTCTTTGCGTCTGTTTTTGTCAAACAAACAAACAAACAAACAAACAACAACAAACCCAAAGCTAATTAAATTCATAACGGTAGCCAAATATTTTAACAGTTTAGCGTTACCACAGTTAACTTTTCAGTTATCAAAGCTAACTTTTAGGTTAGCTATAGTAGCACTGCGCATGTAACAAATTAATTTAACAACATGTCTGCTGCAAATTCACACAACGTGCAAAAACAGATATGTTGCAAATACCCACAGCACAGCGTAAGCACCTGCAACACAAAAAAAGGTTTCTGTGCAGAGGACTTTTTACTGACTGACCGTGTGCTTAAGAAAAAAAAATCAATTGTTTTATGTGGTGAGTAAAGGTGTCGACACTGATAACAGAGAGTCATCTAGCAGCGCTGGGGTCTGCGAACAAACGACATGCAACGTTTGGACAAAGAGTCCAGATTTTTAATTCCTGAGTCTAGGCTGGCCCCCATGTGGGTGGTCCTTGGCCTGTCGTGAATCAGTGGCTATGTGATTGGCTGCAAAGTAAAGTGAGGCAGGTGGGTATAAGCGGGTGTCGTGCTCACATTGCGTTCAAGACAGTATGTAAAAATTTTACAGTGTATTTGTATGTCGATGCTAAACAACAAATTAGAGTGTTCCATCATGGAACACTCTGACAATCATCAATAAAATAAATATATCAATTTACTCACCTTCGCCAACCAGGTATATGCTGTAGCCCAAAGACAACAGAGTGCGACGGTGACCTGAATGGTCCGTCAGTAAAAGTACTCCAGGCAGAAACCTGAAGGACCTGCATTTGCAAGTATTGTCTTAATTTGGAAGTATTGTGGCCTCTCTCAGTCACTGTAATTACCTCTGTGAATATACTGAGACATTTCTTGACTCAATCACACAATATGGCGGCAGTTTTGAGAAATGTAAAAGTGACACCACAATCAGATGGACAAACAACAATCCTGTTTGTGCACACGCTTCTGTTTGTGCACGCATCTCAGACAGCGCACTCTGCAAGAGGTCTAAACTGGCCTGAGTGTGAGATTTGGCAGGCGAGGGTGGGGTTATGTGGTTTTGCCACTGCACAATAATAAGAAGGCATGTTGACATGACTATCAGATTGCTCATGTCCAGTCCCATCTGCTGTTTGACCGCAGCTTGGCAAGGCAGCCGGCTCTCTGGATCAATATGTCAATATCCTGGCAGAAGAGGCAGAGTTCTGAGCACGAGGCTGATTTGTCAGGCTAATGTCACCTGTGGAGCATGGTGTGAGGACGGCGCCGCCAAAGAATAATTTTTAGCCGCGTGTGTGTGAGTGTTTAATAGAAGTGGGTGGTCTCGAGCTGTGAAGACCAAATCTGTGTTTAAACTATGCTTCCAGCTCATGACCTTGAGAGCTACTCGGCTGGACTGAATGTTATTTATTTGGACATCTTATACACACTCACAAATGACCATTAGGTGCTGTGTTTGATAAACAAACTGATTGGATTGCTTGTGTGCATGTGTGTGGTTTCTCTCTCTCCATCTCTTGCTGTCCTCAAGGCCCCTCCGAACAGGCCCAATTTACCTGAAGGACATGGAAAATAGTGCATGCATTCATACTGCATGCACACATATGTGCACGGGCCCGTATGTGCACGCACCTGTATGCACCACTTATACTTTACTCACTGCATACATGCAGACATGTGAACGTATTTCCATGGTGCACTTATTGACCCAATCTCAGTCGCATTTGATTTAGTCTTTACTCACTCATCAGAGCTCTTAGGATTGGTTAATGTTTCAGAGTGTGTTTTTGGGGCCAACAGCAACCGCACTGAAGGGAGTGCGATGTTATTTGCATATTGCCCCAACAGTAACCCCACAGCAGGAACCCAAGGATGAAATCATATAAGAACACAATCCAAAAACATAGAATAAAGCAAAAATAAAACTACTCTTGTGTGACTTGTGACTTTTTGTGCTTATTTCACTGTTCACTTTTATATTTTTTCCTTGCCAGTATTTCCTCTCACTCTCTGTCTCTTTCTTTATTTTCTCTCCTAGGCGTATCTCAGGAAATCAGCTGAGGTATATCTCAGGTCACACGTTCCAAGGTCTCCCCCACCTCAAAGTTCTGTAAGTAACAGTTTGTTCCCCAACATTATGGGTTCGGTGTTGTATCTTAGTTGTCCCTAGGACTGCACTCTTCTCGATAGAGACCTCTGTGCCTGGAATCTGCTGGAGCCACTCTTCCAATTTGGGGGTTATAACTCCCAGTGCTCCTAATGAGTGCTTATAAATACACATTATGCAAAAAGCTCCATATCCATTTTTATTGTTTTGAGAAAATCATGTTTTAATTAGCTTATTAGCTGAAACTCATTAACTCGAAATCCTTTGATATACTAAACAACTCATAAAACAGACAATTGATGTGCTAATTCATGGAAATCTAACTTTATTAGAATGTTTTTTTTAATACAAACAATAATTGATTTGTCTTCAAAGTGCTCCATACACCCATTTTCCTGCAAAATTCTCCATATCCATTCAAGGCATCTTTGGTAACAAAATGCCCTATTGTCCAATAATTACAAGAACTTGTGTCCCAATTCTCAGTCTCACTTTAATCATTACGTTTAGGTGCTATCTCCATACCATACGAATTCATCATCACTGTCACTATCATTCACTGGCCCATCTTGGCCACGAGCCATTTCTGGTAAAGCCATATAATATTTTCGGTCACACCAATGCTGTTAATCAGCTGAAGCACACTGTGTGTTTTTTGTTGCCTCTTTGATAAAACTGACCATAGGAAGCACACTAGGCTCAACCTTTGCTCATTTCTTACCCTTTTTGAACAAATTATGGTGAGAAAATTCACCATTGCACTGTAAAAAGTATCAGGGTGATTCAACTTAAAAACGCAAATATATGTATATAATATATATATATATATATATATAAAAAATATGTCAGCTCAACTGCCAGAAAAAGCTTTTATTCAACTCAGGAAGGTAAGTTATATACTTTTATATAATTTGCCTTCCTGAGTAAATTAAGTTGTATAGATATATAATTTTAAAAAGTTGAATAAAAACTTTTCTTGAAGTTAATTATGGAGTTCCACAAGGTTCTGTGCTAGGACCAATTTTATTCACTTTATACATGCTTCCCTTAGGCAGTATTATTAGACGGTATTGCTTAAATTTTCATTGTTACGCAGATGATACCCAGCTTTATCTATCCATGAAGCCAGAGGACACACACCAATTAGCTAAACTGCAGGATTGTCTTACAGACATAAAGACATGGATGACCTCTAATTTCCTGCTTTTAAACTCAGATAAGACTGAAGTTATTGTACTTGGCCCCACAAATCTTAGAAACATGGTGTCTAATCAGATCCTTACTCTGGATGGCATTACCCTGACCTCTAGTAATACTGTGCGAAATCTTGGAGTAATTTTTGATCAGGATATGTCATTCAAAGCGCATATTAAACAAATATGTAGGACTGCTTTTTTGCATTTACGCAATATCTTTAAAATTAGAAAGGTGTTGTCTCAGAGTGATGCTGAAAAACTAATTCATGCATTTATTTCCTCTAGGCTGGACTATTGTAATTCATTATTATCAGGTTGTCCTAAAAGTTCCCTAAAAAGCCTTCAGTTATTTCAAAATGCTGCAGCTAGAGTACTAACGGGGACTAGAAGGAGAGAGCATATCTCACCCATATTGGCCTCTCTTCATTGGCTTCCTGTTAATTCTAGAATAGAATTTAAAATTCTTCTTACTTATAAGGTTTTGAATAATCAGGTCCCATCTTATCTTAGGGACCTCGTAGTACCATATCACCCCAATAGAGCGCTTCGCTCTCAGACTGCAGGCTTACTTGTAGTTCCTAGGGTTTGTAAGAGTAGAATGGGAGGCAGAGCCTTCAGCTTTCAGGCTCCTCTCCTGTGGAACCAGCTCCCAATTCAGATCAGGGAGACAGACACCCTCTCTACTTTTAAGATTAGGCTTAAAACTTTCCTTTTTGCTAAAGCTTATAGTTAGGGTTGGATCAGGTGACTCTGAACCATCCCTTAGTTATGCTGCTATAGACTTAGACTGCTGGGGGGTTCCCATGATGCACTGTTTCTTTTTATTCACCTCTTTTTGCTCTGTATGCACCACTCTGCATTTAATCATTAGTTATTGATCTCTGCTCCCCTCCACAGCATGTCTTTTTCCTGGTTCTCTCCCTCAGCCCCAACCAGTCCCAGCAGAAGACTGCCCCTCCCTGAGCCTGGTTCTGCTGGAGGTTTCTTCCTGTTAAAAGGGAGTTTTTCCTTCCCACTGTCGCCAAGTGCTTGCTCATAGGGGGTCGTTTTGACCGTTGGGGTTTTTCTGTAATTACTGTATGGCTTTTGCCTTACAATATAAAGCGCCTTGGGGCAACTGTTTGTTGTGATTTGGCGCTATATAAATTAAATTGATTTGATTTGATTTGATATATATATATATATATCCTCACATTGATCACAACACACAGGGCAACTATCATGGAGAGCAGTTAAAGTTTATGAGCTCAGGCAGACCTGCTCTGCTTGCACTTCCTTTCTTTCCAAACAAGCTCTATTTCAATTACATGCACACACAACATGCACATATTCACAGGTGTAATGCAGGACCTCCCAGTCTCACCACCCACTGAGATTATAGCAAGTGACAAATGAATTCACTTAAAAATGCTATTCAAAGCTGGTCTCTTAACACCCAATTTCTCACGGTATGTTGCTGGCCACCAACTGCCATGAAGTATTAAATCACAAAACAGCAACCATAAAACCATTATGCCTTCTGAATTTTGAGTGCAACATCTAATGAGTTGAGGCCATATGTCTACTGGGTATTAAGATTTTCATGAGCGTTGGCAGCCAACACATTTTCTTCAGGACTCTGACTAAGAAACTTTCAGAAGCCACGCTCCAGCTTAAAAGAGAATTGTGGTTTGTAATCTGAGGGAATCTGGGCGATTAGCAGGCCTACACACTGATCTGCTTTCATCGTGTGTTGTGAAACTCTGCGAGACAGACTAAGAGAAACAGCCATTAATCCTGGCTTATATTATGTCACTCCTGCAGAAGGGCACACATGCACTGAACACATGCCTACATACTAGCAATCGTTGGACTGTCTGTTTTGCCTCAGAGCAGCTGAACTGTTGGAATCCTTCCTCAATATATTATCTGAGGTCAGTCCATGTTAAACACAAATGTACCACAGTCTTTATGAAGGGCAACCGCGCAGTCCCAGCTGGCTCTCTAGCGCAGGCATACGCTGGAGTTGTGAAGTCAGAGTGGTGTAGAGGGAATCTCCCTGTTGGGAATTCCTTTGAAAGAGGAGAAGACAAAATTCAATGTGCAACCCCAATTCCAATGAATTTGGGAGGTTGTGTGAAATGTAAATAAAAACAGAATACAATGATTTGCAGATCCTCTTCAACTCATATTCAGTTGAATACACCACAAAGACAAGATATTTAATGTTCAAATTGATAGATTTTTTTTGTTTTTGTGCAAATATTTGCTCATTTTGAAATGGATGTCTGCAACACATTTCAAAAAAGCTGGGACAGGAGCAACAAAAGACTGGGAAAGTTGATGAATGCTCAAAGAACACCTGTTTGGAACATTCCACAGGTGAACAGGTTAATTGGAAACAGGTGAGTGTCATGATTGGGTATAAAAGCAGCATCCCCAAAAGGCTCAGCCGTTCACAAGCAAAGATGGGGCAAGGATCACCACTTTGTGAACAACTGTGTGAAAAAATAGTCCAACAGTTTAAGAACGTTTCTCAATGTTCAATTGCAAGGAATTTAGGGATTCCATCATCTACAGTCCATAAGATAATCAGAAGATTCAGAGAATCTGGAGAACTTTCTACACGTAAGCGGCAATGCCGAAAACCAACACTGAATGCCTGTGACCTTTGATCCCTCAGGCGGCACTGCATTAAAAACCGACATGATTGTGGCAAGGCTCTTACCGCGTGGTCTCAGGAACACTTCAGAAAACCATTGTCAGTTAACACAGATCGTTGCTACATCTGCAAGTGCAAGTTAAAACTTTACCATGCAAAGTGAAAGCCATACATCAACAACATCCAGAAACACCGCCGCCTTCTCTCAGCCTGAGCTCATTTGAAATGGACAGATGCAAAGTGGAAAAGTGTGCTGTGGTCTGATGAGTCCATGTTTCAAATTGTTTTTGAAAATCATAGACATTGTGTTCTCCAGACAAAAGAGGAAAAACACCATCCAGATTGTTACCAGCGCAAAGTTCAAAAGCCAGCAGTGATGGTATGGGGGTGTGTTAGTGCCCATGGCATGGGCAACTTGCACATCTGTGATGGCACCATCAATGCTGAAAGGTACATCCAGGTTTTGGAACAACACATTCTGCCATCCAAACATCTTTTTCAGGGACGTCCCTGCTTATTTCAGCAAGACAATGCCAAGCCACATTCTGCACGTGTTACAACAGCGTGGCTTCATAGTAAAAGAGTGCAGGTACTAGACTGGCCTGCCTGCAGTCCAGACCTGTCACCCATTGAAAATGTGTGGTGCATTATGAAGTGCAAAATATGGCAACCGAGACCCCGGACTGTTGAACAACTGAACAAGCAAGAATGGGAAAGAATTAAACCTACAAAGTTTCAACAATTAGTGTCCTCAGTTCCCAAACGCTTATTGAGTGTTGTTAGAAGGAAAGGTGATGTAACACAGTGGTAAACATACCACTGTCCCAGCTTTTTTGAAATGTGTTGCAGACATCCATTTCAAAATGAGCAAATATTTGCACAAAAACAATAAAATTTATCAGTTTGAACATTAAATATGTTGTCTTTGTGGTGTATTCAATTGAATATAGGTTGAAGAGAATTTGCAAATCATAGTATTCTGTTTGTATTTACATTTTACACAACGTCCCAACTTCATTGGAATTGGGGTTGTATTATGGCACCTTTATGTCAGTGAAAATGTACCCCTGCTTCCTTTAAACTTGAGTGGTACTATTTCTAAGGCCAATAAACCCTCTTAGAATTCACAGTGACAAGGTCCCTGGTTTGAAACCAAGCTGTTCCTCTTTGTGTGGAGTTTGCGTGGCTTCCTTCCGGGTGCTCCAACTTCCTCCCACCTCCAAAGACATGCCAGTCAGGTAAACTGGAAACCTCTAAACTGACCATACGTATGAGTGAATGTGTGACTGAGTTTGTCTATATGTGCCAGCCTTGAGATAGACTGGTGGCCTGTGCAAGGTCTACCCCAGCTTCCGCCCAATGACTGAGGGGATAGCCTCCAGCCCCAAGACCTTTAAGTGGACTAAGCAGGTTCTGAATGAATAAACATTCACAGACACATTAAAACACAACACATAAGGTCTAGAATTAATACTAGTCCTATGACTCGACTGTCTATTCTCTTTTGGTGAAGAGGAGCATTCTAGTGGAGTTGATTGTTCCGTGGGAGGATGGCTGTGAGGAAGCTGCAGAGGGGAAAAAAGCCAAATACCAGCAATTCATCCAAGACTGCCGGGATAAGGGGTGAACAACATGGCGGATGTTGAGGATTCCCAGCTCAGTTTGTGTGGAACCTAATGACAAAACTGGGACTGAGAAGCCACTTGAGGAAGTCAGCCATTTGGAGGCTGGGGGAAGCATCTGAGAGAGGACATAAGCTGGAAGCCTGGAGGAGTGGGGCAGTGACCTGGCCTGTCATTAAAGACCCACCAGCTGGGGGGTGTTGTGGTTAAGGGTCAAAATACCCCAGAAGAATAAGGACCACCTGATGACCTCTCTTCCACGCCAAGGCTTCACCCACTGGAAATGGGTGTATGTAAGCATTGTAGATGTACTATACAACTGGCATTGGGTTAGTTCAGGTCAGTAACATTAATATTTCCCTGGATCAATGGTGCACCATAGGAATCCAATTTGCTCTTTTATCAGGGTAGAGCAGGTACAATAGCTATGTGGATAAAGAGCTGGCTTGCCCGTTTGTAGACCTGGGTTTGTTTCCTGCTCACGCTACCTGTCTGTATCCTTGGACAAGGTGCTTCATCTATACTGTATCAGTCCACATGACCTTGGTTGAGGAAGTACCCTGTGTCAGACTGGTGTCCTGTCCAGAATTCTCAATCGCTTCACACTGCAGAATCCGGAGATAAGCAGCAGCACCAATAGGCCTCAGGGCCTGTATCAGACTTACGTCTTCTGTTAGAGTTAGAATCAGAATCAGAATCAGAATTGCCTTTATTGTCATTGTAATATGCATTACAACGAGATTTGAGTGCAACTCCAAAAGATGAACTGATCGAGGAAATGCAGCAACATCAAACAGGATCCACAGATTCATTCTGTCATTTTGTTGAACACATTTTGTAGTTTTACAGTAATTAAATCATTTTTTCCAACACATGTTACACATTAGCCTCAAAACATCTCATTTGGAGTCTTTTGATGTTTGTACTGTTCAACTTGTAATTTCAATTGGCCAACATTAATGTACCAGCTGTGCATTTCTCCAAATAGTATCACTGTTGAATTCCATTGTGTAATAAAATCTCACAATTTCTGTTAAAGGTTTGCAGACACGGTCAAGTAGCCAAAACAAAAAAGCTGTGGGATGCCAAAATGTGCTGCACAGACTGCAGCTGACACCCACGGGTTATGTTTTATGACCACAGGTGATTTAGAATGTGCAATTCAAACAAGTGACACAGAATTGTATTTTGTGTTAATATGTTGGGGCTGTGAGCAATCATGCATGTTGTAACTGTGTGTCATGCTGATGTGTACTGTACATAAATTGTTGTGCAGAAAACATTTAGAAATAGCAAAAAGCTGCTAAATATGTGGTATTTATGCAGTTCTGCTCAACATTATATATGTTTGAAAATTACAGTGAAAGTCCCCATTGTATACAATCAGAATATTTAATAAAATGCTCAGTTATACAGCAGCAGTAACAAAAAGAACAAAAATCTTAAATCTGAAATTTAAATTTAAGCCAAATCACAACAGATTTGCCTCAAGGCGCTTCACAGAAGTAAGGTCTAACCTTACCAACCCCAGATATATATATATATATGTGTGTGTGTGTGTGTGTGTGTGTGTGTGTGTGTGTGTGTGTGTGTGTGTGTGTGTGTGTATGCACACTCACCTGCCATTTCATTAGGTACACCTGTTGTTCAATTGCTTGTTAACACAAATAGTTAATCAGCCAATCACATGGCAGCAACTCAATGCAGTTTGGCATCTAGACGTGGTGAAGAGGACTTGCTGAAATTCAAGCTGTGCATTACATTGGGGAAAAAAGGGGATATCAGTGCCTTTCAATGTGGTGTTTGTTGGTGCCAGACGGGCTGGTCTGAGTATTTCAGAAACTGCTGATCTACTGGGATTTTCACACACAACCATCTCTAGGGTTTAGAGAGAATGGTCAGAAAAAGTTAAGCTATCCAGTGAGTAGCAGTGGTGTAAATGAAAATACCTTGTTGATGTCAGTGGGCAATGGGCAGACTGATTGAATGGGTGCCTGCGTGATGCTATCATGTTAATATGGACCTATCTCTGAGGAATGTTTCCAACTCCTTGTTGAATCTGTGCCACAAAGACTCAAGGCAAAAGGGGATCCAACTCGGTATGTACCTAATAAAGTGGCCAGTGAGTTTATATACTCACACACACACACATAGATATATACTCGTGTATATATATATATATATATATATATATATATATATATATATATATATATATATATATATATACACGCTAGAGCCGAGCCTATCTCAGCAGACACAGGGCAAGAGGCAGGGCACATCCTGGACAGGACACCAGTCTACCACAGGGTCACACATAGGCAAACACCCCGAGGGAACCCATGTGAACACATGGAGAACATGCACACTCACAAAAAGGACCAGGACCTTCTTGTTGTGAGGCAACAGAGCTAAACACGAATCCAACATGCTGCCCTATGTTAAACCTCTCCTGTTCAATTTCTATTTCACTGAACAGGTAATATCAGTATATTGATCTGTTGCACCAACCACTATTATGGCTTCTTTATATAGCACCTCTTGCTCAGAGTACATGTAGCCATGGGTTTAAGTTCACTGTTATGCTGATGATGTACATATGTATATGCCCATTGTTGTATATACTGTCTGGACTGTCTGGCTGTATCCGGTTGCTAAGTGTGACGTAACGCATCATGTAATTTTCAACTTCCGGCTCCAAAAAAAACAAACAAACAAAAAAAACGGCGCGCTGTCATTAACACTGAGAACTGCACTGAGATGATCTGATCAGGCTGCACTTACACTGTTGCACACGGACAACAGCATTAACATCGCAACATAAAACTCTTTGTATATTGTTCCTAAAACTCTCCTGGATATTTTTAGACGTTGTTACTGCGTTTGTTTTATGTAAAAATGTCAGACGCTCAGGTTGTTTCTCTGTTATTTTCAATGGGAGTTGCTGTGAGCTGCGATCGCTTCCTGTTCATGTCGTTCGGGGGGGAAAGTGAAGTTTGCACTTTAACGTCCTGTTTATTGTAATAAATCATTTTTTTTATTAACAATCAGACATGTATATTTTACCTGTGCATAATAAAATATGTAAAGTAAAAGAAAAAAGTTTTATTAAGTGTTCTGACCATAGAACCCGACGAATGCAGTTAACGGAGGTGGAGACAGAGCAGGGAGGGATGGAGGTTTGAGCACAATGTAAACACAAACTAAACTTAAACTGTAAATCCTTAAAAGGATCAAACAAATGTAACTTCAATTGTAAACTTGGAGGTCTTTGGATCCGGAAACAGATTTATCATGTGATGCGTTACGTCAGAGCTTAACAACCGGATAGTGAAAAGCTGGATGTCATCTAATTTTCTACTTCTGATCTCAAAGAAGCCTAAGACGATGGTTGCTGACTATGTTTGAAAAAGAGGCCTATGTGATGTGAACTGTTGGTGATTTTATGATGATCAGGTCTGTGACTGATACACGCTGTTGTGTCTTGCAGAATTGATCACTGCTGTGCACTTCTCTCTGGCTTTGTAAATAATAATATAAGAAGTCTTCAAAACATTCAAAATGCAGCTGTTAGAGTTTTGATTGGAACTAAGAAATTAAATCATATTGCTGTGGTGTTGGCCTCCCTTCACTGGCTCCCTGTTAACATGAGGGTAGAGTTCAAGTTTTTTCTTGTTAACATAAAATACTAAATGGTTGTGCATCATCTTATCTTATGGAAATGATTGAGTCTTATGTGCCAATGTGCTGCTATGGTAAGTTGTCAGGTGGCAGAACTTTTATATATCATGCTCCTTTGTTGTAGAATAGTCTGCCTGTTGAATTTAGACACATTCAGTTGAGGTGTTTAAATCAAAACTTAAAAATCACCAGTTTCAACTCATAGAGATGGACTCATTTCATTTAACCCATTGTGATTATGTATGACTGAATGTTTTGGCTCTATTCTTAATTGTGGCCTGTTTCTTTTAGAAATTCTACATTGATTATTGTTCCACTATTAGTGTTTTAATTTGTATTTCATTGTAAAGCACTCTGAAATATCAGATGTGAAAGTGCTTTATGAATAAAATTGTTATTAATATGTCAAACCACCAGCTAGACAGTTGAAACTTGGATTAAATTTGGTATTCCAACAAGACAATGACCTCAGACACTCAACAAACTTGGTAATTAAATGGATGAAGATGATGAACATTACCCTTTTAGAATGGCCTTCCCAAAGTCCTGACTTTAGCTATATCAAAAAATATGTGGAATTTGCTTAAAGTTGTGTCCATGCCAGCACACCATGAAATTTAATTGATCTCTGTCAAGAAGATAGGTCAATTATCCAACCAGAATGTCTCAAGGTGAACCCTGTCAAGGGACATTCAGCCAGGTTTTATGTGCACTGTATGTAGAACTTTGACCCTGTTTTGATTTCAGAAAACAGAAATTAAATAACTTTTGCACACCAAATTCTTGCAGTATGTTGTACAACAACTGTGTCCCAGAAAAATAACAAAGAAATCATTGAAAGCCCAGTATTGTTACAGCATTCATGCTAATGATGAGTGTGTGTGTAAACTTGTGACCACAATTATGTTAGTGTTTATTCACCATGTTGCCTCCTGATGTGCAGTTGAGTGCTACCAGTGGAAACTTTGAGCAGAGTTTGCATGAGAAAGTAAAACAATCCCATATAAAAGATTTTAAGACAGGGAGTGAGTACAGTACATCTTTTTTGGGCCATGAGGCCCATTGGGCCGGTGCTTATCTCTGGTTTCTGTGGCGTGAACTGGACGGGTCGATGACTTCCCCTGGGCAGGAAGCTACTCCAACGCAGGTTCATTTCTCAGCCAAGTTCGGAACCCATTTACAGCTGGGTGGATGGGAACAATGCAGATGAAGTGTCTTGTCTGATTGACACAGACATGTATCCTCAAGTGTGCAAACATGAATTGAAACCCAGTTTTTAAGTAGGTACTTCAAATTCTGTGACACAGAACCACCTGCTCCGGATTCTGACACTTCATCAGCACACTGTACACTGTTAAACCAAACACTCCATTTTAATACAATAATTAAGTTAATGTAACTCAAACTTTGAAAAAAGTTATAGTCACTCATGTCCATTAATTAAACTAACTCAAAATGAATTGTTGTCATAACAACTCAGTTCCTTTAAGTGCATTTAAAGTTTTGGGGCATGTAAGTGTTGGGGCATGTAAGTGCGATGTACGAGGGTAGGCTGAAAGGTTCTAAGGCTCACTATGATACAGTTAATGCATTAACTGCATCATAGTGAGCCTTAGAACTCATATTTCCAGTGCATTCCATTCACTCATTTTAAATGAGTTTCTCTAACGGAGGCCAGCAGGTGTCACTGTGCATATGTAGTTAGTAAACCTTATTCCCAACAGCTCAAAAGAATTCTCTGGTCACAATCCCAGAGCCCTGGGCTTTAGCCTTCTGGTTAGAGAGTCCAACTTCCATGCCAGAGATCGTGAGTTCGTGTCCCGAAGTGAGCGAATGGACAGAGTCATAACAACACAATGCAGAGTCAACAAGTAAACCAAAGAATGCATCAAAAAATCTAATCCAAAATGTAATGTAAATTTTTTAGGCAGAAATTTATGTCATTTAAAAAAAAAAATAAATAAATTTTTGAAAATTATTTTATTTAAGTTGGCAAACTCAAATGGTTTAAGGCAATCGGTTTCCTCAAATGGTTTGAGTTCAACTAACTCATTGAGTTTTACAGTATACTAATATATATTATTATATATTATATATATAGTATATATTATTGCAAGCCCTATTTACAGGTTATAAAAAAAACAAAAAAGATTCACGAAATACAGTAGAAACATAGATTAATACTACTGCATCATTTGTGCAAAAAGGGTATTACAATGGTGGGGGGGGGGGGCAAATACACACAAAGACTGACTTTTGTGGCACCATGATGTCAGAATAACAGATCCACAGAGAGTGCCATACTGGAGACGATACACCTCATGCATTCGAGTCATATAAAAATCGGAAGGGGGAAAAAGGAAAGAAAGACAAAGTCAGGGCAAGAAAGAGAGTGTTATTGTTTTCTCCCCATTTCCTCCTCACTTTTTTTGCTCCATTCTTCTGAGAATGACATCAGCAGCCCACCCAAAGAGCTCCTCTTTTGCTTTTCCTCCATCCTTTCATTCCCTGTTTCTCTTCAAGCTTTCGCTGGCCCTTTGCTTCTTGTGTCAGATTTCGCTCACCATGGAATTATTTGTTCTGCATGATGTGCCCTCAGGCATGACGCATACACTCTATCAGCTTATGAAACACATTCAGTGTATTAATAAACCGTTAAACCTGAATGAAGCTTCTGTGCCTTTTTCAGAATGTTGCAAAACAACCAGCTGGAGAGACTTCCTGATGATGCACCGTGGGACCTACCCAACCTAATGTCGCTGTGAGTCACACATACACACCAATCATGCTACACTACCTCATCCGGCAGCGAATGAAACACCCCCTGCCCACCCAGTCACGCATCTCAGCTGTAACCACAATCCAGGTATAGAGTAACGCTGACATATTACAGACTGTACCCCAACGCTGGCCACTACACTGGCTGATGGTGGGACTTACAGCCTGATTGTCTCAAAACAGTTCATGGTAGCATCTGGAAGCCATGAGGGAAACAGCAGACACTGCAGGCCAAGGAGAGCATCTCCAATGAGCTGTGAAACAACCCCATTTTCCATCAATTCCCCCTCCGCTCCTTTCCTCTGTCCGTCTCCCACCACCCACACCGCTATCCCCCTAGCTAATGAGAGCACTTGGTGGCTTAATTGTCTCATCTGCGGGGTCAATGTGTCAGTGCATGTGCTTGCGCGGATGCACGTGGACCACCTCATCTGTAAACCCCACCCCTACCTCCCAGCATCGTACCGCACACAAAGCCCGCTGTCCAAATTAATAATTCTTCATAAACACCCATAACCATATTTCTGTCATCTCATACATGCACCAACATTTTTCTAAAGTTATAACATTAGAGATTAGATTAGATTTGATTAGACAGAACTTTATTGATCCCTTGGGAAGACTCTTTCAGGAAAATTGAGGTTCCAGCAGCATTGTTTAGCAGCACACAGGGTAAGAAGCACACAGTATCAAAAGTGAAAGTCAAAAAGAAAAACAGTTTGCAAATATAAATACACAATATTTACCAGACATACTGATCAATACTGGTTTACTGGCTACTACTTTTCCTCTCATTCCTGACCTCTGTCTTCCTGTTACTCCTCCTCCCCCTGAGTGAGGAGTTGTACAGTCTGATGGCCACAGTGACATTAGATTCTTTCACCACCGTAGCCACGTGATTGCGCATGATCGCACATGTACTTGTAAGTGGTCACTCTAGATCAAGTTATCGCAGTGTATAAGCGTGTACATCTTTCTTTATAAATGTTTCTGTGTGTGCATGTGCATGCTCTTGTGTGTGTGGTCTTCTCTAATTCCTTCACACTGAGAATGTCTCAATTAATGAAAAAAATACACACATACACACAGATAAACACAGAGCCAGATTGTGGAGATGCACCTTGTCATTAAAGTAATGATAAGCCCAGAAAAGAAAGATTACTGGAAAGGCTTTGGAGATTCAAGCTCGTCGGCGCCTCTTGCTCAAGTGCAACGCTACAGGTGAAATCCCAGAGCGATAGCATCTGAGTCAGTCAGCACATGGATTTTAAAGTGGTTTGAAGGAGGCTTAAATCAAAACAAATCATCTCATCTCTAATAAGAACCTGAAACTGAACCGAAATAAAGAGAAAAAATGTTGTTGTTGAAACTGGCTAATTCCAACATATGGGTTGAGTGCTGTTTATTTGGGTGCCATCACAAACACGTAGATATAATTTAGGTCTTGATCTACAGGTTAAGAAGTGTAATCATCCTTGGTGATTTCCCCAACCATATGTAAGCCCCGTAGCTCTGATTTTATAGATTGGAGTCATGACTCTTAAATTCCAAAGTCCCTTTATATAAAATTTCACCCATCTGGTGAACTGAACCGGCAGTGTCTACAGATCTCCTGAATTATTGAAGATAACTTTCTCTTACTGTCTCGGTTTGTCTATTTGGACTTTGATGTGATAGGCAGGAAATAGTTGCTGCTTTATTGGCTTCTGTGGAACATTCCTGGTTCTGCGTGGACCTTGTGTAGTCCAAGCCCATCCACCCAGAGGAACAATTATTATGTTGCCCAAGAGAAACTTGAAGGATCGTCCGTACCTTTCATCTTGCACTCTGGCTCGGGGGCAAACAATATCCATGGTTAGTGTGCACAGGATGCACCAGGATGATTTTCTGCAATACAAAAAAGCCTGTATGAACCAAACAAGACATCTACAACCCTAAATTAGAAAACACTGGGACAAACAAACTAACAAACAAACCACTGATTCTTTAATTTACTTTTTCTGTTTCACTGTAAACAGCATGAATCCAAGGCATTTCATATTTTGTGTGGCCAACTTAATTTCATTTGTTAATATAAATCCATTCCTCCATTTAAGAAAATAAAATAAAAGACATAAAATAATAATAATAAAATAAATAAAAATCTGGGGGAGGAGCAATTTAGGGCTAGTAATGAAGTAAAAATAATAAATAATGATGTTATTTTGAACAGGTGATATTAACAAGCATTTGTCATCATGATTTGGTACAAAAGCAGTATGAGTCTTTGAGGAGCAAGATGGGCAGACACTCTCCACATGTGTGAGAAAATTATAGAGCTGTTTTAAAAGCAATGTTCCCAAAAGAAAGATTGGAAGGCACATTTCTCCCTCTCCAGTGTAGAATATCATTAAATGTTTCAAGGAGTCTGGAGGAATTTCAGCGTTTAAGGGGCAAAGGTGCCAACCTAAGCTGAACACGTGTCATTGCCGATCACTCAAATGGCACTGCATCATGGACCGTCTTTCATCAATAGTTGATATAACCACATGGGCAAGGGATTACTTTGGAAATCTTATTTAAGCATTACAATATGGAGTTACATTCACAAATGCCACTTAAAACATTACTATGCAAAAAGAAAGCCTTGTCCAGAGGTGGTGTCGACCTCCCCAGGGTCAGAGGTATTTTGTTCGAATGGCCCACTATTCCAGATCCTTTACAGAAGAAATCAGCACTGTGTGCTCAGGACCAAAGCTGAAAAAAAAAAAAAAAACATCCGCACTGTTGTCAGCAACAAGTCCAAAATCCAGGGTCTGTTACGGTATAGAGTTGTGTTGGCTACTTTAGGAAAGAGAATTTACAATTCTGTGATGGGAGTATTAATGCAGAAAAGAACATTGAGATTGTAGAGAAACATATGTTGTCCTCCAGATGACATTTTTTTTCCAAGGATGTCCATGCATTTTTCAACAAGACAATAAAAACCACATTTTGCACACATTACAAAGGCATGACTGCAAACGAAGTGGGTACAGATATTGGACTGGCCTCACTGCAGTCCTCACCTGTCCCCAATCAAGAATGTGGGGAGAATTCTGAAAGGAAAAATGCAACAACAATGACCCTGCAGTCTTGCTCTCCTTAAGAAGTATTTGCAGTAAGAATGGGAGAAAATAACACCTGACATAATTGCTTGGTATGGCAACATTACTAAGTGGTAAATGCATTGGTGTCCAAACTTTTTTTGCAACGTGTTGCAGGCCTGATGTGAAAGAATGGATATTCATTAACAAATGAGATGAAGTTAATCACACAAGACATGAAAAAAGCTGTCTGCAATGAAACAGAAGTCAAAGTGAATCACTGCAGGGGGGATATATTTGCATTTTCCATGTCATCCCAACTTTTTCTGATTTGAGGTTGCACATGAATAAGAGAGAGTGTTCCAATGTGCACATTACACAGAGCTGCTTCTCCTGATAGAAAATTTCCCTCAGGAAAAAGTCTGGAGTTTAGAGTTTAGAGTTCAAGTTCGGATTTCGCTTTGATGATGCTGTTTGTTTGGCAAAGCCTCCGAGGGGTGAAGAGGCAGATGAGGAACTGAGGCACAGAATGAAAGACCCACAGTGGAAGATTGATACAGGGGGATGTTTGAAATATGAACAAAAGTTAAAGAGTGAGGCGGTGAGCAGTTTGCATGATGCAAGGAGTGCATTAATGAAGATGTGAGAAACAAGCGTTAGCGGGGCCCGAGGGAGAAAATGGAGATGAATGAATGAGTGTGAAGGGCCAAAGAAAGAAGAATAGCAGGAAGAAGTGGTCCAAGCTTGTCTCGCTGCCTTGCGGGGATCATTCATCACCATGGACAGTGTGAATAGATGTGTGTGTGTGTGTGTGTGTGTGTGTGTGTGTGTGTGTGTGTGTGTGTGTGTGTGTGTGTGTGTGTGTGTGTGTGTGTGTGTGTGTGTGTGTGTGTGTGTGTGTGTGTGTGTTGCAGTCCACACTCATTGCCTGAGGATGTAGAGTGAGAAAGGAGACAAAAGGCTTGTTAGGTTGAAGTAAAATTATGTAAATGCAAAAATAATACAATACCGTGAGTTAGCGGATGTTATTCCATCAGTTGAAATACAAATGCTCAAATAATTGTGTGCCATCTTATCGAACAGAACTTGTTGAACGTTATGTACGGCCAGGTGTTCTGCAGTATCAGGATGCAACTTTGTGTTTGTAAGGTAAAAAAAAGTCATTGACAGGCTGTAGAGCTTTTGCTCATCTTGATCATCCATTGTGATCAAACTGCCTATTGTCATTAGGCAGTCAGATTCCATTAAATCTTTAAGACTCTTTAAGTGTATCTTTTTTAAGCATTAAATGATACACTGCTCAAAATAATAAGGGGAACACTGTGTTCCCCTTATTATTTTGAGCAGTGTATGAATTGAATTGAATATTGACATTAATGATGCTAATGATTACAATAACGACACCTGATGATGATTCAGTTAATAACACCCGACAGTGATGATGATGATGATAATGACATTTGATAATGATTGTAATGATACTAATAACAATGATGACAATAATCATGTCTCCTGATATTAAGGATGATGATAATGACATCTGATAATGATTGTAATTATACTGATAACAATGATGAGAATAATCATGTCACCTGATATTAAGGATGATGATAATGACATTTGATAATGATTGTAATGATACTGATAACAATGATGAGAATAATCATGTCACCTGATATTAAGGATGATGATAATGACATTTGATAATGATTGTAATGATACTAATAACAATGATGACAATAATCATGTCTCCTGATATTAAGGATGATGATAATGACATCTGATAATGATTGTAATTATACTGATAACAATGATGAGAATAATCATGTCACCTGATATTAAGGATGATGATAATGACATTTGATAATGATTGTAATGATACTGATAACAATGATGAGAATAATCATGTCACCTGATATTAAGGATGATGATAATGACATTTGATAATGATTGTAATGATACTAATAACAATGATGACAATAATCATGTCTCCTGATATTAAGGATGATGATAATGACATCTGATAATGATTGTAATGATACTGATAACAATGATGAGTATAATCATGTCACCTGATATTAAGGATGATGATAATGACATTTGATAATGATTGTAATGATACTGATAACAATGATGAGAATAATCATGTCACCTGATATTAAGGATGATGATAATGACATTTGATAATGATTGTAATGATACTAATAACAATGATGACAATAATCATGTCTCCTGATATTAAGGATGATGATAATGACATTTGATAATGATTGTAATGATACTGATAACAATGATGACAATAATCATGTCTCCTGATATTAAGGATGATGATAATAACATTTGATAATGATTGTAATGATACTAATAACAATGATGAGAATAATCATGTCTCCTGATATTAAGGATGATGATAATGACATTTGATAATGATTGTAATGATACTAATAACAATGATGAGAATAATCATGTCACCTGATATTAAGGATGACGATAGTAACAATAATAACTGATAATGACACTCATGATAATAATAACAATAATGACACCTGATCATTACAAAAAATGATCATGTCAAACATCATAATACAGTAATGACATTTCTTTGTATAGTGTTTCAAGGTGCTTTACCACATCAAGACAGATGACAAAGGTGTTAAAATCACAAAAAGGTAACTAAGCTCTTTATAGGCCCCGAAGCCCATTGGTACAGAGTCAGTTTTGTGGAGTAAAATTTACTCTGCTGTCTAAATAGAGTCTAAATAGAGTTAAATATACTCTATCACAGTGCTAAATCAACTCTTATTGGAGTAGAAACACTTGATTTGACAGGATGGTAAGAGCTGATTTCACTCTATAATAGTGTACGAGGGCTGTCAATAAAGTAACGGTCCTTTTTTATTTTTTTCAAAAACTATATGGATTTCATTCATATGTTTTTACGTCAGACATGCTTGAACCCTCGTGCGCATGCGTGAGTTTTTCCACGCCTGTCGGTGACGTCATTCGCCTGTGAGCACTCCTTGTGGGAGGAGTCGTCCAGCCCCTCGTCGGAATTCCTTTGTCTGAGAAGTTGCTGAGAGACTGGCGCTTTGTTTGATCAAAATTTTTTCTAAACCTGTGAGACACATCGAAGTGGACATGGTTTGAAAAATTAAGCTGGTTTTCAGTGAAAATTTTAACGGCTGATGAGAGATTTTGAGGTGATTCTGTCGCTTTAAGGACTTCCCACGGTGCGAGACGTCGCTCAGCGCTCTCAGCCGCCGTCGTCAGCCTGTTTCAAGCTGAAAACCTCCACATTTCAGGTTCTATTGATCCAGGACGTCGTGAGAGAACAGAGAAGTTTCAGAAGAAGTCGGTTTCAGCATTTTATCCGGATATTCCACTGTTAAAGGAGATTTTTTTAATGAAAGACGTGCGGACGGGTCCGCCACAGGAAAAACACCTCTGTTGAAAGCCTTAAGGACAAGTTGGAACATGTCCTGCCTGTTAAACAATTTCTCATATACTCACTCCACTGAAAGCCATCAAAAGCCGCCTGGATTTTACAAATGGTTATCAACACGGAGGTGTTTTTCCTGTGCCACCGCAGCGCGTCGGCTGCGTCCCGACGCGCGGATCCGTCCGCACGTCTTTCATTTAAAAAATCTCCTTTAACAGTGGAATATCCGGATAAAATGCTGAAACCGACTTCTTCTGAAACTTCTCTGTTCTCTCACGACGTCCTGGATCAATAGAGCCTGAAATGTGGAGGTTTTCAGCTTGAACAGGCTGACGACGGCGGCTGAGAGCGCTGAGCGACGTCTCGCACCGTGGGAAGTCCTTAAAGCGACAGAATCACCTCAAAATCTCTCATCAGCCGTTAAAATTTTCACTGAAAACCAGCTTAATTTTTCGAACCGTGTCCACTTCGATGTGTCTCACAGGTTTAGAAAAAAGTTTGATCAAACAACGCGCCAGTCTCTCAGCAACTTCTCAGACAAAGGAATTCCGACGAGGGGCTGGACGACTCCTCCCACAAGGAGTGCTCACAGGCGAATGACGTCACCGACAGGCGTGGAAAAACTCACGCATGCGCACGAGGGTTCAAGCATGTCTGACGTAAAAACATATGAATGAAATCCATACAGTTTTTGAAAAAAATAAAAAGGACCGTTACTTTATTGACAGCCCTCGTATTTTACTCTATTTGGACTGAGACCAAATGTTATCCCGTCAGAGTATAGTTTACTCAGCAAAATTTACTGTGTAACATTGCTTAGACCCTGATTCTGCAGTATGAAGTGCATGAGGATGACTCCCCCTGGATGGGATACCAGCCCATTGGAGGTTACACTTCCCCAGACAAGTTGAGTACCCATTTACAGCTCATTAACTAGGACAATATAGATGTCTTGTGCAAGGGCACAGACAGGTCACATGACCAAAAACTGATCCTGTGTCTACAAGGGAGGTGATGGTCAAGTGGTTAAAGTGGTGGGTTTGTGATCGGAGGATCCTTCGTTCAAATCCCCGTCAGACTGGAAAATCAAGGTCCTTAATCCCAAAATGAGTCCTTGTGTGAAGTGATGTTGTCTTGCATAGCAACACCCTGACATGGGTGAATGTGAGGCGTCACTGTAAAGTGCTTTGACCATAAAAGTGCTATATAAACACTATCCACCCACAAATTGGTAGTCCAACTCCTTTTCCCACTGAGCTACTGACACTGCACAAAAAGTTACAACCACCAAAGTTATACAACTATTTTCTAAAGCAGCTTGTTGCAGTTAAGTGTTACCCAGAGGGAGGGCAGGCTGCAGGGCTGACACATATAGAAATGTCCACACGCCCCTACAGCCATTTTAGAATCACCAAGTTACATACCCTGCACCTCTTTGGAAGTGGGAGGAAGCCAACGCACGCAGAGAGAACCTACGCACAGATGAGGAGAACATACAAACTTCACACAGAAAGGACCAGGGCGGAAGCAAACCTGATACCTTCTCACTGTGAGGCAACAGTACAAACCACTAATGCACCATGCTGGAAAATCCACATAAAGTTTTGAATGTCAATAATTTAGTATAAAACCACAATTAAACCAATTCACACTGCTCAAAATAATTAGGGGAACAAACACATTGCTATTTTGAGCAGTATATATGCAGTGAAAAGTCACAAAATAAGTCACTTCACAAGGCTAAGGTCTAACATTACCCACCCCCACAGCAAGCACATTGGTGTTGAGGAACCACACACACACACACACGCATTTTTGAATAGGAAGAATCCTCAAGCAGACCAGATTTAGTGGGGTGGCCATCTGCTTTGTCCATACTGACAATGACAAAATCACAAATAACATAACAAAAGAATGACAAACACACAAAGGCACAAATGTTGCATCTAGAAACCGTATCTATGAGTCCAGTGATCACGACAACTGATGGCTCAAAAAACATCCAAATGGTGCAGAGCAAATTCTCTTTAAATGGAATACACCCAGCGAGTCAGTGTCCAAGCAGGAATACAGCAGAATTCCCCCAAAATTCACATCAACATATTTATTAGGTCTTATTATCATCATCGTCATTATCATCAGTGCTATTATTGTTATGTGTCAGAGTAGTAGAAACATCAGGCATAAAGTATCTTTTTGTCCCCATGGGAAGAAAACATTTGTTACAAATCACGAACAATGTGAAGTGGAATAAAACTTGTTTGCTATGGCTGTTTGCACAGGCTTATGTTTGCTTCTCTCATCTTAGATTTCATACATGTCTGTGCTGGTAGAGATAGACATGGCTTAATTTGCACGGGAGTAAATCATAACGTGGAACATCTTAAAATCTGAAGTGAAGATGAAAGAAGAATAAAGCATGTTTAATTCTCATAATAACATTATTGTAAGCCAAAGATTTTTAACGGTATGACACATAGTAACCACAAATGCACAAGCACAGACACACATAAGCAAACACACTGTGTGCTCAGACCGGGTGATTATCTCGCTCAGGTTAGTTTCTCTCACCTTGCAGACGTCTGGACGCTAACTTGCTGTCGGAGGTTCCTGGTGGAGCCTTTAGAGGGGTTCGCTCTCTGAGACACCTGTGGTTGGACGATAACTCATTAACTGAGATTCCAGTGACAGCCCTGGACTCTCTCCCATCCCTCCAGGCCATGACTCTGGCCCTCAATCAGATCACGCACATCCCAGACCGAGCGTTCACCAACCTCTCCGCTCTTGTTGTCCTGTAAGTGACATCTTGAGTCATTTACTTTAATCTCTCCTGGGCTTGGACGTCTTACCTTCCTGGAAAAATTATTCACAGAGTTGTGATGATTGCAGTGGAAATGTTTCTGAGAAAAATCATTTCTAATTTGTTGAAAAATATTTGTGGCCATTTTCCAGGCATCTCCATAATAACCACATCCAGAGCATGGGTGCGAGATGTTTTGAAGGTTTACATAGTCTGGAGACACTGTGAGTATCTCACACACACGCAAGCTACACAGTGATTATCATTAAATATTGCAACACATCACAATCACGCCCAGTCTGGTCCATACGTATTTGGACATCCAAGCAGTTTTGTAATTTCGCCAAAATTAAGTTGAAATTAAAGTCAAGATGCGCTTGCAGTGTAGATGTTCAGCTTGAATTCAAGGGATTTAACAAAAATATCCTATCAACAATTTACAAACTACAGCCATATTTATAAATGCTTCCATTTTTAAAATCCAAGAATAACTGGACAAAATAAATATCAGAATTGCTGTAAAGATAAATCACCGCTTTTACAGCAAGTTTTCTTCAAACAAGTCAAGGGATGGATACACAGAGATTTCCAAGTCTCTGAATATGTACTGAACATCTTTTATAACAATCATTAAGAAATACAAACAGTGTAGTACTGTATATTAAACATGTCTTGAATCTGCAGTTCTCAAAAACTGAGTTACAGTGTAATAAGGACAGTAGTGAGGGAAGCCACAAGGACACCCATGATAAGTGTAAAGGAGTTATAACCTTCTGTGGCAGTCATGAAAAAAACTGCAGAAGGCAACTTTTGTCTGTTACATCACCACTTGTACAATTCATGATGGATTGGTGCAGAGAAGGAATTTCTGGAAAAATAAAAAACAAATAAACAAACAAAACAAGACGTGATATTTCAACTTCAGTTTTACCTGAAAGCACATGGAAGACTTGAGCTAAGCTTTGATTTGTTTTCTTGTGTTAGAGTCCTGCTCTGCCTTCCACCATGAAGCTGTGACTGGTGAAGGAACACTCAAAAGTTTAACTATCTCTAATCACACCCAAAGAAGCCTATAACTACTTCAGAACTGTCATGGGTGGATTGGTAGCTCCCCTCACTTGTCTTCTTCTTGCATGATCATTCTGCTTTTGAGAACTGCATACTCTAGACAGGTTTAATGATTGAAGCAAATGAAGGCCAAGACGTATTTAGTGAGTTGGAGATGTTCATTTATTCATCCCCCGACTTGTCTTTTTTAAAAATGGCTGTAAAAGTTATGATTTGTATATAAAAAAATACATATATTTAGTTTGTTGAATTACTTAAGCCATCGAAGACTGTGTGTAACAATGTCATAATTCTATTTTGTTAAATTCCATGAATTAAACCTCAAAATCTACATGACAAAAAGATCTTGATTGCATCAACATCTAAATCCTTGGACAGCACACAGCCATGTGAACAGCCTAAACTGTTTCATTTTATAGGCTCCAATGAATAGGTGCTGTGTTTTCCCAAACAGTGACCTGGGTTTGATGATGAAAAAGTGTCAGGGAGAGCATCAAGACTCAGTCTGTATGGTCTACTTTCCATCAATCATGTTGTCTGAAAAAAATGCCCAAGAAATAAAGACCTCCTTTAAATTGAACAAAAAGTATGAATAGTATTCCCAGTTAACAGTAACCTGACCACACGGATGAAGGTCAAGCTACACTCTAAAAAATGAACCGCTGTCTCAGCGAGAACAAGTGATGGAACAATTTGCATAGATTTTTTTTTAAAGTTATTTCAAAATAACTAATGTTATTTCAGCTTAACTTGAGAAGTCTTGTAGCATTAACTCAGTTGAAAGTTGAAATAACTTTAAAAAAACTATGCAAATGTTTCTCAAAAGTTTTTCTCATTGAGACAGCAATTCCTTTTTTTAGAGTGTATGAGTGTTTTATTGGCTCCCAAATTTTTCCCAAGGAAGTTGGAGGAGGTTATGTTTTCGCCACTTTGTTTGGGAGGTGAGTTAGTGGTTAAGCGTTAGGCTTGAGATCAGAGGATCCTCGGTTCAAATCCCAGCCTGACCGGAAAATCACTAAGGGCCCTTGGGCAAGGTCCTTAATCCTGTAGTTGCTCCTAGTGTGTAGTGAGTACCTTCTATGGCAGCACCCTCACATCGGGGTGAATGTGAGGCATTATTGTAAAGTGCTTTGAACGTCTGATGCAGATGGAAAAGCGCAATATAAATGCAGTGCATTTAATTTGTTTGTCTGTTTGTAAACAGCCTGGAGCCCACAGTTTTTTATATATCATTATGAACTTTTTACTGAAGATTCATATCCTGATAGGCACAAACTGATTCAATTTTCAAGGTCATAGATCAAAGGTCAAAGTCAGGAAAAATCTTGGAAAATTGGAAAAATCCAGATCTGATCCAAATGAGAGATTTTTGGCCAATCACAAATTGTACATAGCAGAGATAACCAGTGTTCTGTGAAGATTATCTGAAAAAGAATTCAGAAACTGAAAAGTTGAAAAAAAAAAAAACCTGACAGCACCACAAAAAACTTTGATTCAAGTGCATGAACTAAAAACATACTCCAGTCCTGACATTTGATCACATCTAATTTAGCTTCTGAAAAGTCACTACTAACAGGACTTTGACTTTGCACATTTTTTTCCAAGGTAAAATTTTGAGGAATTGGAAACTAGGGTTGGCGGAGGTTTGTGCTGTACGAGCACGGTGCTCTAGTGTTTTTTTTTTAAATAACTATGAAATGTGTGTAACTAGACTAGATATCTCTGATTATACAGTAGTGTTCAGAATAATAATAGTGCTATGTGACTAAAGAGATTAATCCAGGTTTTGAGTATATTTCTTATTGTTACATGGGAAACAAGGTACCAGTAGATTCAGTAGATTCTCACAAATCCAACAAGATGATGCACACTCTTAAGGCTAAGAAATTGGGCTATTAGTAAAAAAAGTAGAAAAGGGGGTGTTCACAATAATAGCAGTATGGCATTCAGTCAGCGAGTTCGTCAATTTTGTGGAACAAACAGATCTGAATCAAGTGTCCCCTATTTAAGGATGACGCCAGCACCTGTTGAACATGCTTTTCTCTTTGAAAGCCTGAGGAAAATGGGACGTTCAAGACATTGTTCAGAAGAACAGTGTAGTTTGATTAAAAAGTTGATTGGAGAGGGGAAAACTTATACGCAGGTGCAAAAAATTATAGGCTGTTCATCTACAATGATCTACAACACTTTAAAATGGACAAAAAAACCAGAGACGCATGGAAGAAAATGGAAAACAACCATCAAAATGGAGAGAAGAATAACCAGAATGGCAAAGGCTCACCCATTGATCAGCTCCAGGTTGATCAAAGACAGTCTGGAGTTACCTGTAAGTGCTGTGACAGTTAGAAGACCCCTGTGTGAAGCTAATTTATTTACAAGAATCCCCCGCAAAGTCCCTCTGTTAAATAAAAGACATGTGCAGAAGAGGTTACAATTTGCCAAAGAACACATCAACTGGCCTAAAGAGAAATGGAGGAATATTTTGTGGACTGATGAGAGTAAAAGTGTTCTTTTTGGGTCCAAGGGCCGCAGACAGTTTGTGAGATGACTCCCAAACTCTGAATTCAAGCCACAGTTCACAGTGAAGACAGTGAAGCATGGTGGTGCAAGCATCATGATATGGGCATGTTTCTCCTACTATGGTGTTGGGCCTATATATCGCATACCAGGTATCATGGATCATTTTGGATATGTCAAAATACTTGAAGAGGTCATGTTGCCTTATGCTGAAGAGGACATGCCCTTGAAATGGGTGTTTCAACAAGACAATGACCCCAAGCACACTAGAAAACAAGCAAAATCGTGGTTCCAAACCAACAAAATTAATGCCTTACAGATGTGAAGAAATCATGAAGAACTGTGGTTATACAACTAAATACTAGTTTGGTGATTCACAGGATTGCTAAAAAAGCCATTTGAACATAATAGTTTTGAGTTTGTAGCATCAACAGCAGATGCTACTATTATTGTGAACACCCCCTTTTGTACTTTTTTTTACTAATAGCCTTCATAGCCTTAAGAGTGTGCATATCATGAATGCTTGGTCTTGTTGGATTTGTGAGAATCTGCTGAATCTGCTGGTACCTTGTTTCCCATGTAACAAGAAGAAATATACTCAAAACCTGGATTAATCTTTTTAGTCACATAGCACTACTATTATTCTGAACACTACTGTAGGTCCCATCTGAAAAGCCTTAGCTGCTGGAATAGCATATCAAATGAGCAGTTACATAAGAAGACACAGCAGATGTAGCCGATTACTTACATTGTTAGGAAGGATCAGTTGTGACACAAGACTCATGTGGTGTGTTTTCCTCAAGTATTATCCAGCGGGCATACGGATCATTGCTGAGGACCCCAGTGTTTGGAATAGATGAAACAGAAGCGCATGTAACACTGAGCTAGGTGGCTAGTCTTTGAAGAAAAGGAAAGTCTGCCAAGACGGTTGCCAGCCAGGATCCAAAAGAGTTCGGTAACATGGCAGATCTTTACCCCATCAACTGTTGACCACTTTCAACAGTCAATACTAAAGTGTGATAATCATGACCTGCCCTAGTTGCTCACACACTATTTTAAAACAAAACATTTGATCTCCTACATGATAGCTGCACTAGGGACCATGAGATCAATGGTGTTACCTAAAAATGACAATAGAAACATAATTTAAATTTTATGCTTTCATTGAGTGTCTGATGTTGCTGTCACATGTTGGCAATATGATGCAGATGGTATGATGCAGATGGACATGCAATTATTTCCATTGAGGCGAATGATGGAAAATTCCACTGTTGCTGGTTGTGAGAACAGCAGTCACACACAGTGATGGCATGCACCATGGAAAATTTTAAATTTTCAATTTTTCACACTTGCTGCAGCAACAATGACAAACCAGGTATTGCTTTACCTTTAACAATGGGGCAAAACAGGCTGCAAGAGATGAGCTATTTAAATGCAGAGACACCCAGTTAAATGTCACATAAACAGGAAAAACTCTATTAAAAACTAAGAAAAAAATCTATTATTACACAGACAAATTAACCTGGAATGTTACAAAGAAGCTGACTTTTTAGGTGACAATCAGAATCAAAGCTTCATGTGTTAACACATGAAAACACTTCTATCTGTCGACTAAGTAAATTAGACTGACTGGTTATGCAACGACCAGTATTTTTGTACTATCAACCTGTAAATACAGAACAGCTACTATCAATTAATTTTTCTCCGTGCACAGTCTTTTAATATACTTGGAACAACTCAAATATATTGGGTGTTCCACCAAAGATAACAATGTCTAGCACACTTGCCAAAAAAGTCACAATGATTAATATCCCACCATCTGCAAATGAGCAACAAGGATTTGAAGATGAAACTCTTTAATTGTCTTGAGGGAACATCAACAGATTCTTCTGTGTTTCTTAAAACAAACCTCCTAAGCACGGTGAAAGCAAATTATGGCTCACCATGATTATAAGAAAATTGTTTGGGTGTAAGTGCTGTACCCATGATGACACACACACACCACACACCAATATAGTAACCGCAGACTCTGCCACACATTTCTGAAGGAGGGAAAGTGAGACAGACTGAGGCAGAGGAACTGTGTCAAATGTAGAATTCAAGGCTGTTCGATGAACATATTGTGGCTTGGGAAATTTGTTTAAAACCTGCTGAGGTGTCAAAATTGATGTATTCCAATTATGAACACCGAGTTATCCACAAGCATATTTAGGCACATGCATGTGCATGATTTATGCTTAATACTCATTTTAAAGGCATCACTGAACTGAAAAACGAGGAAACTCTAAATAAGACACTGGAGCAATGTTGAAGAGATGTGAACAAAGAGGGCTGGGACATTGTGGACCAGACTAGTTTGTGTTAGAAAGTTGGTCAGCAGTTATTGAGTGAAACAGATGATTCAGTGGGATAAGATGACAGGTGTCAGTGATGTAAGGATATTCCTGGTATGAAGGGTTAATCTCTCACTGTGGCCTTACTCGTGGGGAATACCAGAAACCATCTGCATTAACTCTACCCTGTCCAACTGCCAGTGCATATCATAAAAAAATTACTATGACACACTAATCAGGACACTGTATGAAAATATAACATATGAAAACACAGAGATTTACTCAGACTCAAGCAAAAACATACTCGCAGATCTAAAAGACTTCACATTTTTTCTTGTCAGATTCTTGAAAATTAAAAGAATTAGACAAGCGTAAATTGATGAGGAAATTTGACTTTTGGTCAAATTATTTAATATTTTCCAGGTTTATAAATCATATTTTTTGTTAGATTTGGAGGTCTTGTGATTTATATTCTGAAGCAACTTATCTATGAAAAAATACTGCATTGTCATCTTATGACCACAAGATGGACCCTCGATATGTGTGACAAGCTGCTCCTGCATACTGAATGAGGTGCTGCGATTCACACCTTGGAGCAGAAGACGAACGTAACGCACCATTAAAGGCCGGTCACACGGTACATGGCGATCGCTGAACAAAGTAAAAAAAAGTCCCAAAGTACCAAATCATCGAGAAAAAGTGGGTGAAAAAGCCTGCCAATGCAGAGTGCATAAAAGGCCGAAATGAAACCGAAACTAACAAAAGAAATGAAGCGAAGGGCGACCTTGATGCTTTGCAGCTGTGAGAGCTAGTTGTCTTGGTAACAGGTTTGTCAACGTGTGCGTACATGCACATTGTAGCCAGAGATGGCTGCAACGCGCATAAATAGTTAAAGTAGCTGATCAAATGTTCTTGCCGCTGTTGTTTCTGTATGAAAACGTTGCTTTTTGTCCCACACATGGACAAGTCACGTTCAGCTCATCAGACCTTTAGTTATTGATCCGTTCAGATATCATCAATGTTCGTGCAAGACATCGGACTTGGGAGGTTGGACGAAGTTGGATGACAATCGAACAGAATGCTGATGGTACGGAAACTATGCAAATAATGAGGAACCATCAAGACAGAAAGCAAAATGGATTACGGACTAATTGAAGTTATCGTCAGGATTCGTTCACATTTTTCAACAGTTTGAAAATTCTGACGAAGCGCCAGCTACAGAAGCGAAGCTGGACGACAGTTAAACGATGTCTCTGAAAGTCAACGTAAGTCCAGATTTCTTGTTTTGTTTTGGCTTCAGTGTCCTTCGTTAGTGCCGTGTGACTGAGACTTTGGCTAGATGTCAGCCACTATAAAAGAAGAAGATCATCTGAATGAAAGAGATATTCTGTGTCTTATAGAAAGAGTACATTTAAGAAATCATGATCTCAAACTGAAAAATCATTCTCTACAATAAAAACAGTGAAAATAACTTCCGTCCTTCTCAACATAACACTTGTTTGGACTGTGTGAGACAACAAGAACAGCAACAGTAGGTCAGCAAGACAAACCTAAGGTGTTTGTGTTATGAATAAATAATGTGCTGAGCTTTTACACATTTAATTACATTGCACATTTATCTCACATTTGATCACCTGTTCAGTGGTCTAATGAAGCAGTTTAGTCAAGTTATTTCTGCCTCGTACAATAACATTAATTAGTCTTGAAGCTTCTGGTTACGAACAGAGTGTTTGCTTCATAAATAAATAATGTGCCAAGCTTTCAAACGTCAGTTACATTGCATGTTTTCCCTCACCTGTGATTATCTGCTCATTGACCAAAGAAGCAGTTTACACAAGTTCTTTGTGCTTCATACAATAACATTGCTGAGCTAATTAATGTCTGCATGCTAAAGCAGTGTTTGCATTATAAATAAATAAAGAGCAAGTTAAATTAATTTGGCTTCTTATTGCATGAAGCAGTGGCATCATGTTTTAAATTAGAATGTGACTTTTAGATTGACCTCTTCACAGTGCTTGTTTGGTCAAATGCAATTAATATTCCAGTGATAACTATAGCGTGTAACGTGTGACTGAGTACCTTAAGTCTCTGGATGTTGTGGGGCTGTCTTGGCTGACACGCCTCTGCAACATCGCGTGGCGATCGGGGACAGTGCCTCTGGATTGTCAGACCGGGGTGGTGGTCCCTCTGTTTAAGAAGGGGGACCGGAGGGTGTGTTCCAACTATAGGGGGATCACACTCCTCAGCCTCCCCGGTAAGGTCTATTCCAGAGTACTGGAGAGGAGAATTCGACCGATGGTCGAACCTCAGATTCAGGAGGAGCAGTGTGGTTTTCGTCCTGGTCGCGGCACACTGGACCAGCTCTACACGCTCCATCGGGTGCTCGAGGGTTCATGGGAGTTTGCCCAACCAGTCCACATGTGTTTTGTGGATCTGGAGAAGGCGTTCGACCGTGTTCCTCGGGGCACCCTGTGGGGAGTGCTCCGGGAGTACGGGGTCCGGGGTCCTTTGTTAAGGGCTATCCGGTCCCTGTACGACCGCAGCAGGAGCTTGGTTCGCATTGCCGGTAGTAAGTCAAACCTGTTTCCAGTGCACGTTGGCCTCCGCCAGGGCTGCCCTTTGTCACCGGTTCTGTTCATTATTTTTATGGACAGAATTTCTAGGCGCAGCCAGGGTGTAGAGGGGGTCTGGTTTGGGAACCACAGAATCTCGTCTCTGCTGTTTGCGGATGATGTGGTTCTGTTGGCTTTGTCAAATCAGGACCTTCAGCGTGCACTGGGGTGGTTTGCAGCCAAGTGTGAAGCGCCGGGATGAAAATCAGCACCTCCAAATCCAAGGCCATGGTTCTCGACCGGAAAAAGGTGCTTTGCCCTCTTCAGGTCGGTGGAGTGTCCTTGCCTCAAGTGGAGGAGTTTAAGTATCTCGGGGTCTTGTTCACGAGTGAGGGACAGATGGAGCGTGAGATCGATAGACGGATCGGTGCAGCATCTGCAGTGATGCGGTCGCTGTATCGGACCGTCGTGGTGAAGAGAGAGCTGAGTAGGGGGACAAAGCTCTCGATTTACCGATCGATCTACGTTCTGATCCTCACCTATGGTCATGAGATTTGGCTCATGACCGAAAGAACGAGATCGCGAGTACAAGCGGCCGAGATGAGTTTCCTCCGCAGGGTGGCTGGGCGCTCCCTTATAGATAGGGTGAGGAGCTCGGTCACTCAGGAGGAGCTCGGAGTCGAGCCGCTGCTCCTCCACGTCGAAAGGAGTCAGTTGAGGTGGCTCGGGCATCTTTTCCGGATGCCCCCTGGACGCCTCGCTGGAGAGGTGTTTCGGGCATGTCCCACTGGGAGGAGGCCCCGGGGAAGACCCAGGACACGCTGGAGGGACTACATCTCTCGGCTGGCTTGGGAACACCTTGGGGTTCCCCCAGAGGAGCAGGGGGAGGTGTGTGTGGATGGGGAGGTCTGGGCGGCTTTGCTTGAGCTGCTGCCCCCGTGACCCGACTCCGGATAAAGCGGAAGAAAATGGAAGGATGGATGGATGATAACTATAGCCCGGAAAATACAGCATTTTGTCCACATTGTTAACCTAGAATTCAACTAGAAAGGACTAGTTGGGAAACAAGGTACCAGTAGATTCAGTAGATTCTCACAAATCCAACAAGACCAAGCATTCATGATATGCACACTCTTAAGGCTATGAAATTGGGCTATTAGTAAAAAAAGTAGAAAAGGGGGTGTTCACAATAATAGTAGTGTGGCATTCAGTCAGTTAGTTTGTCAATTTTGTGGAACAAACAGGTGTGAATCAGGTGTCCCCAATGTAAGGATGAAGCCAGCACCAGTTGAACATGCTTTTCTCTTTGAAAGCCTGAGGAAAATGGGACGTTCAGGACATTGTTCAGAAGAACAGCGTAGTTTGATTAAAAAGTTGACTGGAGAGGGGAAAACATATACACAGGTGCAAAAAATTATAGGCTGTTCATCTACAATGATCTCCAATGCTTTAAAATGGAAAACAGAGACGCATGGAAGAAAGCGGAAAACAACCATCAAAATGGATAGAAGAATAACCAGAATGGCAAAGGCTCACCCATTGATCAGCTCCAGGATGATCAAAGACAGTCTGGAGTTACCTGTAAGTGCTGTGACAGTTAGAAGATGCCTGTGTGAAGCTAATTTATATGCAAGAATCCCCCGCAAAGTCCCTCTGTTAAATAAAAGATATGTGCAGAAGAGGTTACAATTTGCCAAAGAACACATCAACTGGCCTAAAGAGAAATGGAGGAATATTCTGTGGACTGATGAGAGTAAAATTGTTCTTTTTGGGTCCAAGGGCCAGAGACAGTTTGTGAGACGACCCCAAACTCACTCAAACCACAGTTCACAGTGAAGACAGTGAAGCATGGTGGTGCAAGCATCATGATATGGGCATGTTTCTCCTACTATGGTGTCGGGCCTATATATCGCATACCAGGTATCATGGATCAGTTTGGATATGTCAGAATACTTGAAGAGGTCATGTTGCCTTATGCTGAAGAGGACATGCACTTAAAATGGGTGTTTCAACAAGACAGTGACCCCAAGCACACTAGTAAACAAGAAATATCTTGGTTCCAAACCAACAAAATTAATGCCTCGCAGATGTGAAATCATGAAAAACTGTGGTTATACAACTAAATACTAGTTTAGTGATTCACAGGATTTCTAAAAAAGCAGTTTGAACATAATAGTTTTGAGGTTGTAGCGTCCACAGCAGATGCTACTATTATTGTGAACACCCCCTTTTCTACTTTTTTTTTTTTACTAATAGCCCAATTTCATAGCCTTAAGAGTGTGCATGCTTGGTCTTGTTGGATTTGTGAGAATCTACTGAATCTGCTGGTACCTTGTTTCCCATGTAACAGTAAGAAATATACTCAAAACCTGGATTAATCTTTTTAGTCACATAGCACTACTATTATTCTGAACACTACTGTATATAGTGAAAGGTTTCCCAATTAACGATCGGGTCTATGAACTTGCGCTGGTGTCTCATGGCACGGCATCCACCACACGGCAGAACTGCTTTGTGTCCTGATTGACAACCACCCACGTAGACAGCAATGTATCCCTACTGCTCAAAAGTAACAATCTATGTGCCACAGCGAGTAGAAAAGTGGGCGTCTCCCTGGCCTCCTCCAGTCATTGGGGTCCTCAACAGTTAGACACCTGTATACTGGGTCATGGTGAGAAAAATGCATCCAGATACAAAGTAATAATAAGCCTTGGTTGGCATATGTAAAATCTTACATATATGGATAAATAATGATTTCCTGGAATCGAACGCTCCTGTACAGACATAAGGTTTCAATATGCTTTGTAACTTTTGGATCTTGCTTTCTCTCTCTTTCAGGGATTTAAATTATAATGATCTGCAGGAGTTCCCTGTGGCAATCAGGACACTGAGTAAGCTTCAGGAACTGTGAGTGCGTGTACACACACACACACACACACATATGCAGAAACACACCTGTGCGGCATGACTATCATGGTTGACTTATCCCAACTAATCCCGTTAAGTGATTTTAATGTGGCACTCGGATACAATCTCTCTCGCCCTTAGCAGGTGCTGCCTACACACCCACGCACTCGCTCCTCGGCACGTACACACACGCATACACACGCACATTCACATAAACTGGTTTTCCTCAGCTTCAGCAGATGTTCCACTGCGAGCATATGTGTCACGGATACGGTGTATGTGTGCATTTCCATCTCATGTGTCCAAAAAATGTTTTTCAGCTGCAGCAGCAGGTGCAACATGAGGACACATGACTTCAATCTAACTCACAAACATACAGCATTCTGTTGCTCCCCCACCTCCTTGACGCAAACACATTTATAATAACCCCACACACAGTCAAAACAGCCATAGTGACTTGCAATATGTTTTTATATTTACAGGGGCTTCCATAACAACAATATCAAAGCCATTCCTGAGAGGGCCTTCGTGGGAAACCCTCATCTCCAAACCATGTGAGTATAATGCTTATACTAAAAACCCTTAGGAGCCTGCAACCATGCCGCCATCATGTACACACAGTCTCAGAAGAGGTCTCCCAAAATGTATCCGTCTGTCTCATCTACCTCACTGAAACACTGTTACAGTGTTTATGCAGATAAAAGTGTTTTCCATTTAGTTTGTCATTCATGATAATTGCAGAGCAGGTAGTTCAGTGGATAAGGAGCTGGTCTGCTAATATGTAGACCTGGGTTTGAATCCCGTTCATGCTGCCTGTCTGCTTCCTTGGACAAGACACTTAATCTGCCTTGTCTCAGCCCACAAATGTGAGGCATTGTTGTAAAGACCTTAGAGCATGTGTTAGATGAAGTGCAGTAAAAATGCAGTCCTCCTTCTATAACAACCACAGACGGTGATAACCCTTGTTAGTAAAAATAAGTCAACAGGCATCATGCAGCACACACAAATCTAAGTTGTGGTAGCTTCCAAAGCAATTTTGAATTTAAATGCTTTTAAATGAACTTTCCCTTTGACCCTATAAACCTCAAAATCATTGGGGTTGTTGGATTTGCGTCACCTAGAATACAATGCAAGTTTGATAACGTGGGTGTGTACATGTATGTAATGTAGAAGTTATGTAATTCAACACAAAATGTTGTTTGTTTGTTTTTTAATTGTTTCCATTGAACTTCTCCATTGATTTTATCTCACCCCAGTGTCAGAGTTCTTGGAGTTTGGGAAACCTAACATACATACCTAACATACAGTATGTTAGGTATGTATAACAATATGGAGGTAAAACATTTGTCAACATGTTTTTCCCCAGTGATCATACTGTATGGCTGTTAGACTTGGGTGCAAACCAGTGACGTGAGGTGACGACTGGATGTCTTTGGTACGGAGTCTCTTTCATTTGGACTTGGCCCCCTGGGGGGAGGCTGTGGCTGCCCACTGCTCCTACTAGTTGAATTGTGTCTTACTATAATTAGAATGGGCTGGATGCAGGGGACACATTTTGTTATATGTATCCATGTGTGTACAATGGCGACAAAGCCCCTTACTTTGGGATACTCCGATGAGGAGTATCACTTGCATTGTGAGAGAATGTCAGCTATGACATTTTGGTCATGTGGCACATTTCTCTAGACATGATTCAGCGTGCAGGTGTGTCACTGTTGAGGGTACAGTGACTGAAGAAGGCCACGTGGATGACACCCATGTTTCACTTAGTTGTGGTAGACAGATGGCTACTTTTGAGAGGTAGGGCTGGACCAGTTGTTTACCTGGATGCTTGCCTACCAGAAACCAGGATGGTGGTACAGTGGTTGGTTCTTTCATGATTCCAAGGCCATAGCCAGCAAGGGACAGGTGCTCTCTCAGGTTATAATGGAGCTGGCTATATGCGATATAGTTCATCCTTTCCACATGATGATCCAACATGTCATCATTAGGTGAGAGGTGGATTGCATTGTTCTTCTTCCATTTGTGCCATTTGGAAGTTCTGGCCTGGCAGCAGGCAACATCTGCAATCTCAGGGTAGACACTGACGAGAATAAATGCCTTTATATCACCTTTAACTTCAGATGCTCACCTGCTTGTCTCAAGATCTCGCTTGCCAGAGGATCAACAATCATCTACTCAATCATTGCTTTCTTCACCCCATGTCCATCAAAATGTGATGTATGGTCTCTGCCAGCGATCACATGTAAAGGTATGATGATAATCTCCGACTTCTGAGAGTATGGTAGGGCAGTTAATAGTTTTGCTTTTAATCAGTAGATCCTCTTGGATTTGTTGTAAACCATAAGTCATTTGGACAGACACATCCATGTCCTCACTGTCTCGTACAGTTGGTCCAGTATAATTGACCTTGGTTTCTGAACAGAGCATAAATTTGTTGAATAAAGGCTCAGCTACACCAGGAAAAACAGTGGTTGAAGACTGCAGCTCAACCTCAAACTTGCCTCAAGTTTGATCTCAAACATGTGCAATCACCTTGCTATCACACTGCAATCATAAACCCCCGAAATGGGGATGTCAAAGACGACAACTTGGTCTGCAGCCACCGACAGTCAGAGGCACAGTCACACGGTGATAAAACAGCCATAAGACAGAGCCTGACAGCAAGTCACCTCTTATGGGTGTGCGAATGAACAAAGCCAAGTTGGCAATTGCATCCAATCTGCATGCAATAGTATGTTGAATGACTGTGACAGTTAGAGGAATTGTGCAAATCTCTTGGCATCTGTTGCAAATCTTTTGCCGTCTACATGTACCCATTGGCTCAAGGGTATTTATTCTCACAGATTCTGGGTATCAGTGACAGTCCCTTTGTGTCTGTGGAGGGGGGGGAACTATCTCACATCACCTCATGGCTCTCTGGAAGGTGAAGAATATGTGCTAGGTGGCCTAAGTAATACAAAATCAAACAAACAACCAAAAACAACAAAAACATATTTAATTGGGTGGGATGCTGGTGAATGAAATAAAATAGAGGAGAAAAATATTTTATTATTATATTCCCACTATTTTCTTACCACTTGCATGATGCATTCCTCATCCTAATTGTTATTACATCACACCACAAGAATTTCCACATTCTCACTTCTCCTGTTCTGTTCTTATTATTACTGAGCTGTGCTGTGCAAGTTTTCATGTGTTAACATGTGGGTTCAACAATAAACTATAGTAGGAAAAACAGCTTTCCAGTGCACATCACTACTCAAATACACACTCAAACATGCTCTGTCCATGCATGTGTGCCAGCAGCTGCATGCTTGTAAGGTGTGGGATTTTTCATTTTCTCTTTTTATTTTTTCCTGTTTTAGCTCCATGGACAGCGAGTGGCAAAAGTCAGTCACGCAGCAGCCCATAGAGCGCTAAAGTGGGAGCATCCACCTGCCACCCACCCAATCATCATTATAAATATTATAATCATCAATGGTTGATTATGTATGGAAACCAAATGTTTGTATATGCAGGTTTTAAACTATTTAATTGCCATACATAATTGTCCACTGAAAATTCGAATAATTGTAACGACCTGCTTATTTGATCCTATACCAACAAAACTGTTTCAGGACCTGTGGCCCATTCTTGGGCTGACTGTGCTGGAAATTATTAATCTGCCATTAACCTCTGGATCTGTTCCTAAATGTTTCAAATCTGCAGTGATTAAACCATTACTTATTGAAAAAAGTATAGGTCAATATCAAATCTATCATTTTGCTCTAAAATTCTGGAAAAGGTAGTTTCACAACAGCTCGTGGACCACCTTACTGAGAATAATCTTTTTGAGTCACTGCAGTCTGCTTTTAGAAAATATCATTCCACAGAGACGGCTCTCACTATCAATCAATCAATCAATCAATTTTTTTTTTATATATAGCGCCAAATCACAACAAACAGTTGCCCCAAGGCGCTTTATATTGTAAGGCAAGGCCATACAATAATGATGTAAAACCCCAACGGTCAAAACGACCCCCTGTGAGCAAGCACTTGGCTACAGTGGGAAGGAAAAAATCCCTTTTAACAGGAAGAAACCTCCAGCAGAACCAGGCTCAGGGAGGGGCAGTCTTCTGCTGGGACTGGTTGGGGCTGAGGGAGAGAACCAGGAAAAAGACATGCTGTGGAGGGGAGCAGAGATCGATCACTAATAATTAAATGCAGAGTGGTGCATACAGAGCAAAAAGAGAAAGAAACAGTGCATCATGGGAACCCCCCAGCAGTCTACGTCTATAGCAGCATAACTAAGGGATGGTTCAGGGTCACCTGATCCAGCCCTAACTATAAGCTTTAGCAAAAAGGAAAGTTTTAAGCCTAATCTTAAAAGTAGAGAGGGTGTCTGTCTCCCTGATCTGAATTGGGAGCTGGTTCCACAGGAGAGGAGCCTGAAAGCTGAAGGCTCTGCCTCCCATTCTACTCTTACAAACCCTAGGAACTACAAGTAAGCCTGCAGTCTGAGAGCGAAGCGCTCTATTGGGGTGATATGGTACTACGAGGTCCCTAAGATAAGATGGGACCTGATTATTCAAAACCTTATAAGTAAGAAGAAGAATTTTAAATTCTATTCTAGAATTAACAGGAAGCCAATGAAGAGAGGCCAATATGGGTGAGATATGCTCTCTCCTTCTAGTCCCCGTCAGCACTCTAGCTGCAGCATTTTGAATTAACTGAAGGCTTTTTAGGGAACTTTTAGGACAACCTGATAATAATGAATTACAATAGTCCAGCCTAGAGGAAATAAATGCATGAATTAGTTTTTCAGCATCACTCTGAGACAACTTCTGAGACAACAAGCAGACATCTTCTGCTTGCAGTGGATTCGGACACCACTACGGATCTGTTGCTGTTAGATCTTAGTGCTGTGTTTGATACTGTGGATCATCATATTCTACTCGATTGGCTGGAAAATCATTTTAGGATTACTGGGAATGCCCTTGCATGGTTGACATCATACCTGACCAGTCATTCTCACTGTGTTTTGTACAATAACACTACCTTTCATTGCTGTGCTGATGATACTCAGTTATACATGCCGATAACTGCTGGTAATCTCATCCACATAAAATCCTTAGAAGATTGCCTTGCATCAGTGAAAAGCTGTATGTCTAGCAATTTCCTACTTTGAAACTCCGACAAGACTGAAATGATGGTTCTTGGTCCACTGAAACATCGGCATCAATTTGACCAGCAAACGCTTAGCCTAAGCTTGTGTGTGTTCTCAGGGTGCAGGACTACTTTGTTTAAGGTGTGGCTCCATCCAGATATGGGAGTGGTGTCTTCTGCTGCAACCCTCCCGTCCTGTGCACTGGCAGAATTTCCTGTGTATTCTTTTTGTAAATTGTTTTGTCAATTGTATCGGTAGCATGGCCCAAGCAGAGGGTCACCCCGTTGAGTCTGGTCTGCTTGAGGTTTCTTTGTCAAATCATCAGAGGGAATTTTTCCTTACCACTGTTGCCTGTGTGCTTGGTCTGGGGGTTGGTAAGTTTCGGCCTTACTTGTGTGAAGCACCTTGAGGCAACTTTGTTGTGATTTGGCGCTATATAAATGAAAATAAATTGAAATATCAATGAAAAATAAATTGATTGGTTGCGTGGTGGGTTATTTATGATTTATGTGTAGTAGTAGTGGGTTCAGATGGGCCCGGTCACACGGCACACAATGATAGCTGAACGAAGGAAAAAAGTTACAAATCATCGAGAATGTTGTGTGGGCCGCCAGAAGAGGAGGTACTGCTGGCCCACCACCAGAGGGCGCCCTGCCTGAAGTGCGGGCTTCAGGCACGAGAGAGCGAAGTCGCCTCACAGGAGCAGCCAGGGTGACAGCTGTCACGCATCACCTGCAACAGCTGTTACCCATCATCTGATCAGCAGGGGAATATCAGCAGGACGACGCCTCCACCTCTTTGCCGAGATATCGTTCTACCTGGAAGGTAACGTGCTCAGCTGACTGGTTAACAGTGATCTTTTGTGACTTTTGTGAGTTGTTTAGCTGACTCCTTTTCCAACGAGTGGTGGAGGTAGTTTTCCTGCCGTACGGATTCCTGGGTGCAGACGCACCCACATTTAATTGTTCTTTTGTTCCTCGCCAGCAGTATCAGGTCCGACACGCGAAGGCAGTGGCCACCTGGGAGTTCGGGACTTGGCGGCTCCAGTATTCCCGGGGTCTGGTGGCGGAGGAAATCGTGTGGTTCCGGTTCTGCTTTGGACAGACGTCTCCTATCTTCGAGCCTGCCCACACGACACCTTTTGTGATTTGGCTTTTGTCTATTGTTGTAATCTGATTGTATTTGTTGTGCCCATTCACAACAGTAAAGTGTTGTTATTTGACCTCATCCATTGTCCGTTCATTTGCGCCCCCTGTTGTGGGTCCGTGTACCTACACTTTCCCAACAGAGAAAAGGTGTAGAAATGAATCAAGAGCACAAAAAGGAATGAAACAAAACCTAAACTAACAAAAGAAAAACAAAGTGAACGGCCGACCTTAACGCTTTGATGAACGTGCGTGTGCGCACAGCTGTTCCAGCCACAAATAGCTGGAACGTGCGTAAATAGTTAAAGTAGTTGATAAAACGTTCTTGCAGCTATTGTTTCTGTATGACAACGTTGCTTTTCGTCCCACGCATGGACGAGCCATGTTCAGCTCGTTGGGTCTTTAGTTATTGATCGACTGATGGGTCTGTTTCTTGAGAAACAGAGTGAGTGAGCAGTGCTACATTGTACAATGGGCGGCACTGCTCGGTCACTCTATCTTCAGGGGTTGACTCAAATTGGATCATACCTGATCCCTCTGACAGACCTACCAGGGCTGCCAGCCCTGACCTCACCATTTGAGCCACTTTCATAGGTGCATCAGATATTCATTTTTCTCTTTACTAGGGGCATTCCACTTCTTATTCGTGTGGATGCTTGCAGTGAGAGGATTATTCTTGGTGAACACTCATGCTTGTGAGTTAGGGTGGGGGTGGTTAACTTGAGCTTGGCCATGTGGGCCTGCCATCTTAAGATCATGCACAAGCTCCAATCATGTGACCAGGTCAGATTGTAGTGACCTCATTGTAGGTGTGGAGATGTTAAAGGGATCAGTGTCAAAATCCTTCATGCATGTGTGCAGGTGATGAACTGAGTTCTTACCTTCAAGCGGTTGGGCATGCCACAAGCTTCCTCCAGTGGCGCTGGCAAGGGCATTGTTTTCATTGTTTATAAAGGCTGTGTGGTGACTAGTCAGAAATGGACCTTTTGAGGTACCATTGGGTGATAAATCATTAAAACAACATAAAATACACAGTAAATTTTGCTGAGTAAAATTTACTCTGCTGGGATAACATTTGATTCCACTCTAAAAAGAGTAAAAACACTACTGTAGAGTCAAATCAGCTCTAATGGTGTTGCTGACTAAACGGTTCTATCCCCTGCCCTGCCTCCACTGTGCATGTGTCATTTTGGAGCTCAGACGCTCTGTGGATGGACTGTCTTCACCCAAAGCGATCAAATGGATTAATGTGATTATTAACCATCAGATGAAAAGGTAAAACCTCTTAAATCATTCTAAAGTCAGTTTTAAGCAGAAACAAGGCCGTTTTAAGCAGAAACGAGGCGTTACTCCACGGCGCTTTGAAATGACGGACGGTTAGTGAACGCATCAGCTAGCAGCTCATGTAGCTGCGGCACTGTGATTGCTTCTCTGCCTTTTCTGATGAAATAATGCTGAATTTATGTGGAAACGATTGTTGTACAAAAGATTCAGATATCTGTTGCTGAGATAGATGATGACTGGAGGGGAGTTTTAAACAGAAATGAGGTGATAATCGGTGAACCGTGGCTGATGATGCATGCGCAGTGAAGGCAGGGCAGACCGAATTTTAGGGGGGAACATTCGGTCTGTGGCACTGTCTAGTCAATGCAAGTGGTTTTACTCCAGTAAGAGTTCATTTTACACTATGCCAGTGGTGGGCACGCTTCAGATAATCCGATAACAGATAATTATCGAAGATAATGTTTTCATTATCGGATTACCTTTTTAGATAACTTTAAAAACCATCATCGGACTAATTAACTTCCGATGAATTGCCGACCGATAACGTAGTAAACCAAGCTGAACAGTGAAAAACATTTTTAAAACGTAAAAGCACTTGAGACCTACCTGTTAAAAGTTTCCTAATAAGTATATTGTTCTACCCTCTGCAAACAGAAGAGAGCTGTTTTTAGAAAAAACTACTCTATCCTCTCTAGGCAAAAGAGAACTGGTGACACCCCCCCCCCAAAAAAATTATAATTTCCTTTAACACGATTCTGATGTAACTGCAATATCACCCAAGTCATCCAGAGGCATACATTTTTAACTTATGGTTCAAATTTTAACCTACTCATTTTGGACAAGTTATTTAAAATAGTCATGTCTGAAGTTTTATAAAGTGAAAATATCAGATATATGTTTTCGTTTTAAAGTAATGTGCTAATTTTTAAGGTTTTGTGAGCACATGCTGTGCCCAGCAGCAATGCATTATGGGTAGCATAGGGTAATCTCAGACGTTCACGACAGGACAAATGCATTTCAGACACTCTGTTCAGGCTCCACGAACAACAGCATTAAACTCTAGTGCCTAAAACTCTCGTGAATATATTCTCTGGGTTTATAGACGTTATTGTATTTGCGTTTAAATTCCACGCATCTTAAATGTAGCAGATGGATTATCTGGAATTTTGTTTGGCAAGTTTTCAAGGCCGCTACTGCCATCTACTGGCCAGTAGTGTTCATGGCAGTATTCGCCCCAAGTACTAAGCGTCTGGGCACCAGTAGATGGCAGTGTTCTATTTATTTTGACCCGGTTATATCAGATGGTGGTCAAATCAACTTTTTGGCTTTGCAAATGGCTTTTTTTTTTTTTTTTTACAAATTAAGTTTAAAAACAAAACAACAACAACAAAAAACATTACAAGACAGCTCTGCGGTTGGAGGCTTTGTAGCTCTTCAGCAGCAGGAGGTGGTCGTGAGATGTTAAAGCTTGTTACTCCACTACACAATGCAGGACACACGATTAACCTGAAACTCGGTCCAAAAAATTCTCGCACAAATGAAAATTCATCTGAAAAATGGCCAAAACACGCACAGTGTAAAGCCAACATTTATGTGTCAAGATAAGGCTTTTCAGAACTGATCAATTGTTAACCTTGTCCTTTGTTTTATCTATGTTTTTATTATTGCATTTTAGCCTGTGAAGTGCTTTGTGACTTATGTCTGTGAAAGGCACTATATAAATAAATTTACTTACTTACTTACTACTAATATTGAGTGCACGTTTTACAACATCATAAAACGTGCACACATCATCAAACATTCTCTCCACATGCAAAACATTTTGCGATGACACTTCCAGGGCTCCGTAAAAATGCCTGTTTTTACAAATAAAAATGGAATATTTTACAAAAGCACATTTATCTTTAAACCAACACACGTCACATTAACGTGTTGGTTTACATAATGAATGACTGAACCAGTCAGAGTTTAGCAGAGGCACTTTTACCCAGAATGCTTTGCAGTCTGTGTTTGTTACAAAACCTCAGAATTAGTGCATTATTCAACATTAAAATATATATGTTATATTTTAACTTTGTACAAATGACAGAATTGACATTAATGGAGTTATTCTATCAGTATTTTCATAAAACCACAAGTTAGTATGACTTTATTTTTCAAGACCTCCGCCTGACCGGAGCATTATTATTGGAGAGCTCATTTTGTGGGTGCTCTCAGAATTCTTCTGTGCAGCTTCTTACAAGGGGCAGCTTGGTCAAATATGCAAATACTGGCTCATTCTTTGGGTCTTTTTTCACTTTTGATGCTTTCAAAAGCAATCGTGTTAAAAGTTAATTTCAGCTTCTTAGTAATTGCAAATGTACCAGAGCCAATACTGGAATTTATCGATTATCTGTAATGTGCGATACATTTTTGGGTGGTTTATCTTTATCAAAGATAACTTTTCAGTTATCTGATTATCTGTTATTGAAGTTAATTTTTTGGTTATCTGTGCCCACCACTGCACTATGCTGAGTTGATTTAGCCCTGTGGTAGAGTAAATTTAACTCTATTTAGACTGGGACCAAATGTTTCCCAGCAGAACAAATTTTAATCAGCAAAATTTCCTGTGTACGGTTTCATGAACCGCCAAAATCCTGTAAACCTAAACTATGCAGTCACTGTAGTCAGAGTGCACTGTTCTGCACTCTGAATATACTTTACTTAACTCAGGAATGAGGTACAGGGTTCCTCTTTGTAAATATAATCGATATAAATATTCATTCATTCCATTATCAGTGAAGCTCATAAATCAGCAGATAGTTCAGGGACGATAGCTTAAGGGTATGTATTGTGGAATTTGCACAAAGATGTTAATAATGTTGTGTATTTATATTTTATCCTTTGACTTACTGTGTTGTTGTTTTTAATGTATGGGTGCTATGTACTGGATGTGTTGTTGTGTAGCAGACTCTGTCCAAGGCAAATTTCTCCTTAGGGAGACAAATAAAGACACTTTGACTTTGATAATTTCTGAAATAACTAACAGTGGCCACTTTGTATTTAGGGCTCTCAAATACAATTTGGGGCTATTTATTTTGCTTAAGTAAGATACACTGAGAAATGAGCCTTCACTGTTTGTAGTCATGGAGTTACTAGCAATAATATTAACTAATTAGTACAACTGGAAGGTGTTGTACTTGACCACAGAGCTTCTGACCCCAAGAATCAAGCAGGTTGTTGAAGTGCGACAACCTAGCATTTCTTAGTAAATTCAGTCACAGGCAAATTTGTCAGAAATATTTCCCATGAGCTTAACATTTCACCCCAAAATCTATTGAGCTTGGAGTCACATTCCAAATATATCCTTACCAATTCTGCAAACAGCTGTTATTGTGCTCATACACACATTTTACGTTTAAAAATGCTTCCAATGAAATAAACCTTTGACTTTCTGACTCCCCAAATCCAGAAAATTCATAGAGAAATGTTTTGTTTTGTTTTTTTTTGTGGAGGGGGGTGCACAAAAATATATTTGGATGAGCATTGCTGTAGCAAAGCACTGCAATCATCTGCATGCCTTGCTTTTACTGCCCTGTACTAAGTATCAATGAGAATATGTCCCTAAACATTTTTCTCCTTCTTTCCGGCAGTCATTTCTATGAGAATCCCATCCAGTCTGTGGGAAAATCTGCTTTCCAGTTCTTACCTAAGTTGCACACACTGTAAGTATGCAGTCAGTAGAAACCTTTCCAGTAAAAATGCCCAAACACCATTTAAATCATTCTTTGTCCCCAGCAGTGAGAATCAAGTAGACATGTGTAACGGCCTACTGAGTGATGTGTTACTGCATTGCTGGGCTGTGTGCTGATGTGGTACGAGAAAGTGTGTTGGAAGAACATGTTGAATGGTGTGACTTATGATGTCTGTTGAGACAGCCAAAACAGCTTGTGTTGATGTTGGAGGAAAGTGTGATGGCTAAAATGAGCTGTTAGACGAGGTCTGTGTGCAAAGGCACCTCGGAGTGAGAATGATGGAGAAAGAGGCTTTCCTAACAGTTCCCTTCCTGCTTCACTGCAGTTCCCTGAACGGAGCAAGCCAGATACAAGAGTTTCCTGATCTGAAAGGAACCACCAGCTTAGAAATTCTGTGAGTGACCACACATTGCCTCACCACCGCGCACGTGTTGTTTCATTCAAGTTGAGGCTTCCCGGGTTGAGAGCAGAAATACGTTAACGGGAGGGAGGACGGGTGGGGAGAGATAAGAAGGAGGACACATACACAGGAGAATGAACATGAAATCTGTGCCATTGGAGTTTGAAGTTGAATTTTTAAGGTTGAATTTGTTTCGCATCAAAATATTCAGCCTCAACCCTAAAAAAACAAAACAAAATCAACCTCAAAAAATTAAACCTAAAACTAATTCAACCTCAAAAAATAGAAAAGCAGGGAGAAGCAATTGATCCCTGACTCAATCATCCAACGTTCAGCAATGTATCACGTCGTCTTCTTTTGATTTGGTCTTGGTGTCAGCTGACCAATGAAGCAAAACGTGATTGACTGAAGATTGGATGATTGAGACAGGGATCAATTGCTTCTCCCTGTTTTGAGGTTGAATTAGTTTTAGGTTGAAATTTTATTTTATTTTATTTGTTTTAGGTAAAATTTTTCAGTCATTCTTTCGGTCATGACCAAAACATTTTACCAAAAAACAAACAAACAAACAAACAAACAAACAAACCAAAAGAACGAGATCGCGAGTACAAGTGGCCGAGATGAGTTTCCTCTGCAGGGTGGCTGGGCGCTCCCTTAGAGATAGGGTGAGGAGCTCGGTCACTCGGGAGGAGCTCGGAGTCGAGCCGCTACTCCTCCACATCGAAAGGAGTCAGCTGAGGTGGCTCGGGCATCTTTTCCGGATGCCCCCTTGACACCTCGCTGGAGAGGTGTTCCGGGTACGTCCCATTGGGAGAAGGCCCCGGGGAAGACCCAGGACACGCTGGAGGGACTACGTCTCTCGGCTGGCTTGGGAACACCTCGGGGTTCCCCCGGAGGAGCTGGGGGAGGTGTGCGTGGATAGGGAGGTCTGGGCGGCTTTGCTTGAGCTGCTGCCCCCGCGACCCGACTCCGGATAAAGCGGGAAGAAAATGGATGGATAGATGGAGGTAAAATTTTCTTTTTTAGGTTGACGTTTTTGAGGCTGAATATTTTGATGCTAAACAAATTCAACCTTAGAAATTCAACTTCAAACTCTAATTTTGACGCTAAAAAACCCCCTCAATCTTAACAATTCAAATTCAAACTCTGATGGCACAGATTTACTTCCATAAAGAGACCGAAAGAAAAATTCAAGACAAGATGGTGAAACAACAAAAGAGGTCGGGATAGAGAGGTTCAAGCGAGTTAAGACAGGTTTGGCAAACATATACAGCTCCCTGTCCGGCTAAGTTAAAGTCACACGATGGGGGGATCCTTTCTCTTGCTCACACTTCAATAATGATCAGAAGATCTCTTTGTGTCTCTGAAGGACTCTGACTCGGGCCGGACTCTCGGCTCTGCCTCTCGATCTGTGTGAGCAGCTGCCTCGCCTCAGAGTGTTGTGAGTCCACACACACACACACACGGGTAGAAAAACTGATACCACACTCCAACTGTGGAGAGCTGAGCCCCCGTTCACTTGTCCAACCACAATGCTATGAAATCCAATCGCTCCCCCACCAAATGATTGCCGTCCTATTGCCTAGCAAGTCAAGTTGACACCCAAAGATTCAAACAATTCTATCACCCCCATAATTTCCCACGCTATAAATCCACAGCTGGTCACTTTGTTTGTGTGTGCTTTGTGTATTGTCATAGGGAGCTCTCTTACAACCAGATCAAGGATCTGCCCAGCTTTTACCACTGCTCAGCACTGCAGGAGATGTGAGTTCACTCCACAAAACAGTCTCTCTCACACACACACACACTGCAGTCAACAACTTTTCTCCCCTTTTAGTTGACTACACGATGCCTTTTATATGGTCTAAGTGTAGTTTTTGCATTTTTGTGCACAGAGGCCTCCAGCACAACCAAATCAGGAGAATAGAGTCAAACACCTTCAAGCAGCTGACGTCTCTAAGAGCGCTGTGAGTCACGTTCATCGTAACACTTTACGAGCATGCGTCATCTTCTGTTTGGAGATAAACTACTCAGGCCATTGTGTACCATGGACAAAATTATTTCAAAATGTTTTAGACATGTTTTGAACTGTTTTATATCAGATCTCACCACATCTCATTCTTCAGTATCTTCAGCTGTTCTAAACCAGGAGTCAAATAGTTTCACCAAAAGTGTGGTTTTAACTGGATTTCAACTGTTCTATAAAGAACTCTCTGAACCAAAGTATGTTAAGCCAGGTGAGGATGAAATATTTAAACAATTTTAAATCAAGTTAGAACTTGTTTACACAGTGGATAACATTTTTTTGTAGATTCAGATAGTGCATTCTGAGAATAAAACAGATGAAACTATTAAAACATTTCAAACATATTAAACTATTTTAAATGAACTATTAGCTGATATTCAACTGGTTTCAACATTCTCTAAAGCAACAGGATAAAAAGAGCAGAGAAAATGTGTCTTTAAACTTTGCTAACAGCCAGTACCCGACTTAAACAAATGGTTTTAAATCACCTGTCAGATGGTTTGTGATGTACATTAAGTGGCAAATTTTTTGACAGGTTTTAAATACATGATAAAAAGGGATTGAAACATGTTTTAATTTGCTTTAACTGTTCATGAATTGTAAACTTGTGACATTTCCGCACTGCATATGAGGAGGTTGGTAAAGTGGTCTGCGATAGCAATGAGCAGGGGTGGAACGGTACACAGACGCCATGGGTCAGCTGGCACCATAGTGTGGACATCATGGTTTGGTATGAGCTCAGTACAATAACTTGGGGTGGGGGGCAGAGTAACAAACAAAATTTCTACCTAGCCTCTGCTAATTGACAAATTTGGGTGATGATGTCACGACGTCCTCATTTAATGGTTCAGTAGGAATACATGTACCAGTCCACCCCTAGCACCAAGGGTAGAGAAAGAGGAATTTTTAGATAATTGAGTGAGCAGGAGACACAAAATCTGTGGTCTGGTGACGCCCAGCCTCCTTACAGGCGATTTGAAGCAGTTTGTTCAACCAAATACACATCTGGTCCCATAGCAGTCAGACACAGTCCAGACAGATGACTGCACTCTACTGGCCCATCCACTTTAATCAGTTGTATGAGGCTGAATTTGTGCCTGATGCTGTCATCTTGGAGGATCAGTGGATGCCCCGATTGCAGGCACTGGAGTGAAGCATGCTCCCAGACCTGACCTAAGCTATAATTAAAATTGTTAGACATTAGACCAATTAAAAACCAGTTGATACAGTAATTAAGTGGCGACTTGTAAAAACAATATATGGTGCATCCGGAAAGTATTCACATTTTTTTCATATTTTGTTATGTTACAGCCTTATTCCAAAATGGAGTATATTTATTTTTCCCCTCAAAATTCTACTCACAACACCTCATAATGACAACATGATTTTTTTGCAAATTTATTAAAAATAAAAAGCTAAGAAATCACATGTACATAAGTATTCAGACCTTTTGCTCAATACATTGCTGATGCACCTTTGGCAGCAATTACAGCTTCAAGTCTTCTTGAATATGATGTCACAAGCTTGGTGCACCTATCTTTGGGCAGTTTTGTCCATTCCTCTTTGCAGCACTTCTCAAGCTCCATCAGGTTGGATGGGGAGCATCGGTGCACAGCCATTTTAGAATAGAATAGAATAGAAAAACTTTATTGTCCCCAAAGGGAAATTTGTCCTGGGCACAGTGCTACATATTGCTTAAAAACAGTACAAAAAACAAAACAAAACAATAAAACAGATACAAACAACACACATTCAGCCACAGAGTTGGTAAAGTGCAGGTTAAGTACTGTGCAGAGAATCTGATGTACACGAAGATCTAGTGTTCAGCAGTTTAATAGAAGATGGGACAAAGGAAGGACAACTTAAATCTGTTAGTCCTACACTGTGGCACCCTCAGTTTCCGTCCTGAAGGCAGCAGGACATATTCACTGTGAAGAGGATGCTCTGGGTCCTTTGAAATGATTTTCGCTCTTCTTACCAGTGCCTCTTCATATAAGGCTTGAATAGGCAGGTAATCTTTTAGTCCTACTACTTTCATGGCTGTTTTATGGATGTGAGCAAGCTTGTTTTTCAGCTGGACAGACGGTACCAAACCACACTGTAATCCCATAACGAATGAGGCTCTCAACTGTTGCTCTGTAAAAAACAAGCAGGATGTTAATTCCCACTCCATACAGCCTCCTTAAAAAGTACAGCCTCTGCTGCAGCCGTGAGCAGAGAGAGTCAATGTGAGCCTTCCAGGAGAGAGCACTGTCCATGTGGATCCCAAGATATCTGTAGGAGTCCACTTGCTGGATGATCACATTATCTATGTGGACACGTTCATGCTCACATATATGTGTTTTTGTTGGATTAATCACAAGAAAGTTCCTTTCACACCATTTTTTCACACCATGATTTTCAGATCTCTCCAGAGATGTTCAATCAGATTCAGGTCTGGGCTCTGGCTGGGCCACTCAAGGTCATTCACAGAGTTGTCCTGAAGTCACTCCTTTGATATCTTGGCTGTGTGCTTAGTGTCATTGTCCTGCTGAAAGATTAACTGTCACCCCAGTCTGAGGTCAAGTGCGCTCTGGAGCAGGTTTTCATCCAGAACGTCTCTGCACATTGCTGCATTTATCTTTCCCTTAATCCTGAGTAGTCTCACAGTTCCTGCTGCTGAAAAACATCCCCACAGCATGATGCTGTCACCACCATGCTTCACTGTAAGGATGGTGTCTGTTTCCTCCGAACATGATGCCTGGCATTCACACCAAATAGTTCAATCGTTGTCTCTTCAGACCAGAGAATTTCGTTTCTCATGGTCTGAGAGTCCTTTAGGTGCCTTTTGGCAAACTATGGGCTGCAATGTGCCTTTTACAAGGGAGTGGCTTCGTCTGGCCACTCTACCATACAGGCCTGATTGGTGGATTGCTGCAGAGATGGTTGTCCTTCTGGAAAGTTTTCATCTCTCCACAGAGGAATACTGGAGCTTTGATTGAGTGACCATCGGGTTCTTGGTGACCTCCCTGACTGAGGCCCTTCTGCCCTAATGGCTCAGTTTAGATGGATGGCCAGCTCTAGGAAGAGTCCTGGTGGATTTGAAATTCTTCCATTTATGGATGATGGAGGCCACTGTGCTCATTGGGACCTTAAAAGCAGCAGAAATGTTTCTGTTCCCTTCCGCAGATTTGTGTCTCGAGACAATCCTGTATCAGAGGTCTACAGACAATTCCTTTGATTTCATGTTTGGTTTGTGCTCTGACATGCACTGTCAACTGTGGGGCTTTATATGTAGACAGGCGTGTGTCTTTCCAAATCATGTGTCCAATCAACTGAATTTACCCCAGGTGGACTCCAATTAAGCTGAAGAAACATCTCTAGGATGGACAGTCGAAACAGGATGCAACTGACCATTTTTTAAAATAAATCTGCAAAAATCTCAAAACGTTTTTTCACATCGTCGTCATCGGGTATTGTGTGTAGAATTTTGAGGAATAAAAAAAACATTTCATCCATTTTGAAATAAGGCTGTAACATGACAAAATGTGGAAAAAGTGAAGCACTGTGAATACTTTCTGGATGCACTGTATGTACATGTGATTTCTTAATTTTTTATTCTTAATAACTTTGCAAAAATCTCAAAAATGCCCTTTTCACATTATCATTATGGGGTATTGTGTGTAGAAGTTTGAGGGAAAAAATGAATTTCATCCACTTTCAAATAAGGCTGTAATATAAGAAAATGTGGAAAAAGTGAAGCGCTATAAATACTTTCCGGATGCACTGTATTTCAGTTCTGGAGAATTAATATGTGTGCTAGGGCCCCAAGAATCTGTTGAAGGACTTAAAGAAAAAACAAAACTAGTAACTGACATTCCAAAGATCAAGAGGTGGATTTTGTCTGCTCTGAGGTTAAAATTAGAAAACACGATAACTCACTTGTTGCATAATCAATAATAACTATAATAACTAACATGATCAATAATAAATAATTTTATACACTATTTTACATGATTTAATTTCCCTTTGAATTTTTATTTATTTATTTTATCAGTGACCTGTGTTGGAATATGATTGACTGGATCCACCCAGATGCCTTTGCTTCTCTTCACTCCCTGACAAAACTGTGAGTCGACACTCATTTACATAGACAACAATCAGTAAGATTGTACTCAACAGATTTGAATTTGCAGAGTCACTACTCTAACCTGGAATGCCAAAATTATGCATGTTTGGTTAAAGTTCAGCTGTACGTTAGAAACTCCACCTTTCACATACACTCACTGTGTCCAAGAAAACATATTTGGCAATCTTCAGAGAGCGCTGATTTCCATTTACTGTTTGAAGCCTCATGTGACGTTGCCAGAGTAAATCTGCAGATTTAACCTGTAGTCTGGAGGGAACATCAATCAATCAATCAATCAATTTTTTTATATAGCACCAAATCACAACAAACAGTTGCCCCAAGGCGCTTTATATTGTAAGGCAAGGCCATACAATAATTATGTAAAACCCCAACGGTCAAAACGACCCCCTGTGAGCAAGCACTTGGCTACAGTGGGAAGGAAAAACTCCCTTTTAACAGGAAGAAACCTCCAGCAGAACCAGGCTCAGGGAGGGGCAGTCTTCTGCTGGGACTGGTTGGGGCTGAGGGAGAGAACCAGGAAAAAGACATGCTGTGGAGGGGAGCAGAGATCGATCACTAATGATTAAATGCAGAGTGGTGCATACAGAGCACAAAGAGAAAGAAACAGTGCATCATGGGAACCCCCCAGCAGTCTACGTCTATAGCAGCATAAGTAAGGGATGGTTCAGGGTCACCTGATCCAGCCCTAACTATAAGCTTTAGCAAAAAGGAAAGTTTTAAGCCTAATCTTAAAAGTAGAGAGGGTGTCTGTCTCCCTGATCTGAATTGGGAGCTGGTTCCACAGGAGAGGAGCTTGAAAGCTGAAGGCTCTGCCTCCCATTCTACTCTTACAAACCCTAGGAACTACAAGTAAGCCTGCAGTCTGAGAGCGAAGCGCTCTATTGGGGTGATATGGTACTATGAGGTCCCTAAGATAAGATGGGACCTGATTATTCAAAACCTTATAAGTAAGAAGAAGAATTTTAAATTCTATTCTAGAATTAACAGGAAGCCAGTGAAGAGAGGCCAATATGGGTGAGATATGCTCTCTCCTTCTAGTCCCCGTCAGTACTCTAGCTGCAGCATTTTGAATTAACTGAAGGCTTTTTAGGGAACTTTTAGGACAACCTGATAATAATGAATTACAATAGTCCAGCCTAGAGGAAATAAATGCATGAATTAGTTTTTCAGCATCACTCTGAGACAAGACCTTTCTGATTTTAGAGATATTGCGTAAATGCAAAAAAGCAGTCCTACATATTTGTTTAATATGCGCTTTGAATGACATATCCTGATCAAAAATGACTCCAAGATTTCTCACAGTATTACTAGAGGTCAGGGTAATGCCATCCAGAGTAAGGATCTGGTTAGACACCATGTTTCTAAGATTTGTGGGGCCAAGTACAATAACTTCAGTTTTATCTGAGTTTAAAAGCAGGAAATTAGAGGTCATCCATGTCTTTATGTCTGTAAGACAATCCTGCAGTTTAGCTAATTGGTGTGTGTCCTCTGGCTTCATGGATAGATAAAGCTGGGTATCATCTGCGTAACAATGAAAATTTAGCAGCAATGAGGTCTAACAGAACAAGCACAGAGATGAGTCCACTGTCTGAGGCCATAAGAAGATCATTTGTAACCTTCACTAATGCTGTTTCTGTACTATGATGAATTCTAAAACCTGACTGAAACTCTTCAAATAGACCATTCCTCTGCAGATGATCAGTTAGCTGTTTTACAACTACCCTTTCAAGAATTTTTGAGAGAAAAAGAAGGTTGGAGATTGGCCTATAATTAGCTAAGATAGCTGGGTCAAGTGATGGCTTTTTAAGTAATGGTTTAATTACTGCCACCTTAAAAGCCTGTGGTACATAGCCAACTAACAAAGATAGATTGATCATATTTAAGATCGAAGCATTAAATAATGGTAGGGCTTCCTTGAGCAGCTTGGTAGGAATGGGGTCTAATAAACATGTTGATGGTTTGGATGAAGTAACTAATGAAAATAACTCAGACAGAACAATCGGAGAGAAAGAGTCTAACCAAATACCGGCATCACTGAAAGCAGCCAAAGATAACGATACGTCTTTGGGATGGTTATGAGTAATTTTTTCTCTAATAGTTAAAATTTTGTTAGCAAAGAAAGTCATGAAGTCATTACTAGTTAAAGTTAATGGAATACTCAGCTCAATAGAGCGCTGACTCTTTGTCAGCCTGGCTACAGTGCTGAAAAGAAACCTGGGGTTGTTCTTATTTTCTTCAATTAGTGATGAGTAGAAAGATGTCCTAGCTTTACGGAGGGCTTTTTTATAGAGCAACAGACTCTTTTTCCAGGCTAAGTGAAGATCTTCTAAATTAGTGAGACGCCATTTCCTCTCCAACTTACGGGTTATCTGCTTTAAGCTACGAGTTTGTGAGTTATACCACGGAATCAGGCACTTCTGATTTAAAGCTCTCTTTTTTAGAGGAGCTACAGCATCCAAAGTTGTCTTCAATCACAAAGTACCTTGTCTGAACAGTCACATCTCACAAGTTTTTATTACCACAGGTGACCCCTCGGCAGTATATAATACCAAAACACATTTTATGAACTGACCTGATGCTCTTCTTGCTTCTGTTTTTCTTTCGATATATATCAGGGATCTGACTGAAAACCGTCTTAGCTCAATGCCAGTTGGAGGTTTGGGGAGCCTGACCCACCTCAAACTGAGGGGCAACACAGATTTATACGAAGCCTTCAGTCCGGAACACTTCCCCCGTATGAGGTAACACCAGCACCATCTTACACCCTGCATTCATGATGAATTTTGACTCTACCCACACTATAATTAAGCATTACAGACATATTAGAAACTGATGTAAGATGATAACATGCATCCTCTCAGACCCAGGTGTGTATCCTGTGGCTGTAAGGAACAATACGTCCCTTCAGTTCCTTCCGCACATCATTTTCAATAAACGTCTTGTGTATCAATCGCAACCAATGCTGACAATAAACTAATTACACCGGTATCCCTGTAAGCCATGCCCGAAGTGAGCTTCAAACACAAGGATGTTTGTCAGCAAGTTTATTCTTGTTACAATGATCGCCAACCCTGAAAGTTTGGAAAGGTGCAGAAAAAGTCTGTCAAGTGCAAACAGCGAGTGCATATCAAATAAATACATGTCAGGTGATGACATGGAGCAGTCAGGTTTATTGGGCAAGGAAGCATCACCCAACCCAAATCTACTCGTGGCTTTTCAAAGTTATCAAATGCCTACAAAAAAAAAAAAAAAATCACATAAAAGTGCATATTATTCAGCTCCAAAGATTCTCCACCCTCTTACTTGCCACAGGCACAGAGTAAAAAAGAAACAGCCCATCATCAGGAAGTTTTTAAATTTGTTATAACATGCTCAGGCATTTGGTATTAATCATAAATGCTCTAATTTTTTATACAGGATGCTTAGATAAAGCTTCCATTCTCTCAGAAGCTAAGCAGTGTGGAGCCCAGTTAGTACTTGGATGAGGGACCTCTTCAGGAGGTCTTTCTCCTGGTGTTTCTCCAGGTAAAACAGGAATTGCATCAGGAGGGGAACCCAGCATAAAACGTGTGCCAAATACTATTGCAGATCTGACTGTATCCGCTGTGGCGACCCCCAAACAAATGGGCACAGCCAAAAGGACGACGGTGACAACAACATACAGGCATGGACCAATCAATCTATTTTTGGATGCTATGAAACTCAAAAGTGGGGCCTGCACTAGAGTCTCCAGCATGGACCATTCACCCAACTTTCATATATTTGATCAAAAATATGCAATCCTTTTGGAAACCTTTTTCTGGCAATAAGTAAACAAATACAGTAGAACCATAGAAATAGGTGAGTAAAACTCACCTAAACTGTCATCGTATAAACCGAATATTCGTGCTCACCGGACAAAAACAAAAGCCCCAATGCTTTGTATGGTTTTCCATGTAATAAACACTGTACATATATACTGGATTTTGTATGAAGGATTTTCACTCACATCGGACAAAACGTCCTGTCCGACCACAATGCATTTTCATTAAAAACCCCTCACTTGTACGGAGAGAGAAGTCTGGATGTGCACAGTAAGAGAGGTACGAAATTAAGTTCAGCACTGACACTCGCCAATTTGAGTAAAGTGGGTACTGTATTTCCACGATTAAAAGACGTTTATTTATTTATTTTTTTCAAACTGTACTCAGACACAGGACCTGCAGCCTGACATTCACCTACTAAATCAGAGACGTAAAGACTGTGATTTGTCACCTTCACTCATTTCTCATCATATTTTAAAAGTTTTTGCAGCACACACGCCAATTTGGATCATATAGGTAAATTTACGCATTCAATGGTCTATTCACTCAATGCTTGAATGCACTTTCTTATCAATACAGTACTACACACACACAGACACATGCTATGCTTTGTTCTAGCGTAAAAATCTTCCAAAACAGCCTAGCCACTGTTGTTCGCCTGCGGCTACTACAGTTTTGTTCAAGGTCGCCACAGCGGATCCAGCACAGATCCGCATTGGGATTTTGCACAAGTTTTACACTGGATGCCCTTCCTGACGCAAGTCCAGTTTTACCTGGAGAAACACACACAGCTCCTGGTCTTCCAAAGAGGTCTCCCATCCAAGTACTAACCAGGATCCACTCTACTCAGCTTCTGAGACCTGATAGGTTCAGGCTTATGAACAGCAGACTGGCGAAACAGCCTTGTCACTACCCAAGCATTATTTTTTTTTTAAATCTATGTAGAGCATCAATCTATCCATTTTCTATACCCGTTCACTCCACTTAAGGGTCACCGGGGCGGTGCTGGAGCCTATCGCAGCAGTCATAGGGTGTGAGGCAGGGTACACCATGGATAGGATGTCAGTCTATCACAGGGCCACAACAAAAAACACACCTGCACACACACCTATGGTCAATTTAAAGTTTTCAAATCACCTAACATGCATGTTTTTTTTTTTTATTTTGGGAGAAAACTGGACTGCCTGGAGGAAACCCACATAGACATGGAGAGAATATACAAACCTCAATGGGAAGCAATCCCAGGACCTTCTTACTGTGTGACAACATAGCTAGCCACTAAGCCACCATGCCACCTACCCAAGCATTATTATAACCCTTTGCCCAAGTAATATATTAATGTCTGTGGCAGCCTTACACGAGCTATACCACTTGCATTATGGAGGAACATCAGCTATGACACTGGTCATCTGGAATGTTTCTCTGAGCATTATCCAGTGTATAAATAATTCAGCGCTATCCCTTCATGTGTTCCAGGGTGATAGAGATGCCTTATGCCTACCAGTGCTGTGTGTATGGTTCATGTGACCCCTACAAGCCAGGCACTCACTGGGACACAGAGAACAGCGCTGATGAGGACCTACACAAGAGGACTGTAGCCATATACCCAATCCACGGAGAATCCCACTGTAAGAAAGCACACTTGCACAGAACCAGGTGTACATCATGAAATCCGAGGCCTAATTTACTATCACAGGCCTCACTGAAAGCACAGACATCTGGCATCTGATACACCTGTAAAGACTCTGCAACACATTTCTGCTGCAGGGAGACAACAAACACTAATTAACCAAAACAAAGTCAAACTAAAAACCATTAAACCCTACAATAATGAAGATGAACATGTGTGTGTACTAAAACCTAATGATTAAAAACCAAAGGCAAGCTAAAATGAAAACCATTAAACTACATTCATCTAGATGAACATGTGTGTGCACTAAAATCGAGCAATAAAACTTTGCACAATTACATACTAATTCAAATGTTCACTATCATAAAAACAGAAATGATGACTATATTTCATCAAAATGCCACATATTCTTCAAGTGTAAATTAATGTTGGACCATCTGTTTGATTACGCACCACCTCACAAACACACGTCCAGAGGTGCCTAATAAATTTCCTCAAAGAATCTCACAACCATGACCATTATTCCAGATGATCCTGACCTGGAGGAGTTCCAGCTAGAAATAGAAGAATCCAAACTACAGACCAGTGTCCAATGCACGCCGACTCCAGGTAGCTAAAGTCATATCTTCATATGTTTCCCAGCTGACTGAGAAAAGAAAAAGAAAGAAAAAAAAAAAAATACTTTTAATCAAAAAGTCTGTGAGAAGCTACACTGTGAATTTACTACATTGTGCTGTATCACTCATGGTTTGTGTGTTTGTGGTGTTGCAGGTCCTTTCCGTCCCTGTGACTCCCTCCTGGGCAGCTGGCTGGTTCGGGTGGGCTTGTGGTCCATCTCCCTGGTGTCTCTTCTGGGGAACTCCCTCCTCCTGCTCTCACTCTTCAGTTCACCCGGTTACCTCTCCCCGCTACGCTTCACTGTGGCATGCATGGGTGCGTCCAATCTGCTTACGGGTGTGTGCACGTGTACCCTCGCCTTCATAGACGCTCTGACTTTGGGAGAGTTTGGTCATCATGGTGCCCGTTGGGAAGGCGGTCCTGGTTGCCAGGCGACGGGATGGGTCTGGGTGTTTGCTTCCGAGGCGAGCGTGTTGCTGTTGACTCTGGCAGCTGTGCAGTGCGGCGTGAGCGTGACGTGTGCCCGGGCCTATGGAAAATCGCCCTCTCTTGGGAGTGTACGGTTGTGTGCACTCTTCTGCCTGACACTTTCCATCACCTTGGCGTCTCTTCCTCTGGCAGGAGTCGGGGAGTACGGGTCCTCTCCGTTCTGCCTTCCCTCACCACACCCTCCCCCATCTTCTCGGCTGCCGTCCACCCTGGGCTTCCCTTTGGCGCTCATTATGATGAACACCCTGTGCTTGTTGATCGTCACAGGTTCATACATCCGCCTTTACTGGGAGTTACTCAGGGGAGAGTGTGAGGGCCTATGGGATTGTGCCATGATCAAACATGTCGCCTGGCTAATATTCACCAATGGCCTCCTCTATGTGCCAGTTGCTTTCCTCTCCCTGTGTTCCCTCCTTGGCCTCCTCTACCTTGGAGAAGAAGTGTTGAAATCAGTCCTCCTACTACTCCAGCCCCTACCTGCATGCCTCAACCCCCTCCTCTTCCTCCTTTTCACACGAGACCACTCCCAGTTTTTCTTGTGTCCTCGACCCAAAGCACGGCCACAGCTACGCCGGGACCGCACCTTCGAGTCGCTGGTTTCTGTGGAGACGGAGAAGAGCTCCTGTTCAGAATCATCAACACAGGGATCACTAGCTGATGGCGAAGCTCTGTACAGTGGAGGGTCTTCTTTTCAAACCCACCTGGATCCAGTCAGATTTTCCCACTGCTCCTCCACTTCCTCTGTTCCTCTCATCCCTTGCCAGATAAGCCCTTCCAATGCCAAAGACAGGGACAGAGTGACAGAAAACCTAAACAATGATGACTGCCTCAAGAGTCAGGGTGCGATTCAGAACATGTGCTCGCTATATCACTTGCCCGTGACCTCCTCTCTCACCTCTCATCCGTGAGCTACCAAAGCAAGCTGTCTGAAGAGCTACTATGGACATTCAAGGGCCATCATCAAGCAGAATCAAGACTGGAAAATCAGTCATTAAGCACCTCAAAATGAGTCAACAGAGACTGCGGAGCACTAAGAGTCTAAGACAACACAACCAAGCGCCTCTGAAAACAGAGAGCACAACAAAGACTCATCATACAAGTTGATGAAAAGATGCATCACAATATGGCAAGACTTTTCCAGTAAAGGACATTTTCTGACACTTTCCAATAGAATGCATTAGTCATGGACTTGCATGGCAGTGAAAAAAAAAGAAAGTTAATAAATACATGAAAATAAAAGCATCAGACAAATCAATGGATTAGTCGAGGACACATTAGGCAGAATCAGTAGTAGTTGGTTTATTATTATTATTGTCTGTTTTTACCAAAATTTCTTAAAATACACAGCAGATTACAGTTTGGTCACATCTTAAGTTCCAGTTATACTTGTTTTTTTTAATAAACTGTCTGTTTGCAAGGAATTCTTTATTATTATAAAGGGATTCATTAATGGACAAACCAGGTTATTTTAACAGAGTAAGCTAACACTTATCATTCACAGAAGCAATTATCAAACATGTTTCTGTGGTTGTGTAACAGTCATCTTTTTTTAAAGTCACCATTTATCTGGCAACAAAATGCAACAGTAAACACCTCACACTTAGGTAAGGTTTACATGGTTTTGTCTCAAATGCGCAACTCTGGCACCGGGCAACGATGGGATGTACCCATTATTCTGCAGACAATCACAGTAGGCTAGCAACATGTATATACAATGTAACTACCTCTGACGTAGCATGATATTGACTCACAAACAGCCCTTTCTATGTTTCTCTTTTATATGATAAACAACAAATATATAATTTTATATATTAAGAAATGAATCCTTAGTTTGTAAAAACTGTTTTATTATTTAGGATGTACATACTTTGTATACAATTGTCAAGCATATGTTTTAATAAATTTAATATCTTTAAATTCTATACATTGGCATTTGTTACTTGTGTAAGTCTGAAACACTCCCACAATACAAGTATACAAACTACTTCATGCAATGTAAGGCTTTTTAAAAGTTTATTTTTAAAATTTAATAAACAACCATAAACATGCATATAACCATAAAGACATCTTACATAAGGAGAATGAATGTTTAAATTAAAGTGACTTACTGTGAAATTTAACATACTCATTCCAAGCAGACAATTCATGCAAAGAGAAGAAATCTATTTTACTAATGCTGCATTCACATGTTGACAGTAGCGGTTTTTACAGCCAAATTACTGTCACTTGCAGTGGCACACCACAAACTACAGACAGAACAGCTTTGCAGTCTTAATTAAGTGATCGGCCAAATTTATGCCACATAAAAAAAAAACATGTTACATTAAAACAAAGTTCGGACACAGTTCATTAGAGAAATGATGTTTCAGTTTAATTTCTGTCTGTACTGTAATACTGTGTCTTGCAAGTCATTCCTGTTTATCTGCCATAACACAGTGTCGCTGCACTAAGAAATTACTCTCACTGTTTAATCTTTAACCACTGTTGAAGACAAATCAACATCCAGTTTATCCCTGCAGCTGTGGCAAGCAGAAAAAGAGGAAAATTTTGAACTTTCAATGGCACGTACATGACAGTGTGCCACTCTCACAGTTAGCAGAGCACAGAATTTTCCTTAGTGTTCTTATAAAAAGCAGTAGAACATCTGGTTTATCGTCTGCTGTCAACATGAATGTAGCACACGAGGTGAGGAGGAAACTACACACAGGTTTTCTTCACCTCCGCTGCATCCTGCTGTGCACTGGGAGCGTCTCTTTTTCTGGATGATGCTTTTGGATTTGAAGCATTTTCTTTGTTGCTTTCTGCTGGTCCCTGAACAAAAACACATGCAACATCAATCAATCAATCAATCAATTTTTTTATATAGCGCCAAATCACAACAAACAGTTGCCCCAAGGCGCTTTATATTGTAAGGCAAGGCCATACAATAATTATGTAAAACCCCAACGGTCAAAACGACCCCCTGTGAGCAAGCACTTGGCTACAGTGGGAAGGAAAAACTCCCTTTTAACAAGAAGAAACCTCCAGCAGAACCAGGCTCAGGGAGGGGCAGTCTTCTGCTGGGACTGGTTGGGGCTGAGGGAGAGAACCAGGAAAAAGACATGCTGTGGAGGGGAGCAGAGATCGATCACTAATGATTAAATGCAGAGTGGTGCATACAGAGCAAAAAGAGAAAGAAACAGTGCATCATGGGAACCCCCCAGCAGTCTACGTCTATAGCAGCATAACTAAGGGATGGTTCAGGGTCACCTGATCCAGCCCTAACTATAAGCTTTAGCAAAAAGGAAAGTTTTAAGCCTAATCTTAAAAGTAGGCTTAAATGGTGGAGGATCATCAGTGATCCTCCACCATCTGGGGCCTATTCCAGAGAGCAGGTTTACTGAAAACTGCAAGTCTGAAACAGAGCTGATGCAGAGTCAGTGTTTGGTTTCAGAAAATGAGTTCATTGTAACCTTATGACACGTTTTCTGGAAAATTAGGTTTGTGAAACTGATGTGCCTGCTGGCAGCTTTACTTCATCTCATCCTGAGTTTTGATGGAGTAGTTGAGACTTGGACCAACTAGATGTAGCACAGAGAGGATAAAATTACTTACTTCAGTATTGATATTGATAATATATATATATGTATAGTAGAGTGACTAAAAAGATTAATCCAGGTTTTGAGTATATTTCTTATTGTTACATGGGAAACAAGGTACCAGTAGATTCAGTAGATTCTCAGAAATCCAACAAGACCAAGCATTCATGATATGCACACTCTTAAGGCTATGAAATTGGGCTATTAGTAAAAAAAGTAGAAGGGGGGGGGGGTTGTTCACAATAATAGCATCTGCTGTTGACGCTACAAACACAAAACTATTATGTTCAAATTGCTTTTTTTTAGCATTCCTGTAAATCACTAAACTAGTATTTAGTTGTATAACCACAGTTTTTCATGATTTCTTCACATCTGCGAGGCATTAATTTTGTTGGTTCGGAACCAAGATTTTGCTTGTTTACTAGTGTGCTTGGGGTCATTGTCTTGTTGAAACACCCATTTCAAGGGCATGTCCTCTTCAGCATAAGGCAACATGACCTCTTCAAGTATTCTGACATATCCAAACTGATCCATGATACATGGTATGCAATATATAGGCCCAACACCATAGTAGGAGAAACATGCCCATATCATGATGCTTGCACCACCATGCTTCACTGTCTTCACTGTGAACTGTGGCTTGAATTCAGAGTTTGGGGGTCGTCTCACAAACTGTCTGCGGCCCTTGGACCCAAAAAGAACAATTTCACTCTCATCAGTCCACAAAATATTCCTCCATTTTTCTTTAGGCCAGTTGATGTGTTCTTTGGCAAATTGTAACCTCTTCTGCACGTCTTTTATTTAACAGACGGACTTTGCGAGGGATTCTTGCAAATAAATTAGCTTTACACAGGCATCTTCTGTCACAGCACGTACAGGTAACTCCAGACTGTCTATGATCATCCTGGAGCTGATCAATGGGTGATCCTTTGTCATTCTGGTTATTCTTCTATCCAATTTGATGGTTGTTTTCCATTTTCTTCCACGTCTCTGTTTTTTTGGTCCATTTTAAAGCATTGGAGATCATTGTAGATGAACAGCTATCATTTTTTGCACCTGCGTATAGTTTTTTCCCCCCTCCAATCAACTTTTTAATCAAACTACACTGTTCTTCTGAACAATGTCTTGAACGTCCCATTTTCCTCAGGCTTTCAAAGAGAAAAGCATGTTCAACAGGTGCTGGCTTCATCCTTAAATAGGGGACACCTGATTCACACCTGTTTGTTGCACAAAATTGACAAACTCACTGACTGAATGCCACACTACTATTATTGTGAACACCCCCTTTTCTACTTTTTTTTTCCTGATAGCCCAATTTCATAGCCTTAAGAGCGTGCATATCATGAATGCTTGGTCTCGTTGGATTTGTGAGAATCTACTGGTACCTTGTTTCCCAAGTAAAAATAAGAAATATACTCACAACCTGGATTAATCTTTAGTCACATAGCACTACTATTATTCTGAACACTACTGTATATGTATATATATATATATATATATATATATATATATAGGTCTAATGGTGCTTATAAATTGATAAAAGCGTTAAATGAGAAAAGACATTCATGCCATCCGGGCTGATAAGGAAGGTTTGCTACAGTTAACACAACTAGTAAATTCTGTTTTTCATTACTGTCTCTTTTTACACCTTTTTGGCACAAGGACAGATACTCGTTTAATGTTCAGCATATGGCACTAATAAGCACGAACAAAAACAGTACGTTGTTCTTCAGATTTTCATCAGAAAGAGAAATATGAGATAAATGTTTAGTTAAGTGGAAGAAATGGGATCCTTCTTCAACAAGTAGGACATGTGGCAACTACTACTAATGCTTGAAAAAACATCATATAAATTACAGAAATTTAGAAAAGGCATGTTTTTTTTATAGATGATTTGGCAGGACTCCACTGTAAATTTGTGCATGTATACTTCTGTGTGGAGAAGTAGAAATATGTCCTATATAAGCCTCAAGGCTCATCAGGTCAACACTTATTCCTTGATACTGCATCATGAAGTACATGAGTTTATGGCTCCCCCTGGACGTGACACCAATCCATCGCAGGTTATTTCCACAACCAAGGCTGGTAGCCGTTTACAGATGGGTGGACTAGAACAAGGCAGATGAAGTGTCTTGTCCAGAGACACAGACAGTGAAACACACCTGTAATCAAACTCCAGTCTATGTATTGGTCACCCAACTCATCTCCCAGAGGGCTGCCTGCCCCTCTGTGTGCAGAGAAGGGAGTAAAAGTGCACACTTCACATCACAGGTCCTGAGATAAAACAGCATTTCCTCAAATATGATCACTGCTTCTTTCTCTACCACATGTGCTGAATTTCATGACTTACAGAGTTTGACCATCCGATCATTTGCTGCTTTTTAAATGACAAATGACACTGGTCAAATTAAAACAATAAACTCAAGCCTCTGAGTACTCTACTTGTTTGCCAACTCCACTGAATAAGAGAAACTAATTTTCAAAAAAACGTTGCTGAAAATGAAAGGCATGGGTATCAATAAAACACACAAGCTCAATCAGTGTTTTTTCCCAAACCTTAAAATTGTATGGTGGAGTTACATGCATAATATACAAAGCAGGGGTGGTGGCCAAGTGGTTAATGCGCTTGGTTTCAGTTCAGAAGGTTCCGGGTTCAAATCCCACCCCTGCCACATTTCTCCATGTAATGTGGAGTTGCGTCAGGAAGGGCATCCGGCGTAAAACTTGTGCCAATTCAACATGCAGATCCACTTTGGATTTGCTGTGGCGACCCCGAGTGCAAACAAGGGAGCAGCCGAAGGGACTTACATGTATAATATACAAATAATGAACGTTTATGAGAACAATGGTATGAATATTTCTTCAGTGTAAAAATGTGAAATGTTACCGCTGCACATGTAATCACACATTCATACATATATCTGAATGTGTTTCTAAGTTGTATTTTGTTTGCCGATTATACAACTGTGATTGGTAGTGGGGATAATTTGAGACAGCTCTTGGACTTGGTGGAGAGGGAACTGCAAAAATTTAAATATTGGTTTGACTAATAAATTATCACTTCATTTTGGTAAAACTAAGTGCATTATTTTTGGAAATAAGCCTAGAAATTGGCATTGAAACTGAAATTGTATCTCAAACTAAATTTCTTGGAGTTTTTGTTGATGATAAGCTCAGTTCGAAAACTCATATAAAACATATTGAGTCCAAAATATCAAACGTTACTGCTATCTTGTATAAAGTACAATACTTTCTCCCCCAGCATTTGTTGGTTTCATTGTATCACTCATTACTTGTCCCTTATATGACTTATTGCATTGAAGTTTGGGGAAATACATAAAAAACAAATACTAATCCAATATTTCTGTTACAAAAAAAAGCTATAAGAGTGATAAGTAAAAACAAACAAATTCATTGTTTGTTCGTCTTCAGTTTTTGAAATTTTATGACTTGGTTGATTATTTTACAATACAGATAATGTATAAAGTTAAAAATGGACTCTTGCCTCAACATGTCCAGGAGCAGTTTAAAATGAGAGGGTCCAGTTAATCAATCAATCAATCAACTTTTTTTTTATATAGCGCCAAATCACAACAAACAGTTGCCCCAAGGCGCTTTATATTGTAAGGCAAGGCCATACAACAATCATGAAAAACCCCAACGGTCAAAACGACCCCCTGTGAGCAAGCACTTGGCAACAGTGGGAAGGAAAAACTCCCTCTTAACAGGAAGAAACCTCCAGCAGAACCAGGCTCAGGGAGGGGCAGTCTTCTGCTGAGACTGGTTGGGGCTGAGGGAAAGAACCAGGAAAAAGACATGCTGTGGAGGGGGGCAGAGATCGATCACTAATGATTAAATGCGGAGTGATGCATACAGAGCAAAAAGAGAAAGAAACAGTGCATCATGGGAACCCCCCCACAGTCTACGTCTAAAGCAGCATAACAAAGGGATAGTCCAGGGTCACCCGATCCAGCCCTAACTATAAGCCTTAGCGAAAAGGAAAGTTTTAAGCCTAATCTTAAAAGTAGAGAGGGTATCTGTCTCCCTGATCTGAATTGGGAGCTGGTTCCACAGGAGAGGAGCCTGAAAGCTGAAGGCTCTGCCTCCCATTCTACTCTTACAAACCCTAGGAACTACAAGTAAGCCTGCAGTCTGAGAGCGAAGCGCTCTATTAGGGTAATATGGTACTACGAGGTCCCTGAGATAAGATGGGACCTGATTATTCAAAACCTTATAAGTAAGAAGAAGAATTTTAAATTCTATTCTAGAATTAACAGGAAGCCAATGAAGAGAGGCCAACACGGGTGAGATATGCTCTCTCCTGCTAGTCCCCGTCAGTACTCTAGCTGCAGCATTTTGAATTAACTGAAGGCTTTTTAGGGAACTTTAGGACAACCTGATAATAAAGAATTACAATAGTCCAGCCTAGAGGAAATAAATGCATGAATTAGTTTTTCAGCATCACTCTGAGACAAGACCTTTCTGATTTTAGAGATATTGCGTAAATGCAAAAAAGCAGTCCTACATATTTGTTTAATATGCGCTTTGAATGACATATCCTGATCAAAATGACTCCAAGATTTCTCACAGTATTACTAGAGGTCAGGGAAATGCCATCCAGAGTAAAGATCTGGTTAGACACCATGCTTCTAAGATTTGTGGGGCCAAGTACAATAACTTCAGTTTTATCTGAGTTTAAAAGCAGGAAATTAGAGGTCATCCATGTCTTTATGTCTGTAAGACAATCCTGCAGTTTAGCTAATTGGTGTGTGTCCTCTGGCTTCATGGATAGATAAAGCTGGGTATCATCTGCGTAACAATGAAAATTTAAGCAATACCGTCTAATAATACTGCCTAAGGGAAGCATGTATAAAGTGAATAAAATTGGTCCTAGCACAGAACCTTGTGGAACTCCATAATTAACTTTAGTCTGTGAAGAAGATTCCCCATTTACATGAACAAACTGTAATCTATTAGACAAATATGATTCAAACCACCGCAGCGCAGTGCCTTTAATACCTATGACATGCTCTAATCTCTGTAATAAAATTTTATGGTCAACAGTATCAAAAGCAGCACTGAGGTCCAACAGAACAAGCACAGAGATAAGTCCACTGTCCGAAGCCATAAGAAGATCATTTGTAACCTTCACTAATGCTGTTTCTGTACTATGATGAATTCTAAAACCTAACTGAACCTCTTCAAATAGACCATTCCTCTGCAGGTGATCAGTTAGCTGTTTTACAACTACCCTCTCAAGAATCTTTGAGAGAAAAGGAAGGTTGGAGATTGGCCTATAATTAGCTAAAATAGCTGGGTCAAGAAATGGCTTTTTAAGTAATGGTTTAATTACTGCCACCTTAAAAGCCTGTGGTACATAGCCAACTAACAAAGATAAGTTGATCATATTTAAGATTGAAGCATTAAATAATGGTAGGACTTCCTTGAGCAGCCTGGCAGGAATGGGGTCTAACAAACATGTTGATGGTTTGGATGAAGTAACTAATGAAAATAACTCAGACAGAACAATCGAAGAGAAACAGTCTAACCAAATACCGGCATCACTGAAAGCAGCCAAAGATAACGATACATCTTTGGGATGGTTATGAGTAATTTTTTCTCTAATAGTCAAAATTTTGTTAGCAAAGAAAGTCATGAAGTCATTACTAGTTAAAGTTAATGGAATACTCAGCTCAATAGAGCTCTGACTCTTTGTCAGCCTGGCTACAGTGCTGAAAAGAAACCTGGGGTTGTTCTTATTTTCTTCAATTAGTGATGAGTAGAAAGATGTCCTAGCTTTACGGAGGGCTTTTTTATAGAGCAACAAACTCTTTTTCCAGGCTAAGTGAAGATCTTCTAAATTAGTGAGACGCCATTTCCTCTCCAACTTACGGGTTATCTGCTTTAAGCTACGAGTTTGTGAGTTATACCACGGAGTCAGACACTTCTGATTTAAAGCTCTCTTTTTCAGAGGAGCTACAGCATCCAAAGTTGTCTTCAATGAGGATGTAAAACTATTGACGAGATACTCTAACTCCCTTACAGAGTTTAGGTAGCTACTCTGCTCTGTGTTGGTATATGACAATAGAGAACATAAAGAAGGAATCATATCCTTAAACCTAGTTACAGCGCTTTCTGAAAGACTTCTAGTGTAATGAAACTTATTCCCCACTGCAGGGTAGTCCATCAGGGTAAATGTAAATGTTATTAAAAAATGATCAGACAGAAGGGAGTTTTCAGGGAATACTGTTAAGTCTTCTATTTCCATACCATAAGTCAAAACAAGATCTAAGATATGATTAAAGTGGTGGGTGGACTCATTTACTTTTTGAGCAAAGCCAATAGAGTCTAATAATAGATTAAATGCAGTGTTGAGGCTGTCATTCTCAGCATCTGTGTGGATGTTAAAATCGCCCACTATAAGTATCTTATCTGAGCTAAGCACTAAGTCAGACAGAAGGTCTGAAAATTCACAGAGAAACTCACAGTAACGACCAGGTGGACGATAGATAATAACAAATAAAACTGGTTTTTGGGACTTCCAATTTGGATGGAAAAGACTAAGAGACAAGCTTTCAAATGAATTAAAGCTCTGTCTAGGTTTTGATTAATTAATAAGCTGGAATGGAAGATTGCTGCTAATCCTCCGCCCCGGCCCGTACTACGAGCATTCTGACAGTTAGTGTGACTCGGGGGTGTTGACTCATTTAAACTAACATATTCATCCTGCTGTAACCAGGTTTCTGTTAGGCAGAATAAATCAATACGTTGATCAATTATTATATCATTTACCAACAGGGACTTAGAAGAGAGAGACCTAATGTTTAATAGACCACATTTAACTGTTTTAGTCTGTGGTGCAGTTGAAGGTGCTATATTATTTTTTCTTTTTGAATTTTTTTGCTTAAATAGATTTTTGCTGGTTATTGGTGGTCTGGAAGCAGGCACCGTCTCTACGGGGATGGGGTAATGAGGGGATGGCAGGGGGAGAGAAGCTGCAGAGAGGTGTATAAGACCACAGCTCTGCCTCCTGGTCCCAACGCTAGACAGTCACAGTTTGGAGGATCCAAGAAAATTGGCCAGATTTCTAGAAATGAGAGCTGCTCCATCTAAAGTGGGATGGATGCCGTCTCTCCTAACAAGACCAGGTTTTCCCCAGAAGCTTTGCCAATTATCAATGAAGCCCACCTCAGTTAAGGACCCTGCTTTTCTGTAAAGGGTGTTAAGAGTCTGGAATGACTGTTTAGATTGTATTAAAGTATCTAGTACATTGGCTTGTTTTAAAAGACTGTATAAAAATAATATATTAACTTGTTATAGTTTGAGTAATTAAGTAAATTGCCTGTGTGGCTATTTTTTGTTTGTTTGTCTGTTGTATTACTTTGTTTCACTGCATTACATTACTGACTGGTATTTGTTTTTTGTGTTTATTTTTGTTTGTACACAGAAAATGGTGGGCTTTTACAAGCTTCTGCCCACACCCTTTCAGCCGCACTAAATTGATAAATTGAGTTTTGTTCTATATGTTTTAATTTTTGCTGCAGTAAACAACAGTCCTACCCTTACCAAAAAATAGTACTGATAAGTATATAAAAAGTAAACTAGAAGTATACTTGAAACATACTTGCATATACTACTTTTTGGTAAGGGTATGCTTAAAAAAGTTCTGGATACCTCTAGTGATCTCTCTGACACAACCCTCATCATTTCTCTTGATTATTTTGGCCATAGTCTAGGCCAAAATTGTAAACTTCATACAGAAATAGTTGATGAAAATACAGTGAATCTAGAAAGTATTCACAGTGCTTCACTTTTTCCACATTTTGTTATGTTACAGCCTTATTCCAAAATGGATGAATTTCTAATGGAAAAAATTGCTGCTTTGAAGATCTCAATGAGCACAGTGGCCTCCATCATCTGTAAATGGAAGACGTTCAGATCCACCAGGACTCTTCCTCGTGCTGGCCGCATGTAACTGAATAAAATGTGTGAAAGACTCCAGAGAATTCTTTATTTATTCAGAGGTGCGGCACAGATATTGGTACAGCAGAAAACATCGGCAAAGCCGGCGAGCTATTCCCGGCGCAACCTCCCCTCCCAAATTTTCTCAACGGATTTACACTGATCTCAAAAATGGTCCAGATGAAAGCAAGAAAAACGTCTGGAAATTCTCATGTCTGTTACAGAGAACACTGGAAAACAGTGTTGATATATTACAGCTCAGGCCTTTACTGCATTGGACAGGGTCTGCACTGGGATAGCACCGCAGTAAGGTGCGTTACATGTTGAAATCTTAAGTTTCATCTTACAGGAATTAGTCTCATACTGCAAAAATAAATAAATAAATAAAGTTTGGCTGTGTGCTACCAGGAGCTACCAGGCTACAGGTCAGTTACAAGAGAAGTCTTACAGTCTGCCCACATCAGAGCATCAACATGTTGGCAGCCAATGACTTTGCTGACATCATGACAAAGCCATAAATGGATAAACAGGTGGAGCGTTGGGAACTCTGTTGTGTGGCAAATGAAGCCTGAACATGTCCCTATCTTTGAGTCCCAACCAGCTAAACTAACACGTTAACCTCAGTTCAGGTGTTTATTAAATCAAATTCCTGAGGACTGCCCGCTGGATATCATAACAGTTTGCTTTGGTGTGGGCAATAAAAGTTATGAGCCACTTACTTTCCTCAGTAATCATGCATTAAATGGACTGAACGGATGAAGCTACCAACAAATACTACCAGTACATTAGCATGGGTCCGTTTTTAAAATGTTGGTTTAATTCACTCTCTTAGCAGTTATTCTAGTGAAGAACACAAGCAACAGTTTTTTTTTATTACTACATAAGGTCAATTGAGAGCATTTTTAATGCAAATGACCGTGAATGTGTAAGAGGATGGTGATTTAGGGCATGTGGGATTCATCAACAGCTGATATTTAGTGATACCACTACGGTTCTGGTGCCGTTAGATCTTTGGAATCTTAGATCTGGGAATGCCCTTGCACGGATGACATCATACCTGACCAGGCGTTTTCACTGTGTTTTGTACAGTAACACTACCTCTAACCTTGGTAATATGAAATTTGGGATTCCACAGGGGTCTGCCATAGGCCCCCTACTTTTCTCCCTTTATATAGAACCCCTTGGGCACATATTGTGGCGTTTTGGGCTTACCTTTCATTACTATGCTGATGATACTCAGTTATACATGCCAATGACTGCTGGTAATCTCATCCACATAAAATCCTTAGAAGATTGCTTTGCATCAGTGAAAAGCCAGATGTCTAGCAATTTCTTACTTTTAAACTCTGATAAGACTGAAATGATGGTTCTTGATCCAGTGAGACATCAACATCAATTTGACCAGTTAGGCCTAAGCTCGTGTGTCATACATCACACTGACAAAGTGAGGAACCTTGGGGTAATTTTTGATCCTATGTTGTCTTTCAACCTCCATATTAGAGATATTATGAGGACTGCTTTCTTCCACCTGCGAAATATAGCGAAGAATCGTCCCATCCTGTCTATGGCTGATGCTGAGACTCTGATTCATGTGTTTTTCTCTTCTAGATTGAACTACTGCAATGTTCCATTTTCTGGTTTACTGCAGTCCAGCATTAGGGGTCTCCAACTGGTTCAAAATGCTGCTACCAGACTTTTGACAGGAAGCAGAAAGTTTGACCACATTACACCCATTTTGGCATCCTGTCCCTGTGAGATCAGATTTTAAGGTTCTGCTATTAACCTATAAAATCATTCATGGACTAGCACCTCCCTACTTGGCTACACTACGTACCGACTCGGGCAGGACTACTTTGTGTCCCGAGGGTGAATAAAAAGTCTGCGGGTCACAGGGCTTTCTCGTATCATGCCCCTATTCTGTGGAATGATCTCCCTGCATCAATAAAACAGTCACATTCTGTAGAGACTTTAAAGTCCAGAATGAAGATGCACTTATTTTCCCTTTTGTATGGCTAGCATACTGGCATAGTATGTTGTTATGCTTTTGACCCTTTTCAAATGAATTTTATTAGCAAAGAGAGCAGGCTGCGGTCTCAACTTTATCTAAAGTCTGGGTCTTTTTTTGAAGCTTAGTGCGATCACCTTAGTATGTCTTCTGTTTTTCTTGTTGCTTAATGCTGACAAATTATACTGTATTTGTCATCTTTCTGCTGCCTGATTCTGTTTTTTCTCTCTGTTTAAGGTGCAACTCCTTCCAGAAATGGGAGTGGGTGTCTTCTTCTGCAGGCCTCCTGTCCTGTGCAAGAGCATGGACTCCAAAAATTTCCTGTATAATTGTATTGTCAATTGTGTCGGTAGAATAGACCAAGCAGAGGGTCACCCCTTTGAGTCTGGTCTGCTTGAGCGCCTTGAAGCAACTTTGTTGTGATTTGGTGCTATATAAATGAAATAAATTGAAATACTTGCTGCACTTACGGAGTTGCACAACAAAAAACATACATATCTCAGCATTAACTGAAGATTATGTGAATATCCTCATCAGTCACTCAGCTGAAGTTTCTTCAACTGATGCATTTCATCTTATCAGATAACAGCACTGGGTCTAAGTGCTGACTGTGTTAAGATGAAGCTGTGTCTGGTTTTTGTGGTTGTGCTGCTGCTGGCTCTCCATCTTTCACTGCAGGTGAGGAGCCAGAGTCTGAACAACACCGGTGACTCAGTGAATACAACTACAAACATGACGGTGGCTAGCTACTTCACAACGCCCAGTTTCAACGCTACAGCGAACACAGTCGAAGACAAATAAAGGTTTTCCAAAGAGCGAGGCCTTCACACTGCTGCTCTCAGTTGCACTCGTGCCCACTGTGGTACCTGGTGATGGCATTGGCACACGACACACCACCAAGTGGCTTTAATGAAATATCTATTTATATTATATAGTAATATGAATATAACACAGATTAGATTGATAACCAACATGTTTGTGTGTGTGTTTGTCTTTCTGTGGTGTTGTGAGCCATCTGTCATGCTGCTGGTTCCGTTCTGTCTTAGTATCCATGACCATCTAAATCTCTATATTCACACCTGGCAGGTCTCTAGGGATGGTACTCCAGGGTAGCCCCCTGCATTGAGAGACCATCTCACCGTCAGACCTGCCATTTTAATGCACCAACATCAAACTTTAGCAGGACCAGTGGGTAGTAACTTCTTGGGATAACCTCAGGATATTACCTCAGTAAGGTCCTGTGTTTTTTAATTGCACCTCATATGACTCCATGCTTTAGCAGGTCCTCACCAAGGACCTGTGGTTTTAATTGCACTTCATACGACCCCATATTTTAACAGATCCTCACCAAGGACCTGTGGTTTTAATGTACTCATCTCAAGCGCCTCAAACTAAGCAGGGTAAACAACATCAGTAATAATAAATCCAACGATATGTGTTCCTTGTGTGTCTTGTCTGGTCCTCTGTTATGTGTTATTTTGTCTATACTGTCCAGTGTGTAATTGTTATTCACTCGTGAATATTATTATGAATTCCTGAATTATATTACAATGGTATTGTATTATGTTACGTTTATATTTATATGTGTATGTGCATGTGTGTATATATACACTCAACAAAAATATAAACGCAACACTTTTGCTTTTGCTCCCATTTTGTATGAGATGAACTCAAAGATCTAAAACTTTTCCACATACACAATATCACCATTTCCCTCAAATATTGTTCACAAACCAGTCTAAATCTCTGATAGTGAGCACTTCTCCTTTGCTGAGATAATCAATCAATCAATCAACTTTTTTCTTATATAGCGCCAAATCACAACAAACAGTTGCCCCAAGGCGCTCCATATTGCAAGGCAAGGCCATACAATAACCATGAAAAACCCCAACGGTCAAAACGACCCCCTATGAGCAAGCACTTGGCCACAGTGGGAAGGAAAAACTCCCTTTTAACAGGAAGAAACCTCCAGCAGAACCAGGCTCAGGGAGGGGCAGTCTTCTGCTGAGACTGGTTGGGGCTGAGGGAAAGAACCAGGAAAAAGACATGCCGAGAAGGGGGGCAGAGATCGATCACTAATGATTAAATGCAGAGTGATGCATACGGAGCAAAAAAAGAAAGAAACAGTGCATCATGGGAACCCCCCACAGTCTACGTCTAAAGCAACATAACCAAGGGATGGTCCAGGGTCACCCGATCCAGCCCTAACTATAAGCCTTAGCGAAAAGGAAAGTTTTAAGCCTAATCTTAAAAGTAGAGAGGGTATCTGTCTCCCTGATCTGAATTGGGAGCTGGTTCCACAGGAGAGGAGCCTGAAAGCTGAAGGCTCTGCCTCCCATTCTACTCTTACAAACCCTAGGAACCACAAGTAAGCCCGCAGTCTGAGAGCGAAGCGCTCTAATGGGGTAATATGGTACTACGAGGTCCCTAAGATAAGATGGGACCTGATTATTCAAAACCTTATAAGTAAGAAGAAGAATTTTAAATTCTATTCTAGAATGAACAGGAAGCCAATGAAGAGAGGCCAACACGGGTGAGATATGCTCTCTCCTGCTAGTCCCCGTCAGTACTCTAGCTGCAGCATTCTGAACCAACTGAAGGCTTTTTAGGGAACTTTTAGGACAACCTGATAATAATGAATTACAATAGTCCAACCTGCATGCATGAATTAGTTTTTCAGCATCACTCTGAGACAAGACCTTTCTGATTTTAGAAATATTGCGTAAATGCAAAAAGGCAGTCCTACATATTTGTTTAATATGCGCTTTGAATGACATATCCTGATCAAAAATAACTCCAAGATTTCTCACAGTATTACTAGAGATCAGGGAAATGCCATCCAGAGTAACGATCTGGTTAGACACCATGCTTCTAAGATTTGTGGGGCCAAGTACAATAACTTCAGTTTTATCTGAGTTTAAAAGCAGGAAATTAGAGGTCATCCATGTCTTTATGTCTGTAAGACAATCCTGCAGTTTAGCTAATTGGTGTGTATCCTCTGGCTTCATGGATAGATAAAGCTGGGTATCATCTGCGTAACAATGAAAATTTAAGCAATACCGTCTAATCCATCCCACCTCACAGGTGTGCCATATCAAGATGCTGATTAGACACCATGATTAGTGCACAGGTGTGCCTTAGACTGCCCACAATAAAAGGCCACTCTGAAAGGTGCAGTTTTATCACACAGCACAATGCCACGGATGTCGCAAGATTTGAGGGAGCGTGCAATTGGCATGCTGACAGCAGGAATGTCAACCAGAGCTGTTGCTCGTGTATTGAATGTTCATTTCTCTACCATAAGTCATCTCCAAAGGCCTTTCAGAGAATTTGGCAGTACATCCAACCAGCCTCACAACCGCAGACCACATGTAACTACACCAGCCCAGGACCTCCACATCCAGCATGTTCACCTCCAAGATCGTCTGAGACCAGCCACTCGGACAGCTGCTGAAACAATCGGTTTGCATAACCAAAGAATTTCTGCACAAACTGTCAGAAACCGTCTCAGGGAAGCTCATCTGCATGCTCGTCGTCCTTATCGGGGTCTCGACCTGACTCCAGTTTGTCGTCGTAACCGACTTGAGTGGGCAAATGCTCACATTCGCTGGCGTTTGGCACGTTGGAGAGGTGTTCTCTTCACGGATGAATCCCGGTTCACACTGTCCAGGGAAGATGGCAGACAGCGTGTGTGGCGTCATGTGGGTGAGCAGTTGTCTGATGTCAGTGTTGTGGATCGGGTGGCCCATGGTGGTGGTGGGGTTATGGTATGGGCAGGCGTCTGTTATGGACAAAGAACACAGGTGCATTTTATTGATGACATTTTGAATGCACAGAGATACTGTGACGAGATCCTGAGGCCCATTGTTGTGCCATACATCCAAGAACATCACCTCATGTTGCAGCAGGTTAATGCACGGCCCCATGTTGCAAGGATCTGTACACAATTCTTGGAAGCTGAAAATGTCCCAGTTCTTGCATGGCCGGCATACTCACCGGACATGTCACCCATTGAGCATGTTTGGGATGCTCTGGACCGGCGTATACGACAGCGTGTACCAGTTCCTGCCAATATCCAGCAACTTCGCACAGCCATTGAAGATGAGTGGACCAACATTCCACAGGCCACAATTGACAACCTGATCAACTCAGAGGATGTACTTCCTGCGGCAGCTGAAGAAGGCCAAGCTGCCTGTCCAGCTGATGGTGCAGTTCTACACGGCCATCATCGAGTCCATCCTCTGCTCCTCCATCACGGTGTGGTACGCCGGGGCCACAGCCAGGGACGGACACAGACTGCAGCGCATTGTGGCCTCTGCTGAGAAGGTGATCGGCTGTAGCCTTCCATCTCTCCACGACCTACACGTCTCTAGGACTCTGGGCCGAGCAGGTCGGATCACAGCTGACCCTTCTCACCCTGCACACGGTCTGTTCAAACCACCGGACCAGAACCTCCCGCCATAAGAACAGTTTCTTCCCCTCTGCGGTTAGACTCATGAACTCCTCATAACTCAGTCACTTTAAGCTTAACTCTGTCACTTTATCATCTTATCACGGGTCACTTTAGACAGTGTACTTTGGTTTTTAATTGCACTCCTCCCACTGCACTGTTTTTTCTGTTTCTCTGTTTTTCTGTTGCACACAGCCTTTCATATTTCTTTTTTTTTATCTTAGATTTTATCTTATTTTGACACATATGTTATATTTTATCTTAGCATTTTATCTCTTCTTAATGTTGCACCATTGTACCGAAGCAAATTCCTAGTCTGTGAATCCTGTTCACTGGCAATGGCAATAAACTTCTTCTGATTCTGATCTGAACTCTATGCAAAGGAGATGTGTTGCACTGCATGAGGCAAATGGTGGTCACACCAGATACTGACTGGTATCCCCCCCCCAATAAAACAAAACTGCACCTTTCAGAGTGGCCTTTTATTGTGGGCAGTCTAAGGCACACCTGTGCACTAATCATGGTGTCTAATCAGCATCTTGATATGGCACACCTGTGAGGTGGGATGGATTATCTCAGCAAAGGAGAAGTGCTCACTATCACAGATTTAGACTGGTTTGTGAACAATATTTGAGGGAAATGGTGATATTGTAAATGTGGAAAAAGTTTTAGATCTTTGAGTTCATCTCATATAAAATGGGAGCAAACCAAAAGTGTTGCGTTTATATTTTTGTTGAGTGTATATATATATATATATATATGTGTGTATGTATGTATGTGTATGTATATGTATATATATGTATGGGTGTGTTCATATGTATGTGTGTGTGGGTGTATGTTCACATACATATATAATTGTATTATTTATATGCTTTATATATTATATATGAAACATTAAGCTCAAAATGACGGCAACCGTGTAATTTAATTTAATTGAGGATGGAATTGGGGGTGGGAGTCAATAAGCTTGTCTTCATCCCACTCCTTTCCAAGTTGATTCTGTTTGTGTTATGTTAATTCATTTATGCCTTTTTTTTGTCTTTATTAATTTTGTTTTTTCTTTTCACCATTTTATGAACAGTGTCAAGTGTGTACATAAAACTGTACTATTTGTTTATATTGTTTATATTATTGTTTATATATTATGTTGACTTGGAATAAACAAACAAACAGCTGAATATATGTACATCTAATGCTGCGTTCACACCGGGCGCAACGTGAGCGACAGCAGCAACAGGTTGCCATGTAATCCCTATGGAACGATGCGTTTTGGCGCCAAGTCACGCAGCACGACGCGATGGGCGCGAGTGAAGCGATGCAAGTGAAGCGATTTTGAGCGATTGGCGCATTTGTGGCACGATATTGCGTCGCATCACGTCGCGTTGCCCTCTTTCCCAAGTTGAAAAATCTGAACTTTTTCGTCTCTTCGCGCCACGATGACCAATCAGGGACTGAATATGTAGTGACGTGGAGATGTCTGGAGTTTGACTGAAGATGTGAACATGTCCTGTATCTGGTAGCAACCTGTGAGCAGGACTTATGTCTCTTTTGTCCTTTATTTCACAATTATGACAGAGTTTTTGGAGCAAGCAGCAGCACCACAGCAGTGGGAGAGGAGTTTCTTTCTCTTTTTACTTTACGTGCGCGCGCGAGCGAATCGTCCGTGGAGATTATTTTACTTATTAACTACACAGATGTATAATAAAGCAAATGGTGACTGGTTTCTAAACACAATTATGACAGAGTTTTTGGAGCGAGCAGCAGCCCTGCAGCAGCGGGGAGCAGAGTTTTTTGGAGTTTTCGGAGTGCCAGGGGACAAGTTGGGACATGCCCAGCTCTACACAATTTCTCCTATACTCACTGGGCTGGTAAGCACTGAAAGCCGAGATAGGCATGCAGGCACTCCGAAACGGAGGTGTTCTTTGTCTCGCTCGATCAGCGAATCGGTCCTGACGCGCGAAGTCTCCGCGCGGCTTTCCATGACAAAATCTCTTGTTAAAAGTGAAATCTGCCGGAAAATGGCTGATGTCCAGCTCTTGTGATAACCAGAGAAATTGCTCACGACGGTCCCAGCTCCACAAAGCCATCCGTTTAGAAATGATGTGGTGTTTTCTGCCTCTCGATGGCGGCTCGGAGCGCGGAGCGCCGTGCGCCATTGTGGAGCGTCCTTAAAGCTGTAGTAACAGTCCTTATTCTCTGTGAAGCCCGTAAAATTTTCACCGAAAGCCAGATACATTTTTCAGATGGTTTCCAGCTGCTTGTCTCTAACAGTTTCTGAAAAAATTCTGATGGAAAAAAAGCCCAAATCATTCCGCCATTTCCTGACAATGAAAATCCGACGAGGGGGCTGGACCACTCCTCCCACAAGGCGTGCTCACAGGCGAATGACGCAACCGACAGGCATGGAAAAACTCACGAATGCGCATGAAGGTTCAAGCTTGGCTGACGTAAAAACATATGAATCAAATCCATATAGTTTTTGAAAAAAAATAAAAAGGTACGATACTTTTCTCACAGACCTCGTATACATACATATACATACACACACACACACACACACACAGACACATATATATAAAAACTTATTTACTGTTTCATTTAAAGACCAGAGTGACTTACTATATTCTTCTGAACAGCATATTCCTCTGTCCATTTTCTGGCTTTGTCCATGAACAGCTGCTTGCTGTATTTGAACTCCGCCGACTTAAAAAGAAGAAGAAAATTAACACGTATCATTTACAAGGGACTTTCACAACTGTTCAGTGTATCACAATCTAAATCAGAGAATGCCAATTATGCACCATGAAAGACCAACATTCTGCAGGTTTTAATTATAAACTGTCTCACACCAAATGTGTTGGGAGGTGCATGGACGCTGCGGAGTGTGTTGATTTTCTTATCGGCAGCTCCATCTGCCTTCACAACAAAAGCAAAGTTTACAGCATTTTGCACTTAGGGACAGACAAAACAGGCAATGACTTTCTGCTGAGAATGCAGAGTTTTCTACATTTCTGTTCTGGCTGCTCGAACAAGTCTCAAATTTGCCATATTTGTTAACATACATTACTCTGGTAAATAAAAAAAGAGCATTTGTAGTCACCCTGCAAATGATCAACGGAAGATTTGCAGCAAATGCAGAAGAACTAGTGGAGTTTGTAAATGAGCTCTGTAAGCACCAGGAGGGGAGACAGACTTATCGGGCCGACACTCCAACATTCTCTACATGTGGACAAATTACACAGAGCCAGTTTGTCCAGTGGAGCATCTGACTGTTTGTCTGAGGTGTGTCATTAACATGAAAATAAAATGTGATGCAAGTGCATGACTGAGCACTCCTTTAGTCTTTTTAGGCTAACATTACCCAAGCCTTTAGCAGCAGGTAGTTACGATAAAATACCATGTGCAAAACTAGAATGAGCTATCTGGCGCGCACACACACACACGCCTCTGCAGTTTGGGAGGGTTTTTCAATTTGTCAGCATCCATGTTGGGTAGAAAACCTCGTTTCTATAGACGGCAGAAAAGTGTGTAACAAATGAATTTAGCTTAACTTTGATTGCATCATGTTGATGCCACGCAGTGTCGCACATGCACAGCTGAGCAGCACTGAGCAATGGCCTAGACGCTGCTTTGCTTGGTGCTGGTTTCTGCACAAGGCTGGCCATTGTAAACCAATTGGTTTGAGTGCGGCACACACCGTGATGCGTGTTTGGTGTAAGGCCCATTAACAGGTTACAGTTGGTACACCGCCTGCTGCAGAGGTGTCTCAGATGTGTGGCGCATTGCATCTGCTGTGCCTCTCTAAGTATTTAGAGACAACAACAGAGAACATCAGCACTGTGCCGTGTGTCTGTTTGGTGGAGGGACGAGAGGGACGAGAGGGAGAATACAAAGTGAATACAATCATACTCGGCTCTAAAATGTGACAAGGTTTTATCTTTTTTTTTTCCATGTACGTACGTACTGGTGCTCTGAAATTTAAAACTGAGTGAAATGCAGGCCACATGCAGACAGAAAGAATCATAGCATTTTTGTTTGTGTGTTTTGTTATTTAATATGTTGACTATAACAGCCAGCAGCTTCTCATGATGTCGGCGGCAATTTCAGTGGCTGCTACTGTTATGGAACACACTGAACGCTATCTGGATATCCAAGAAGTCAATTCCCTTCACTTTTCTCAGCACTCATTCATGAAACCTAGAGTTTTATGAGCCACCGGATTCCAATTATAAAGATTATCTATAAAAAAAACAAGAAGGAAAGCTGTTAGTCAAGATGGCAAATCTACAGTGGGAAAAATAAGTATTAATCATGTCACCATTTTTCTCAGTAAATATATTTCTGAAGATGCTATTGACATAAAATGCTTGCCAGATGTCGCTAACAACCCAAGTAATCCACAATTGCAAAGAAACTAAAACAAATATGTACAGAAATTAAGTTGTAATAAAATGGAATGACAGAGAAAACCTAATTGAACACACTTGCTGAAATTTATTTACTTTGTATTAAAAGCCTTTGTTGGTAATGACAGCTTCAAGATGGCTCCAGTGGAGAAACTAGTCTCATGCATTGCTCAGGTGTGATTTTGACCCATTCTTCCACACAAACAGTCTTCAAATCCTGGAGGTTCCATGGACCTCTTCTATGAACTCTGAACTTTAGTTCTTTCCATAGACTTTCTATTGGATGCAAGTCAGGTGATCGGCTGGGCCATTCTAGCAGCTTTATTTTCATTCTCTGAAGCCAGTTAAGTTTCCTTGGCTGTATATTTGGGATCATTGTCTTACTGAAATGTCCACCCTCATTTCATCTTCAACATCCTGGTTTTGATGTGATTTGATCATTTATTTAGTCCCCATGGGGGCAATTCAGGTGCAGTCAGCAGTAAAAATTACATTACATTCATAAAACCACATCATACAAATTCATAAAAAACATAAAAACACAGCAGAATAAATATATAAAACAAGAGCCCAGAAATAAGGTGCGAGTCAGTATAGACTTAAGTGCAACAGTGAGTCCTTAGGTGTTATTTAGGAGAGCAATGGCTGTGGGAATAAAAGAGTTTTTTAGTCTGTTGGTTCTGCACCTGGGCATTACCAAGCGTCTGCCTGAGGGCAGAAACTTAAATTGTGGGTGCAGAGGGTGTGCAGAATCGGCCGTAATTTTCCTGGCTTTTGACACAACCCTTGTTTTAAAAAGGTCCATAATGTCCATGCACTGAGTTCCCACAATTTTACCACATTCCTTGACAATATTACAAAGATGATTGTGATTCTTAAGGTTCAATAGGTTAAGCCAACACAGGAAGGAAAAGGTTAACACAGACTCCACAAAGCAACTGTAGAACATTTTCATGAAGACACCATCTACATTATAATTCCGTTTTCGCAGAAAGTGCATTCTCTGATGAGCCTTACTGCACACTGCATCAACCTGCAATTCAAAGGATAATTTATTGTCAATTTGGGTGTCCAGATACTTATAATTCTCAACAATATCTATGGGCTTCCCATCAATGGACATATGATTCAGAACAGGTGGTGTTTTCCTGAAATCAATGTGCATTTCTTTGGTTTTATCCACATTTATATGTAGAAAAGATGAATGGCACCACTCTAAAAAGTCCAGCAAGACCAAACTATAGTCTGTGGAGTCATCACCGTGCAAAAGGGACAGGATGACTGAATCATCTGCATATTTTATGATGTGATGATTATCATGTTGGCTTTGACAGAGATTAGTATAAAAAAACAAACAACAAAGGAGATAAAATGCAGCCCTGAGGGACTCCAGTGGTTGATACAACAGCATCAGAGAGAGTTTCATTAACTCTGACTCTGCGATCTGTTTGTTAAAAAGTCAATAATCCATAAGATTAGGCCAACATCAATATTCATGTCTCTTAATCGCTCTGCCAATACATATGGTTGTATGCAGTTAAAAGCAGAGGAGAAATCAATAAACAACATCCGAATAAAGGTATCTGCACCTTCAAGATTCTGCAAAGCCAGATTGAGTAGAGTGGAGATCGCATCATCCACGCCCCTGGTTGATGAGATTTTTAATCAAGAATATCTCTGTACATGTTTTTCCATTCATCCTTCAATTATATGGCGTTGGCCAGTGCCGTATGCTGCAAAACAGCCCCACACCATGATGTTCCCATCTCCAAACTTCACTGTTGGTGTGGTGTGCAGTGTCATTTATGGTGTGTATTATGACATCCCAAGAGTTCAATTGTGGTCTCATCTGACCAGACTATATTCTCCCAGTATTTCACAGGCTTGTTTAAATTTTGTGCAGCAAACTTTAAATGAACTTAAATTCAACAAGCAGTGGAGTCTTGTGTGGTGAGCGTGCATACAGGTTGTGGTGGTTGAGTGAATTACTTCTTGTTTTCTTTGAAACAACTGTACCTGCTAATTCTCTGTCTTTCTGAAGCTATCCGCAAGTGGTCCTTGGTTCTTGGACAACTCTTCTGATAATTCTTTTTAGTCCTGTCAGAAATCTTACAAGCTTCTGGTTGTGGCCGGTTTATGGTGAAATGATCTTCTGTCCACTTTCAGTTTAAGGCCCCAACAGTGCTCAATGGAACATTCACAAGTTCAGAAATCCTTCTCTAACCAATGGCCAAAGGTCACGAAGACCTTGAGAGAGCTCTTTGTGTTTACCTATTATGAGATGTTTCTTGTGTGACACCTCGGTAATGAGGCACCTTTTTACAGGCCATCAGTTGGGATTGAATCAGGTGATATTAATTTGCACTGACAAGGGGCAAGACTGCTTTCTAATTACTGCCAGATTTCAGCTGGTGTCTTGGCTTTCCAAGTCTTTTTTTTTTCACATCCTTTTCTTCAGGTATCCAAACTTTCATTTCATATTATTACACATAACTTAAATTTATGGACATCTATGGTTTGATTTCTTTGCATGTGTGGATTACTTGAGTTGTTACCAACATGTGGCAAAATGTCATGTCATGTCAATAGCACCTTTAGAAATACATTTACTGAGAAAAATGGTGACATACAAATAAATTATTAAAAAAAAAATCATACATTGTGATTTCCAGATTATGTCTTTCACAGTGGACATGAACCTAAGATGACAATTTCAGACCCGTCCATGATTTCTAAGTGGGAGAACTTGCAAAATCGCAGGGTGTTCAAATACTTATTTTCCTCACTGTAAATATGAATCAAAGTTATGCTATCCTAACAGAACGTGTGAATGCAGGATACATGCGACTCACTATATCAGCCATGAGTGGATCATCAGGGTTAGGCTCAGCCATAAGCAGCTGAATGGACGTGAGGACTGTTGAAATGTTTAACGAGGGCTTCCATGCACCCTGAACAAAGTTTGAAACAAATGACACCATTAAGATGGTACACCCCAACTTCTAGAAGAAAGACAAAATTACCATTGAAATCTGGTCTTGAAATCTATGATAACATATGTAACTGTCAAACTGATTCCAGAAAGGACCAAGGGGGTGCAGGTTTTCTTTGCAAGCACCCATTCCACCAAGTGATTTCACTGATTAACATCACTCAGAGCAGATGTGACGAGATCATCAATTAAACTGAGGAGTTCATCAGATGTTGGAGTCGGTGGTCGCAAAGAAAACCAGCAAGCTCTTGGCCTTTTCTGGAATTAGTTTGACACCATTGTACAACCTTCGGTGGGAGCTTAAGGGCATCGTGGCAGATCCGTCCAGAGTTATCGATGTTTGGATGGTAGATAGGGGTCACAAATCGTACTGTGGGAGGCTCAAATGGATATCTACAAACAAAAAACACATACACACACAAAAAAATTAATGAATAAAAAACAAAACATAATAATATAACTGATATAGTTATACCATGGGAAAAATTTACCTCTCTGGGACCTTGATCTCCAAGGAGAAGATTCCTCCTTCATAAGGAGTTCCAGCAGCTCCTACTATCTCTGTAAAAGGAAAAAAAAAAAAAAAAAAAAATACATGCATGGTAAATGGACTGCATTTATATAGCGCTTTTCCATCTGCATCAGATGATCAAAGCGCTTTACAATTAGGCCTCACATTCACCCTGATGTCAGGGTGCTGCCATTCAAGGTGCTCACTACACACCGGGAGCAATAGGGGATTAAAGGCCTTGCCCAAGGGCCCTTAGTGATTTTCCAGTCAGGCGAGGATTTGAACCCATGATCTTCTGGACTCAAGCCCAACATCTTAACCACAAGACCATCACATGAATAACAATGAGATGACCATATATTAAAAACATACAATATTTACACAACCTGAGTGGATCCAACTCATCATTTGCAGTTTTTGTAAACAGCTGACACCAGCTGGAATTTGGGTTGACTTGCCCTCCTAGGATCTATCCTATGTATAGCAATTACAGTGTTAGCTGAATTTAATGGCGAGCAATGTGGCATGAGACTGGATTTCTCATTTCTTTAAAATAGGTACCAGACTGGTTATCATAGCAACATGTGTTTGGATTGGGTGTACACAGCAAATCACTTTAATGTAAACATTCATTCTCCTTTTGCAAGATACATCTGTATGGATATATGCATGTTTATATTTGTTTATAAAAATTTAAAAATAAACTTTAATAAAAAAAACCTTACACTGCAAACAAGTTTGTATAATTGTATTGTGAGAGTGCTTCTGAATAGAGTACACAAATATCAGCTACCAATGCATAGAATTTAAGGATATTAAATGTATTCAAACATATGCTTGATTAAATACAAAGTATGTACACCCTAAATAAAACACTGTTTTTAAGAACTGCCCATTTGACACAGTTTGTGTGATTGATGATGTAAAATCTAAGACATACTCAGACTTCAAAATGTTAATGCCACTTCTTGTCCTGTTTTTTTTTTAATGGCTGTAAAATTGATGATATATATTCAAAATTGCCCAGTTACTTACAGACCCTGAAAACTGAGGCACTATGGAAACAAACGGAAATAATTTCAAAACGGTGAAATTTTTTTGTTGAATTAAAACAGTCCACGCTGCAGACGCATATTGTTTCATTCAATTCACTGTGGTCACGTACAGAAACTAAATGACAAAAACTGTGTCACTGCCCAAATATTAAGGTAACTGCCTCAGATGAAATTAAAAAATATTTTCACCTCTACCGAGAACTATATATACGAGGGTAGGCTGAAAAGTTCTAGGGCTGACTATGATGCAGTTGTCGAATTGAACAAATTCAGGGTTATTTTTCTACATAGTCTCCCTGTAACTCCACACACTTCTTCCAGCGGTGCTTGAGTGCTTCGATTCCCTTGGCATAGAAGCTTTCATCTTGAGAGTCAAAATAGTCCTCAACAGCAGCCATCACCTCATCATTGCTCCGATAGTGCTTCCCAGCCAAGTTTTTTTTCAGGTTTGGGAACAGATGAAAGTCCGAGGGTGCCAAGTCAGGGGAGTATGGTGGGTGAGCTCCAAGTTCGAATCCACACTCGTGGATAGTGGCCATGGTCACTGTTGACTTGTGAGCTGGGGCATTGTCTTGATGGAACAGCACCCCTTTCATCAGCTTTCCTGGTCGCTTCTTTTTGATAGCCTCGCGTAACTGTCTCAGTAGGTTAGAATAGTACTGTCCATTTATGGTTTGTCCCTTTTCAAGACAGTCCATGAACACAATGCCCTTGGCATCCCAGAAAACTGAAACCATGACCTTCCCCGCAGATGAAACGACCTTGGCCTTCTTTGGAGGTGGTGACCTTGGGTGTTTCCACTGCACTGATTGTTTTTTTTGTCTCTGGTTCAAAGTGGTGAACCCAACACTCATCCTGGGTAAGAAAACGTTCCATGTAATTGGCTGGATCCTCTTCAAATTGTGCCAAGTTTGCCTTTGACATGACTAGCCTGGTGGGTTTCTGATCAGGCGTCAGAAGACGTGGCACCCACCGAGCTGACACCTTTGACATTCCAAGTTCTTCATGCAGAATGTGTTCAATTCTCTCACAGGATATTCCCACAGCATTTGCTAGCTGATTAATTGTCGATCGTCTGTCGTCCAGGACCATTTCATGAACAAGGTCAATGTTTTTCTGGGTTGTGGCTGTTGCAGGCCGCCCAGACCTTGGGTCGTCTTCAAGGCTCTCTCTGCCCCTCTTAAATTCAGCTGCCCACTTCTGCACTGTAGATATGGAGGGAGCTTCATCCCCTAATGTAGCAACCATATCCGCATGAATGTCCTTGGGCTTTAACCCCTTCTTATGCAGGTACTTAATCACACGGCGATGCCAGATTTTGTCCATTTTTGCCATTTCCCTCTACCACGAACTTTCAAACTTGGCTATGAACCACAAACTACCTCACAACCTGGAAAAAAATAACAGTCATCAGAAGAGTTGAACTTAATGCATGCCAAGTTTTATTGAAACGGCATTTCTCCTTCTTGGTGAGCCTTAGAACTTTTCAGCCTACCCTCGTGTGTGTGTGTGTGTATATATATATATATATACACACATATATATATATATATACACACATATATATATATATATACACACACATATATATATATATACACACACACACACACACACACACACACACACACACACACACACACACACATACATGTGTGTGTGCAACCATTTATTTTGTTGATGCAGCGGCTTGACCCACAAAATCCTTACGTGCAATGAGCTCATCTGTTCGATCTTCACTCTGCCAGCATGTTATCCCAGGAGGAGGCTCAGTGCTCAGCATCCGAAGCTCACGTTTCAAACGGGAGATCCTCTGCATGGTGCTGAACGAAGCTGGAACGCACAGGAAAGATTCAATGCCACGAAGCAAACATTTAACTTCTGACAAAAAGCATTAATTTTACTGCAGCTAAATATCTTTATTCAGGACATACTGACGAATCTCAGTATGGGGAACAGATATTTGTGTCTATTTACAACACAGTTCTCACACCTCATGTTTTGATCCGGGGGCATCGAACCCTGGACCTTCTTGCTGTGAAACAAGAGCGCTAACTACGACTGCACCGTGTAGCTATTAGCATTTCTAATTAGCAAACAAAACTAATGCTGTTTTCAGAAATAAAGTCGGAAAAAAATAAGCGCGTTTATTAAGGACATAGAAACAGCCTGTAACAGTTATTGATCTTACATTTTAACAATTTATACTCACTAAATGTATTTCAAACCTCAATATTTTTGGTCGCCGTCAAAGCTCACAAAACTAAACTAACTAAACTTCCCGCTCCTTCTTCTTCTTCTTCTTCTTCTTCTTCGCCTTCTTTTCTCGTAATCACTTCCGGCTACACATAGACATTATAAAGAGCAGACGCAGCATCGGGGCCGCCATCTTGGACCGGTCATTCCGCCCGCTCCACTCAGTGCTGTTCAACAAGCGCAGCGCATTTAATCCATCCCAACTCTCTGAATACGAAACTGATTTTCACGCGGGTTTTTTTCCTGCAAACATCACACATTCAAATTCAAATTCAAATTTATTAATTTATATAGCGCCAATTCACGACAATATCGTCTCAAGGCGCTTCACAACATAAAAACAGTTAAAAATTTAAAACACAATAAAAACAACCATAAGAAAAAAAACAGCAGTAAAAAAGTACAAGATTAAAAACACATTATAACACTAATGATAAAACAGGGAAAATAAATGAGTCTTTAAACGTGATTTAAAAGTCTCCACAGTGTCCGACTGCCGAATGTGTGCCGGCAGATCGTTCCACAGAGCTGGGGCACGATGCAGAGTGGTGCATACAGAGCAAAAAGAGAAAGAAACACTCAGTGCATCATGGGAACCCCCCAGCAGTCTATAGCAGCATAACTAAGGGATGGTTCAGGGTCACATGATCCAGCCCTAACTATAAGCTTTAGTAAAAAGGAAAGTTTTAAGCCTAATCTTAAAAGTAGAGAGGGTGTCTGTCTCCCTGATCTGAATTGGGAGCTGGTTCCACAGGAGAGGAGCCTGAAAGCTGAAGGCTCTGCCTCCCATTCTACTCTTACAAACCCTAGGAACTACAAGTAAGCCTGCAGTCTGAGAGCGAAGCGCTCTATTGGGGTGATATGGTACTACGAGGTCCCTAAGATAAGATGGGACCTGATTATTCAAAACCTTATAAGTAAGAAGAAGAATTTTAAATTCTATTCTAGAATTAACAGGAAGCCAATGAAGAGAGGCCAATATGGGTGAGATATGCTCTCTCCTTCTAGTCCCCGTTAGTACTCTAGCTGCAGCATTTTGAATTAACTGAAGGCTTTTCAGGAAACTTTTAGGACAACCTGATAATAATGAATTACAATAGTCCAGCCTAGAGGAAATAAATGCATGAATTAGTTTTTCAGCATCACTCTGAGACAAGACCTTTCTAATTTTAGAGATATTGCGTAAATGCAAAAAAGCAGTCCTAAATATTTGTTTAATATGCGCATTGAATGACATATCCTGATCAAAAATGACTCCAAGATTTCTCACAGTATTACTAGAGGTCAGGGTAATGCCATCCAGAGTAAGGATCTGGTTAGACACCATGTTTCTAAGATTTGTGGGGCCAAGTACAATAACTTTAGTTTTATCTGAGTTTAAAAGCAGGAAATTAGAGGTCATCCATGTCTTTATGTCTGTAAGACAATCCTGCAGTTTAGCTAATTGGTGTGTGTCCTCTGGCTTCATGGATAGATAAAGCTGGGTATCATCTGCGTAACAATGAAAATTTAAGCAATGCCGTCTAATAATACTGCCTAAGGGAAGCATGTATAAAGTGAATAAAATTGGTCCTAGCACAGAACCTTGTGGAACTCCATAATTAATCTTAGTCTGTGAAGAAGATTCCCCATTTACATGAACAAATTGTAATCTATTAGATAAATATGATTCAAACCACCGCAGCGCAGTGCCTTTAATACCTATGGCATGCTCTAATCTCTGTAATACAATTTTATGGTCAACAGTATCAAAAGCAGCACTGAGGTCTAACAGAACAAGCACAGAGATGAGTCCACTGTCTGAGGCCATAAGAAGATAATTTGTAACCTTCACTAATGCTGTTTCTGTACTATGATGAATTCTAAAACCTGACTGAAACTCTTCAAATAGACCATTCCTCTGCAGATGATCAGTTAGCTGTTTTACAACTACCCTTTCAAGAATTTTTGAGAGAAAAGGAAGGTTGGAGATTGGCCTATAATTAGCTAAGATAGCTGGGTCAAGTGATGGCTTTTTAAGTAATGGTTTAATTACTGCCACCTTAAAAGCCTGTGGTACATAACCAACTAACAAAGATAGATTGATCATATTTAAGATCGAAGCATTAATTAATGGTAGGGCTTCCTTGAGCAGCCTGGTAGGAATGGGGTCTAATAGACATGTTGATGGTTTGGAGGAAGTAACTAATGAAAATAACTCAGAACAATCGGAGAGAAAGAGTCTAACCAAATACAGGCATCACTGAAAGCAGCCAAAGATAACGATACGTCTTTGTGATGGTTATGAGTAATTTTTTCTCTAATAGTTTAAATTTATTTAAAATGAATATATATATATATATATAGAGAGAGAGAGAGAGAGAGAGAGCGAGAGGAGTATCAATATGAGCTATATATCAGATATCAATATAATTCATATATATATATATATATATATATATATATATATATATATATATATATATATATATATATATATACATCAGAGAAAAGCATAATATATATATAATATATACAAATCATATATAGAGTATCAACATCATTCATACATATACATAAAAAGTTATATATCACAAAATTATAAAATATACAAATCACATAGCATATCAATATACTTCATATAAGGACAGAGACAGTTCCAAGGCTGTACAAAGCAGAGAGAATAAAATGTAATGTGAATGTAAATTGTCAAATTAACACAAGAACATGACATCCCCGCCCCAAACCATATTTACACATGTGCAAACTTGCTCGTGAAAGTTTTACCGCTAAAAGCCCTAAAAGAGGACCGTATACAGAGCCCTCTGCAGCTCTCAGCACCTTATTAGAATACTACTAATAATAATGCATTATATTCATATAGCGCTTTACACAGTGCTAGAAGACACTTTATAGAACAGAGAAAATAACAAAGAACAAAGCAACTTGATTAAAGAAAGATAAAAAATAAAAAGAATATAAAATCAAACCTTTACTGTGCCCTGTAGCATCACTACGATGACCGGTCCAAGATGGCGGCCGCATTTCTTGCGCCCCAGCAACCAAGGCGGCGTTATCACCACGCTTCTGGAGTGGGTCTTCTTCTTCTGTCGGGTTTATTGGCGGTTTGCAAATGGACATGGTGCATTACCGCCACCAACTGTTTGGGTAAGATATGTAAGGAAATGGAGAGATAAGAGGAGAGGAAGAAAACAAAAGGTGGGGGGAAATGCATTGGATTATATTCTATTGAATAACCCTGTTCCCTTTAAATATGCAATTACATGCCTCCAAGCAGGTGGTGCAAGTGTAGGAAAAAAGTAATCCCTGAAGTGCTAAAATGGTCTGTCCTCGAACTCTGGCATCGTCAAATAGAATTCTTTGCTGTCTGTTATATGCTTGGAACTCCAGCAACACGTGCTCAAGAGTCTCCCTTCTGCTGCATCTCAGACACTGACTGGTTTCGTGTTTTCCAATGATGCTGCTGGAGTGGGTCTGCACAGACCCGGAGCCAGACACAGATTTGTGGATGGCCTTGCATTGCTCTGAGGGGGCACCTTTTTTTAGGCCAGAAGTGTAAAGTCCTATTTAATCAGGGCTTTCTCCTCTCAGATATTTAAAAATGTGAACTCTTGCAATTATGATGTAGTTTGAGATGGAAAGCGCAATCTTCTCATGTGTGACTCACGTGAACAAAGCTCAGGGCTGTAGCACAAGGGCAGGCTACACGCATGTGAGCACAGCTTAAATACACCTCTAATATTGGGCTACTGAACAGGATTTAAAAACTTCATGCACTTCCTTTATGCACCAAATGCAAGTATAGGTGAAACATTCTCTAGACACTTTATTATTGTTGCCAGGAGGACACACAACTCATGCCCAATGTGAGTTATCCCTAACGGTGAAATTCACAGTTTCTTTCACTCTCTTCTCAGACCCTCCATGGTTCTTGATTAAAGGAAAGACTTATAGCCAACTTTTAGTTCAGAATACGTAGTTCTTTTACTTCTCACTCTCCTTCCCAGCAAGGTTCAGTAGTGGTAGCACATTTTATTCAATGGATTGAAAAAAAAAAAGATACCTCGTTATTATGAGAAAAGGTGCAGTATGTTTATGTGCAGTATGTGGTTCTGAGCAAAGCACGAATCAATGTGGCACCTTTCCTGATCTCATAATTATGAGATATATTAAGTATGAGAAAAGATCTCATAATTAAAAGATCTTTTCTCACAGTTACGATGCTGTAATTAGGAGAAAAGATCTCGTAATTATGAGCCATGGCAAAAAGGGGCCCAGTACAGGCATATTTAAATATTATTATTATTATGATTATGAATATCAGTAACCTCACCAGATGAATGAAGTCTATTGAGTAACCTTATATCTTGTGACCTTATATCTTATTCATTGACCTCACATTTTATTTCTTACATGGCAGCACGATGGATTAGTGGTTAGCACTGTTATCTCACAGCATGAAGGGCGTGGGTTCACTTCTCACCTTGGATCTTTCCAGAGGTGGGACGAAGTCACCGTCAAGTCATTCTCAAGTCATCAATCAGCAAGTCCAAAGTCAAGTCTCAAGTCAGCTTGCAAACAATTGGTGGTCATTATGACTTGAGACTTGACTTGGGACTTGCTGATTGATGACTTGAGAATGACTTGACGGTGACTTCGTCCCACCTCTGGGTCTTTCTGTGTGGAGTTTGCATGTTCTCCCCTTGTTTGCGTGGGTTCCCTCCGGGTGCTCCGGCTTCCTCCCACATCCATTCAGTTTAGGTGGATTGGAAACTTGTCTGTAGGTGTGAGTGCAGGTGTGAATGTGTTTGTCTAAATGTAGCCCTGCGATAGACTGGCGTCCTGTCCAGAGTGTACCCTGCCTCATGCCCTATGACTGCTGGGATAGGCTCCAGCACCCCATGACCCTTAACTGGAGAAAGCAGGTTTAGAAAATGCATGAATGGATGTTTATTGCATCTTTAGTACATACTACCTTAGTGTTTTTTTAACTGTACTTGACCTGAAAAGTTTACACACACACAGAAATGATCACAGGAGAAACTGAATTTCTTTATCCTGCAGGAGAGGAGGAACGAGAAGCTCCTTCAGAAAGAACTGTCGTCCGTCCTGAAGGTCCCACCCCTTGCCTCTCCTTTTTATTGAATATCGTTACATACAGCATATAGGAATGACGATATCACAAAACAATGAAAAGACAGAAAGTCTGGTCTTACTCTGATATGAGCCGATGTCAGTTTGTACTGTTCCTGTCCAAGGATGAACTATTAATCAAAAGTACATATCTGCGATTAGTTAATCATGACCCCAGCCAGCCAGTCTGACATTGTAGATAGATGACCTGCACATTGAATGGACAGACGTCATATGCTCACTGTTAGACAGTCTTAATGCACTTGAATCATTCAGCGTATATGATTGCTTTTGTCACTAAGTAATTACTTAAAGGAATAATGATACATAAGCTTTTACACCTGCATATATGCATATATGAAAAATAGAGAACAGAAATCAAAGACATGATTACAGAGAGCACATCAAAGTGAAGACATTAATATTTGATAATACATATATCGACAATAAAGAGAAAAACCCTGTCAGTACTTTATTGCATTTAATGGACCCTTATACTAAGATGACTTAATTTCCCTCAAAGGATTAATAAAGACATCCATCCATCGATCAAATGAATCATACATGTGCCGTGAATCAATGAGATAAAATTCCCTTTTAACATATGTGGTCATACATATTGTATACAAGATTAACATAAGTTGACCAGACAAAACATGAAATATAATGGGTTCAAACTGTCTGCAGTGAAATATAAGTCATACTAAATGTCAGAATCCTTGCCTTTTTTCATTTTCCATACTCTCCCAATTTTTCTTCTGATTTGAGGGTGTAGAATAATTGTAATCATATAATGTACAACTTTAATGATGAAGTACAGGACACACAGGGAAGCAGGATTAGTCAGAAAACTGGGATTTCTTTATTGGTTTGATTTAACTGCAGCATAAGGAGTTCCCAGCAGGTTTCAGGGTACCTACAGGCAGTGGTGGGCACAGATAACCAAAAAATTAACTTCGATAACAGATAATCAGATAACTGAAAAGTTATCTTTGATAAAGATAAACTGATAAACCACCCAAAAATGTATCGGAAGTAACAGATAACCGATAAATTCCAGTATTGTTTCTAGTATATTTGCAACTACTAATAAACTGAATTTGAGTTTTAACGCCACGATTGCTTCTGGAAACAGCAAAGCAACAGCAGACCCAAACAATGAACCCACACTTCTATGTATAAACACCCTGCCTCCTGCTGGAAATTTTTATTTACTACACAGCTTACAGTGCAGAGGCAAGTTGAGAGCCGTCACCAAGCCCAATTCCCTACCAATCACAGCGCTCTGGTCAGGTGGAGGTCTTGGAAAATAAAGTCACACTGACTTATGGTTTGGTGTATAAATAAATGAATACTGATAGAATAACTCCATTAATGTCAATTCTGTCATTTGTACAAAGTTAAAATATAACATATATCTTTTAATGTTGAATAATGCACTAATTCTGAGGTTTTGTAACAAACACAGACAGATCGCAAAGGATTCTGGGTAAAATGTACCTCTTCTAAACACTGATTGGTTCAGTCATTCACTATGTAAATCAACATGTTAATGTGACGTGTGTCGTGTGTTTGTATTTACATATGTGCTTTTGTAAAATATTCCATTTTTTATTTGTAAAAACAGGCATTTTTACAGAGCCCTGGAAGTGTCATCACAACATGTTTTGCATGTGGAGAGAATGTTCAGATGATTTTTCATTCATGTGAGAATTTTTTGGACCGGGTTTCAGGTTAATCGCGCGTCCTGCATCGTGTAGTGTACATGTAAGTGAGTACATGTAGTGAGTAATAAGCTGCATTTAACATCTCACGACCACCTCCTGATTGCTGATCGTATGGTCGAATGAAAATCAAACCTGTTTGATATTATTCTGGTCGGCCGTCGTGAGGGTTTCCTACTGCTGAGTGAGGGGCAACAAGCATCCTACTGCTCGCACTGTGCATGTGCAAACACCGCAGAGCTGTCTTGTAATTTTTTTTGTCGTTTTGTTTTTAAACGTTGATGTCTCCCATCGAGAGTTTTTGTAAATTAAGTATGAAAAAACTTAACTTGTGATTAAAAATATCATACAGTGTCTGCTCATCTTCAGGATGAATACTGCCATGAACACTACTGGCCAGTAGATGGCAGTAGAGGCCTTGAAATCTTTCCAAAACAAAATTCCAGATAATCCATGTCTGCTGCGACATTTAAGATGCGTGGAATTTAACAAACACAAATACAATAACGTCTATAAACCCAGAGAATATATTCACAAGAGTTTTAGGCACTAGAGTTTAATGCTGTGGTCCGTGGAGCCTGAACAGAGTGTCTGAAATGCATTTGTCCTGTCGTGAACTTACTGAGATTACATAATCCTACCCATAATGCACTGCTCGGCACAGAATGGCCACACTACAACCTTAAAAATTAGCACATTACTTTAAAACTAAAACATATATCTGTTATTTTCACTTTATAAAACTTCAGACATGACAGTAATTTTAAATAACTTGTCCAAAATTAGTTTGGTTAAAATTTGAACCATAAGTTAAAAATGTATGCCTCTGGATGACTTGGGTGATATTGCCAGCATATCAGTATGGTGTTAAAAGAAAAGATTTTTTTTTTTAAAACCAGTTTTTCCTTTGTCTGCAGAGGATAGTGTAGTTCTTTATAAAAGCAGCTGTCTTCTGTTTGCAGAGAGTAAACCATACATCTGTTAGGAAACTTTTATCAGGTAGGTGCTCAACTGATCTTCAATTTTAGAAATGTTTGCTGCTGTTCAGCTTTGTTTACTACGTTATCGGTCTAAAGGTTATTGGACAAAAATTCATTGGAAGATAATTAGTCAGATAATGGTTTTTAAAGTTATCTAAAAAGATAATCCGATAATGAAAACATTATCTTCGATAATTATCTGTTATCAGATTATCGGAACTGTGCCCACCACTGCCTACAGGTCACAGTGTCTTTGAAGCAGTGGCATAGAAAACTTGAAAGGCGGTAGATTTGTGTCGTCCATTTTCCATTTTGACATCAGTGAAGCCAGAGTCAGTCAGAGCTGCCATGTAGAGCTCCGGGCGCCAGTTCTCCCCTGGCATCACTCCCTTTGATGCTAAAAAAGAAATTTGTGACAGCCTGAGCGTGGTCACCATCAGACCTCCTGGAATGATCAAAAGCCGAACAAAGGTATGAGTGGCCTGCAACGAAAGCAAATGTCGTGTCTGTCACACAATGACAGACTGAGGAAACGTATGAGTAATTTATACCAAATTTTGGTATCTGTTCGTGTTTGTTTTTGTTCTGTACAAGGCCTTTTCCCATTTGTTAAATGCAACCCTTGTCAGCTGATGGAAGGGTAATCTGTTGGAAAATTCTGTATATGCTCATAACTTTGAGCGGACATCAGATGGAGATCTTGCACATTTCTTTACCATTTTGTAATGTTTTTTATTACTGCTATGATACTCATGCGTTCAGACCCTGTAGTTATGCGATGCTTCAGATTGGTCTTTCGATTGGCCAAAGCTGCAGCACCAGAGGAGAGAGAACAGTCCCCGACACAGCAACATGCAGCACAGCTGTTCATTTAGCCAAGATCAGACTGAAGAAAAAGACACGTGTGTTTTTATCTGGACGTCAGAGCACACCAGGCAGATTCTCTTGGCGAGAAGGCACCACAGACAAACAGAATTGTTTGTTGCCGGCACAGTAAAGATGCTGTCAGCGCACGAACATAGCGAGGAATTATCTTGTCATGACCCCAGATCTCGCCAGATTCTATCCACATTCGGATTCAGACCCCGGCAAACCAGGAAAATCTTTCGGTGCGGCGGCACAGGAAAAACACCTCCGTGTTGATAACCATTTGTAAAATCCAGGCGGCTTTTGATGGCTTTCAGTGGAGTGAGTATATGAGAAATTGTTTAACAGCTGGACATGTTCCAACTTGTCCTTAAGGCTTCCAACGGAGGTGTTTTTCCTGTGGCGGAGCGTCGCGGCGGCTGCGAGCCGACGCTGCAATCCGTCCGCACGTCTTTCATTAAAAAAAATCTCCTTTAACAGTGGAATATCCAGATAAAATGCTGAAACCGACTTCTTCTGAAACTTCTCTGTTCTCTCACGACGTCCTGGATCAACAGAGCCTGAAATGTGGAGGTTTTCAGCTTGAAACAGGCTGACGACGGCGCCTGAGAGCGCTGTGCGACGTCTCGCACCGTGGGAAGTCCTTAAAGCGACAGTATCACCTCAAAATCTCTCATCAGCTGTTAAAATTTTCACTGAAAACCAGCTTAATTTTTCGAACCGTGTCCACTTCGATGTGTCTAACAGGTTTAGAAAAAATTTTGATCAAACAAAGCGCCAGTCTCTCAGCAACTTCTCAGACAAAGGAATTCCGACGAGGGGCTGGACGACTCCTCCCACAAGGAGTGCTCACAGGCGAATGACGTCACCGACAGGCGTGGAAAAACTCACGCATGCGCACGAGGGTTCAAGCATGTCTGACGTAAAAACATATGAATGAAATCCATATAGTTTTTGAAAAAAATAAAAAGGACCTATACTTTATTGACAGACCTCGTATATTTTTCTGTAAAACTTTCATTGCATACCTGGTTTCATTACCTGGTGTAGCTCTGTGGTTCCCTTCTTAAGGTCAGGCCAGTAGTAGTAGCAGTTACAGTGAAAAACTTTATCCACTGTGTTGTCTGCTATAGGCATTGCTGTTTCACTGCTGTGATGTAGGGTTACTTTCCCACTGGCAACAAGGTCTTTCATAAGCTCACTTGCCATCTTAAAAAAGAGAACATAATACTGATTGAAATATTTACCACTGTGTTTTCCCCATCTACATTTCCATATTATCTATCTATCATATATATATATATATATATATATATATATATATATATATATATATATATATATATATATATGATGTCTATTAGAAAAGTATCCGACCTTATTATTTTTTTCAAAAACCATATGCATTTGAATCACGTGTGATTGCGTCAGACAAGCTTGAACCATCGTGCGCATGCGTGAGTTTTTCCACGCCTGTCGGTTGCGTCATTCACCTGTGAGCAGACTTTGAGTGAGGAGTGGTCCACCCCCTCGCCGGATTTTCATTGTCAGGAAATGGCGGAATGATTTGGGCTTTTTTTCCATCAGAATTTTTTTAGAAACTGTTAGAGACTGGCAGCTGGAAACCATTCGAAAAATTGATCTGGCTTTCGGTGATAATTTTACGGGCTTCACAGAGAATAAGGACTGTTACTACAGCTTTAAGGATGGCCTTAAGGACGCTCGGCGCGCCGCGCTCCGTGCCGCCATCGAGAGCCACAAACCACCGGATCATTTCTAAACGTATGGCTCTGTGGAGCCGGGACCGTCGTCTGCACTTTCTCTGGTTATCACAAGAGCTGGACATCAACCATTTTCCGGCAGATTTCACTTTTAACAAGAGATTTTGTCATGGAAAGCCGAGCGGCCGACCTCACAAACAAGCTTGTGGAATGTATTGCTGTAGTAGAGAAGCTTGAATCTTCGACTGGACTGGGTTGCTTGACGCGAGAACGTTTTGCTTCAAATCGCAGAAGCTTCCTCAGCTAAAATTCTTGCGCTGGTGGTCTGACTTCTGTCTTGACTCTTGTAGAGAAGAATAATAAAGAAGTCACAAAAGCTGGAGTTTTAAACCTAACCAGACCCCTCCTACCGAGAGGCAGACTGCTATAGGCTAGTGACTAAACAATAGCTCTAATTAGCACCTATTGTGCTCTAGTTAGCACCCTCCTAATGACAGGGCAGCTATCCCTCTCCTGATGGCTCCCTTGACGACTCTGCTGATGACGTGAATGACTCATTACCATGAACAAAAGACTGAAACTGCTTTGATCTGAGTACCCCATTGTAAACAGGGGATAAAGCGTGTCTCAGACCCCCTCCCCGGTTAAGGCTGGGTTTCAAACATTTCACAAAGAATGCCTCCTTGACCCCTCTCTCAAACCATTTCTTCTCTCTGGCTAATATTTTAACTTCCTTGTCCTCAAACGTGTGGTTAGTGTCTTTAAGGTGGAGATGAACTGCAGACTGAGGTCCGCTGGCGCCCTCTCTGCAGTGCTGGTATAGCCTTTTGTGTAAAGGTTGCTTAGTCTCACCTATGTAGTGTTCGTTACAGTTTTCCTGACATCTGATACAATCTGAAACAATGTCGGACTCTGTAGTTTTCTCTGGGCCCCTCCCCAATCGGACCGGGAGTGACATGTTTAGCCGCATGTTCTCCTTGAATTGCTGGCTGTCTGAGTGGTGTCCAAAAAATGAGGTGGGCTTCATAGATAATTGGCAAAGCTTCTGGGGAAAACCTGATCTTGTTAGGAGAGACGGCATCCATCCCACTTTGGATGGAGCAGCTCTCATTTCTAGAAATCTGGCCAATTTTCTTAAATCCTCCAAACCGTGACTATCCAGGGTTGGGACCAGGAAGCAGAGTTGTAGTCTTACACACCTCTCTGCAGCTTCTCTCCCCCTGCCATCCCCTCATTACCCCATCCCCATAGAGACGGTGCCTGCTCCCAGACCACCAATAACCAGCAAAAATCTATTTAAGCATAAAAATTCAAAAAGAAAAATAATATAGCACCTTCAACTGCACCACAGACTAAAACAGTTAAATGTGGTCTATTAAACATTAGGTCTCTCTCTTCTAAGTCCCTGTTAGTAAATGATATAATAATTGATCAACATATTGATTTATTCTGCCTTACAGAAACCTGGTTACAGCAGGATGAATATGTTAGTTTAAATGAGTCAACACCCCCGAGTCACACTAACTGCCAGAACGCTCGTAGCACGGGCCGAGGTGGAGGATTAGCAGCAATCTTCCATTCCAGCTTATTAATTAATCAAAAACCCAGACAGAGCTTTAATTCATTTGAAAGCTTGACTCTTAGTCTTGTCCATCCAAATTGGAAGTCCCAAAAAACAGTTTTATTTGTTGTTATCTATCGTCCTCCTGGTCGTTACTGTGAGTTTCTCTGTGAATTTTCAGAACTTTTGTCTGACTTAGTGCTTAGCTCAGATAAGATAATTATAGTGGGCGATTTTAACATCCACACAGATGCTGAGAATGACAGCCTCAACACTGCATTTAATCTATTATTAGACTCAACTGGCTTTGCTCAAAATGTAAATGAGTCCACCCACCACTTTAATCATATCTTAGATCTTGTTCTGACTTATGGTATGGAAATTGAAGACTTAACAGTATTCCCTGAAAACTCCCTTCTGTCTGATCATTTCTTAATAACATTTACATTTACTCTGATGGACTGCCCAGCAGTGGGGAATAAGTTTCATTACACTAGAAGTCTTTCAGAAAGCACTGTAACTAGGTTTAAGGATATGTTTCCTTCTTTATGTTCCCTAATGCCATATACCAACACAGTGCAGAGTAGCTACCTAAACTCTGTAAGTGAGAAAGAGTATCTCGTCAATAGTTTTACATCCTCATTGAAGACAACTTTGGATGCTGTAGCTCCTCTGAAAAAGAGAGCGTTAAATCAGAAGTGCCTGACTCCGTGGTATAACTCACAAACTCGCAGCTTAAAGCAGATAACCCGTAAGTTGGAGAGGAAATGGCGTCTCACTAATTTAGAAGATCTTCACTTAGCCTGGAAAAAGAGTCTGTTGCTCTATAAAAAAGCCCTCCGTAAAGCTAGGACATCTTACTACTCATCACTAATTGAAGAAAATAAGAACAACCCCAGGTTTCTTTTCAGCACTGTAGCCAGGCTGACAAAGAGTCAGAGCTCTATTGAGCCGAGTATTCCTTTAACTAGTAATGACTTCATGACTTTCTTTGCTAATAAAATTTTAACTATTAGAGAAAAAATTACTCATAACCATCCCAAAGATGTATCGTTATCTTTGGCTGCTTTCAGTGATGCCGCTATTTGGTTAGACTCTTTCTCTCAGATTGTTCTGTCTGAGTTATTTTCATTAGTTACTTCATCCAAACCATCAACATGTCTATTGGACCCCATTCCTACCAGGCTGCTCAAGGAAGCCCTACCATTATTTAATGCTTCGATCTTAAATATGATCAATCTATCTTTATTAGTTGGCTATGTACCACAGGCTTTTAAGGTGGCAGTAATTAAACCATTACTTAAAAAGCCATCACTTGACCCAGCTATCTTAGCTAATTATAGGCCAATCTCCAACCTTCCTTTTCTCTCAAAAATTCTTGAAAGGGTAGTTGTAAAACAGCTAACTGATCATCTGCAGAGGAATGGTCTATTTGAAGAGTTTCAGTCAGGTTTTAGAATTCATCATAGTACAGAAACAGCATTAGTGAAGGTTACAAATGATCTTCTTATGGCCTCAGACAGTGTACTCATCTCTGTGCTTGTTCTGTTAGACCTCATTGCTGCTTTTGATACTGTTGACCATAAAATTTTATTACAGAGATTAGAGCATGCCATAGGTATTAAAGGGACTGCGCTGCGGTGGTTTGAATCATATTTATCTAATAGATTACAATTTGTTCATGTAAATGGGGAATCTTCTTCACAGACTAAGGTTAATTATGGAGTTCCACAAGGTTCTGTGCTAGGACCAATTTTATTCACTTTATACATGCTTCCCTTAGGCAGTATTATTAGACGGCATTGCTTAAATTTTCATTGTTACGCAGATGATACCCAGCTTTATCTATCCAGCTAAACTGCAGGATTGTCTTACAGACATAAGGACATGGATGACCTCTAATTTCCTGCTTTTAAACTCAGATAAAACTGAAGTTATTGTACTTGGCCCCACAAATCTTAGAAACATGGTGTCTAACCAGATCCTTACTCTGGATGGCATTACCCTGACCTCTAGTAATACTGTGAGAAATTTTGGAGTCATTTTTGATCAGGATATGTCATTCAAAGCACATATTAAACAAATATGTAAGACTGCTTTTTTGCATTTACGCAATATCTCTCAAATTAGAAAGGTCTTGTCTCAAAGTGATGCTGAAAAACTAATTCATGCATTTATTTCCTCTAGGCTGGACTACTGTAATTCATTATTATCAGGTTGTCCTAAAAGTTCCCTGAAAAGCCTTCAGTTAATTCAAAATGCTGCAGCTAGAGTACTGACGGGGACTACAACCCCTGGCAAAAATTATGGAATCACCGGCCTCAGAGGATGTTCGTTCAGTTGTTTAATTTTGTAGAAAAAAAGCAGATCACAGACATGACACAAAACTAAAGTCATTTCAAATGGCAACTTTCTGGCTTTAAGAAACACTATAAGAAATCAAGAAAAAAAGATTGTGGCAGTCAGTAACGGTTACTTTTTTAGACCAAGCAGAGGAAAAAAATATGGAATCACTCAATTCTGAGGAAAAAATTATGGAATCACCCTGTACATTTTCATCCCCCAAATTAACACCTGCATCAAATCAGATCTGCTCATTGACATTGACCCTATGCCATGACACTGACCCTATGTGTCTTTTTGCAAGGAATGTTTTTGCAGTTTTTGCTCTATGGCAAGATGCATTATCATCTTGAAAAATGATTTCATCATCCCCAAACATCCTTTCAATTGTCCAAAATATCAACATAAACTTGTGCATTTATTGATGATGTAATGACAGCCATCTCCCCAGTGCCTTTACCTGACATGCAGCCCCATATCATCAATGACTGTGGAAATTTACATGTTCTCTTCAGGCAGTCATCTTTATAAATCTCATTGGAAAGGCACCAAACAAAAGTTCCAGCATCATCACCTTGCCCAATGCAGATTCGAGATTCCTCACTGAATATGACTTTCATCCAGTCATCCACAGTACACAACTGCTTTTCCTTAGCCCATTGTAACCTTGTTTTTTTCTGTTTAGGTGTTAATGATGCCTTTCGTTTAGCTTTTCTGTATGTAAATCCCATTTCCTTTAGGCGGTTTCTTACAGTTCGGTCACAGACGTTGACTCCAGTTTCCTCCCATTCGTTCCTCATTTGTTTTGTTGTACATTTTTCGATTTTTGAGACATATTGCTTTAAGTTTTCTGTCTTGATGCTTTGATGTCTTCCTTGGTCTACCAGTATGTTTGCCTTTAACAACCTTCCCATGTTGTTTGTATTTGGTCCAGAGTTTAGACACAGCTGACTGTGAATAACCAACATCTTTTGCAACATTGCGTGATGATTTACTCTCTTTTAAGAGTTTGATAATCCTCTCCTTTGTTTCAATTGACATCTCTCGTGTTGGAGCCATGATTCATGTCAGTCCAGTTGGTGCAACAGCTCTCCAAGGTGTGTTCACTCCTTTTTAGATGCAGACTAACGAGCAGATCTGATATGATGCAGGTGTTAGTTTTGGGGATGAAAATTTACAGGGTGATTCCATAATTTATTCCTCAGAATTGAGTGATTCCATATTTTTTTCCTCTGCTTGGTCTAAAAAAGTAACCGTTACTGACTGCCACAATCTTTTTTTCTTGATTTCTTATAGTGTTTCTTAAAGCCAGAAAGTTGACATTTGAAATGACTTTAGTTTTGTGTCATGTCTGTGATCTGCTTTTTTTCTACAAAATTAAACAACTGAATGAACATCCTCCGAGGCCGGTGATTCCATAATTTTTGCCAGGGGTTGTAGAAGGAGAGAGCATATCTCACCCATATTGGCCTCTCTTCATTGGCTTCCTGTTAATTCTAGAATAGAATTTAAAATTCTTCTTCTTACTTATAAGGTTTTGAATAATCAGGTCCCAGGATCAGGATTTTAACCCATGTGTCATCAACATATCTGAACCAGTGACTGGGAGAGATGCCTGTGAAAGGCATCAAGGCTATCTTCTCCACTCGCTCCATGTACAGATTGGCCACAATGGGGGATACCGGAGATCCCATCGCACAACCATGAATCTGCCTGTAGTAATTCCCCCTAAACAGGAAATACGTGGTGTTAAGACAGATCTCCAAGAGTTGGCAGATGTGGTCTGGTGTGAGTTTGGTCCTTTCAAGTATCCTCCAGCAGTCTCTGCCTCACAGCTGAGACGGCCTCAGCGGTGGGGATGCAGGTGAACAACGAAGTCACATCAAATGACACGATTGTTTCATCTGCCTCCAGCTGCAGGTCCTTGATCTTGTTCACAAAATCTTGTGTGTTCTCCACATGGTGGTCTGAGTTACCCACTAGAGGAGTCAAAATCCACTTGAGGTGCTTGGCCAAATTGTATGTGATGGAATCTGTGCTACATACAATAGGCCTGAGTGGCACGTCCTGTTTGTGGATTTTGGGTAGTCCATAGATGCACGGAGTGGCATCCCCAGGGTACAGTCTGTAGTATGTCTGCCTGTCGATGAGTCCCTCTTTCTCCAGGTTTTGGAGGTAGCTAATGATTTTCTTCTTATAGCCGCTCGTGGGGTCTCTCTTCAGACGTTCATATGTATTGGAGTCACTGAGCAAGTTGTTGATCTTTGCCTCGGATTTTGGCTTTTGCTGCTCCATCAGCTTCGTGCCAAAGCCATCGGCATGAATTTTGCTGCAACTCTTTTCATGGCGAAATCTTCTGTCACAGTGGAATGTGCCGAAAAAGTGCTGATGTCCACCTCTTCCACAATTTCTCGGATAGTCACACGACGGTCCCACATCACCACAGCGTTCACTTTGGAAATGATCTGGTCATTTCAGCATGTTGATGGCCGACCGGAGCGCAGCACGCTCTCCACCGTTGTGCGGCCGTCTTTAAACCGGTTGTACCGCTCCTTAATCTGTGTGATGCCCTTAGCATCGTCACCGAAAGCTGTCTGAATAATCCGAATGGTTTCCACCTGGCTGCCGCCCAGTTTCTGGCAAAATTTGATGCAGTCGCGCTGCTCCAGTTGTTCCACCATTTTCCTTGCAAAGAAAAAACGACGAGAGACTACACCCATCCTCGCACAAAGGCTGCTTACAAGCAAATAATGCAATCGACAGGCGTGAAAAAAACTCACGCATGCGCACGAAGGTTCAAGGTTGGCTCATGCACGCACACGTGATTCAAATCCATTAGGTTTTTGAAAAAAATAAAAAGGTCCGATACTTTTCTAACAGACCTCGTGTATATATATATATATATATATATATATATATATATATATATATATATATATATATATACATACATACACATACATATGTGCGTGCGTAACTGCTGCCAAGCCAGCTCAATGGTAGGAATAAGATCTGAGCCATAAATACCTACACCCTACCAAGTTATCAGGTACCCGGCTGGGATAAAAACTTGGCCACAGGAGGAGATAGACACTGATGTAAAGACATGAAAACTCCTTACAATGCATGGAGATTTCCGCCCAAAGTCCAGCACCCTGAGGCTCTATCAGAAACGGAAAGAGGGAGGGTGAGGATATGGGAATGTCAGTGCCACAATCCAGGATGAGACAAGGAACATCTGTGAATACAACAGAAATATGCCACCCTGAGATTAGCTGCTACAAGAATGTTTCAGACAGCTGAAGACAGACGGTGATAAAGAACAGGAGGAGGACATATCATGGAAGATCAAGTCCTACCATGGAATGTACCTTTGACAGATAAGTGGCTGACATTAAGAAGACCGACCCGTGGCTAGAAAAGAATGGCACAGAGGCTCTGATCATGGCAGCACAAAAACAAGACCTAAGCACCAGATCCATAGATGCAGGAGTCTCCCACAGCCAACAGGACCCAAGGTGCAGGCAGTGCAAATGTGCCCCAGTGACAGTCCAGCACATAGTAGTAGGATGCAAGCTGGGACAACATACACAGAGTCACAACCAAGTGGTTAAATGTACAATAACATCTGTACTGCATATGGATTAGAAGTCTCCAAGTCCTGATGGGAGACACCACCAAAGATGGTTGAGAACAACAGTGCTAAGGTCCTGTGGGACTTCAAACTACAGACAGACAAACAGCTGCTGGTCAACCAACCAGACATAGTGGTGTTTGGCAAGGGAAAGAAGATCACAGTTGTGATCGATGTGGCAATCCCAGCTGACAGCAACATCAGAAAGAAACTCCAGAAGTACCAAAGGCTGAAGTAGCAACTGGTGCAGATGTGGAAGGTAAAGTCCAAAGTGGTCCCAGCGGTAATAGGAGCACTACCAGCTGTATCCCCCAAATTGGAAGAGTGGCTCCAGTAGATTCCAGGCACAACATCAGAGGTCTCTGTCCAGAATAGTGCAGTCCCAGGAACAGCTACGGTACTGCGCCTCTGGTAGAGGACCCGAGTTTGGAGAACACACAAACCAGCGGGAGATTTATATATACACATACACTCAACAAAAATATAAACGCAACACTTTTGGTTTTGCTCCCATTTTGTATGAGATGAACTCAAAGATCTAAAACTTTTCCACATCCACAATATCACCATTTCCTCAAATATTGTTCACAAACCAGTCTAAATCTGTGATAGTGAGCACTTCTCCTTTGCTGAGATAATCCATCCCACCTCACAGGTGTGCCATATCAAGATGCTGATTAGACACCATGATTAGTGCACAGGTGTGCCTTAGACTGCCCACAATAAAAGGCCACTCTGAAAGGTGCAGTTTTGTTTCATGGGGGGGATACCAGTCAGTATCTGGTGTGACCACCATTTGCCTCATGCAGTGCAACACATCTCCTTTGCATTATCCGTGAAGAGAACACCTCTCCAACGTGCCAAACACCAGCGAATGTGAGCATTTTCCCACTCAAGTCGGTTACAACGACGAACTGGAGTCAAGTCGAGACCCTGATGAGGACGACGAGCATGCAGATGAGCTTCCCTGAGACGGTTTCTGACAGTTTGTGCAGAAATTCTTTGGTTATGCAAACCGATTGTTTCAGCAGCTGTCCGAGTGGCTGGTCTCAGACGATCTTGGAGGTGAACATGCTGGATGTGGAGGTCCTGGGCTGGTGTGGTTACACGTGGTCTGCGGTTGTGAGGCTGGTTGGATGTACTGCCAAATTCTCTGAAACGCCTTTGGAGACGGCTTATGGTAGAGAAATGAACATTCAATACACGAGCAACAGCTCTGGTTGACATTCCTGCTGTCAGCATGCCAATTGCACGCTCCCTCAAATCTTGCGACATCTGTGGCATTGTGCTGTGTGATAAAACTGCACCTTTCAGAGTGGCTTTTTATTGTGGGCAGTCTAAGGCACACCTGTGCACTAATCATGGTGTCTAATCAGCATCTTGGTATGGCACACCTGTGAGGTGGGATGGATTATCTCAGCAAAGGAGAAGTGCTCACTATCACAGATTTAGACTGGTTTGTGAACAATATTTGAGGGAAATGGTGATATTGTGTATGTGGAAAAAGTTTTAGATCTTTGAGTTCATCTCATACAAAATGGAGCAAACCAAAAGTGTTGCGTTTATATTTTTGTTGAGTATACTAGCGTGTTGCCCATGGAGATCCTCTGGTTTTAAATTGGGTTGTGGTTGTAAAATAGGTAATATGAACCACAAAAACAACATTTAAAACCCCAAAACCCCAACCTCCCATGGTGCACTGCAGCACAATGTCCACTGTCCATTTAGCTAATATGGCTAATTTCTCAAAAAATATTAGTCCTATCAAATTTCCGTTTTCGCAGTGTTCATCTTTTACCCAAAATACATAAGCATGCCAAAAGACAAATGTCCGCTCTCCCCAGTTTCTCCATGATTGAAGCCATACACATGCACACATGCCCACATGCATGCATGTGCGCACACACGCACGCACACAGAGGCTACTTGGTCTCTTGAATTTGAAGACTCTAGTAGTAATAGGACTGGACTTATGCTGAGCACAGACAGAGGGACAGATGCAAAGCCTGAGCAATACCTGATGGCCATATTTAATTGTCTCAGGTTATAAATGGGTATTAAAGGCTTGTTTGAGTAAGCTTCCATATCTGTGTAACATGTCATTCTGTATCTTACCTTTGCTGTGACAGAGATATTATAAGCTTTACTGACCGCTGACCATTTCATGTCTCACCTGGTGCATGTACAGAGAATAATCCACCCCAATCAGGTGACCTGTGGGCCCTGTGAGCAGCTTGGCTGCTGACTGCAGACCCAAACCAGGGCCGTGGCCCACTTCCAGCACCGTGTCCCCTGGCAGGATCCTACAGAGCTCCACACCCATCTCCTCAGTGACAGGGTTACGAAATTTGAGAATCTTTCCCACAAACCACCCTGCCACTGTTCGTGTTGGGTGGGCTAAATGGTTCCCAAATTTTTCGGCCCACATCACTGTGGAAACAGAAGACAAAAGAAGACATTATGGCATCTACCCTGTGCATGTGACATCATAGGACTTGGGACAATAAAATACATGAATGAGTGAGTGAGTGATTCCATCACAGCCACTAGGGATGTGAAATGTACAACAACTCACGATTCAATTCGATTCCGATTCTTGGGGGTGACGATTTGATTCAGAATCGATTTTCGATTCAAAGAGCTCTGAGAAATAGTTATGTTACTTAAAAATGTTTATGTTTAAGAAAATGCAGCTTTACAAGGTTAATCAAATTATTCTAGATGTAAATTTACTTATCTGCTTTGCTCGTTCGGAGTTGGCTGGCAGTTTAGCAAAGCGCTGGTCAGTAGTCGGCAGATAACACTGCTCCCCTCTTTTAGCTCCGGGTGATGACGTAGCATGTGGGCTTGTGGATTTGAAGTGTTTCCGAAGTACTTAACTTTCATTTTGCAGATTTTGCACACTGCATAAGTCATGTCAAGCTCCTTCTTATGCAGCAAATAATAAAAATCCAAAATGCGCTCAAACATTTGCCTTCAGCAAAGACAGTGCTGGCTGAATTAGCTCTTTGTCCGCCATGCTAAGCTGCAGCCACTGAACTCTGCAGCTGACGAGTGTTTGAAGCACGCCAGACCCCCCCGCAGGGACACTGTAGTACGGAAGCCGCTGCCTGACAAACAGTACACACAGCGAGTAAGCAAGAAAATGTTTTAAAAAAAATGCTTTTTAAAAATCGATTCTTGGACATTTTGGATCGATTCAGAATCATAATAAGAATCGCGATTCGGACGTGAATCGATTTTTTCCGACACCCCTAACAGCCACTGTTACAATCATTTAGTGTTGTTGGTGAGTATTCATTAGTCCAAAGGCCTATCTGAAGGTTCATTGGTCCAAAAGGTAAAAAACAAAAATCTGAGTTTAGCTTATTGGCTCTCGGGGGTCCTAAATTTATATCACTTGAACCCCTAATTCCCTGCTCTTCTCAGGCTGCCGTGAGCATGATCAGACTGACAAATTTCAGTAATGTTATTTTATTGTTTATACAGGCCTCCGGGTCCATACTCCAAATCCCCAGATGAAATTTGTGATTTCATTTCTGATTTTGTGACTTAAGCGCATATATATATATATATATATATATATAAACCTACCATCCCTGGTTCTCAAGACCAGGCACCTATGTAGCTCTGTCCCTTCTTCTTAATATTTAGGAGTACCTTAATATACACTATTAGAGTTCCACCTTAAATTTGGAATGTATAATAGAAGACATACCTGACTGAATTTTCCTATAAGATTTAAAATTTTGGCAAGTTTAATATTCATGTAAGAAAGCCTTCAGATCCCCTCAGCAAAGTGTTTATGGACGTTGTTGAATTTTCTGAATTTCATCAGTACATCGACAAGCTGTAGTGGTAATACCCTGGATTTGGGCCTCACTCCCAGTATTGCAATTTCCAATATTGACACAGCCTCTTACATCAGTGGTCTCAGATCACTCACTCATTCTTCGAAGTTTAAAGTATCACCATCACGTCCACTTAGACTGGATACCTGTCTGTCATCACAGCATCACATTTTCTCTTCACTCCTCAGTGAGTTTAATGCTTTATTACCTGGGAGTCTGGGATCCCTTTCTGAACACATGAAATCGGTAGCTGTCTTCACGCAGCAAAACTTGAATTCAATGTTCAGTACTTTAATGTATTTGTTTGCTCCAATTACTGTAAAATGCAAACTATTTGAGAAGGATTGGGTTACTTGATAAAAAAAAGACTTCTGAAGTGGTCTTTGGATGGGAAAATACATACATGTATACACACACAACTACTGCATACAAATACACAAAACAATTAAAAGACAGAAGGGTTTTTGTCATACCATATCATTGTCATGTCATGTCTTTCCCCGTCCTCGTCTTTGTCACATCTTTGATCCTAAGTTCTGATTTTCTCAATTTCAATTTATTTTCATTTATATAGCGCCAAATCACAACAGAGTTGCATCAAAGCGCTTCACACAGGTAAGGTCTAACCTTACCAACCCCCAGAGCAACAGTGGTAAGGAAAAACTCAAGCATTTTCTATTTGTTATTTCGCAGTCTCTGGTTTTGTTTTCTGTTTATTATGCTTTTTTGGTTTATCATACTTTAGTCTTGTCTCTCTGTTTATATTACATTTATAAGGTGTTCTACAACCCCTGGCAAAAATTATGGAATCACCGGCCTCGGAGGATGTTCATTCAGTTGTTTAATTTTGTAGAAAAAAAGCAGATCACAGACATGACACAAAACTAAAGTCATTTCAAATGGCAACTTTCTGGCTTTAAGAAACACTATAAGAAATCACGAAAAAAAGATTGTGGTAGTCAGTAACGGTTACTTTTTTAGACCAAGCAGAGGAAAAAAATATGGACTCACTCAATTCTGAGGAATAAATTATGGAATCACCCTGTAAATTTTCATCCCCAAAACTAACACCTGCATCAAATCACATCTGCTTGTTAGTCTGCATCTAAAAAGGAGTGATCACACCTTGGAGAGCTGTTGCACCAAGTGGACTGACATGAATCATGGCTCCAACACGAGAGATGTCAGTTGACACAAAGGAGAGGATTATCAAATTCTTAAAAGAGGGTAAATCATCACGCAATGTTGCAAAAGATGTTGGTTGTTCACAGTCAGCTGTGTCTAAACTCTGGACCAAATACAAACAACATGGGAAGGTTGTTAAAGGCAAACATACTGGTAGACCAAGGAAGACATCAAAGCGTCAAGACAGAAAACTTAAAGCAATATGTCTCAAAAATCGAAAATGCACAAAACAAATGAGGAACGAATGGGAGGAAACTGGAGTCAACGTCTGTGACCGAACTGTAAGAAACCGCCTAAAGGAAATGGGATTTACATACAGAAAAGCTAAACGAAAGCCATCATTAACACCTAAACAGAAAAAACAAGGTTACAATGGGCTAAAGAAAAGCAATCGTGGACTGTGGATGACTGGATGAAAGTCATATTCAGTGATGAATCTCAAATCTGCATTGGGCAAGGTGATGGTGCTGGAATTTTTGTTTGTTGCCGTTCCAATGAGATTTATAAAGATGACTGCCTGAAGACAACATGTAAATTTCCACAGTCATTGATGATATGGGGCTGCATGTCATGTAAAGGCACTGGGGAGATGGCTGTCATTACATCATCAATAAATGCACAAGTTTACGTTGATATTTTGGACACTTTTCTGATGTTTAAGGATGATGAAATCATTTTTCAAGAAGATAACGCATCTTGCCATAGAGCAAAAACTGAAAACATTCCTTGCAAAAAGACACATAGGGTCAATGTCATGACATAGGGTCAATGTCAACGAACAGATGTGATTTGATGCAGGTGTTAGTTTTGGGGATGGAAATTTACAGGGTGATTCCATAATTTATTCCTCAGAATTGAGTGAGTCCATATTTTTTTCCTCTGCTTGGTCTAAAAAAGTAACCGTTACTGACTGCCACAATCTTTTTTTCTTGATTTCTTATAGTGTTTCTTAAAGCCAGAAAGTTGCCATTTGAAATGACTTTAGTTTTGTGTCATGTCTGTGATCTGCTTTTTTTCTACAAAATTAAACAACTGAATGAACATCCTCCGAGGCCGGTGATTCCATAATTTTTGCCAGGGGTTGTATTTTGTGGTTGTTTCTCTTCAGCCGTGATTTTCCATTTTGCATCAGTAGGCTTATCCTCTGTTATCACTATTGCTACACGTGAGTTATGTTCTAGTTTAGTCTGTTGTCTCTTGTTATTATCACTTTACTCACTAGTAGTTTTATGTGTTACATTTCAGCCACCTGTTGAGTTCTGTTCTAGTTCTGATTCAGGCTTTTATTTTTCTGTGGCTTACATTTGTTTCTGTGTTCCTTTAATGTTTGGATTTTCTTTATCTTTATACAGAAAAAAGGGGTTTGAGATTTGTCTTCACTGTTGAGAATTACTGTCATGTTTCTGTTTCTGCAGCCTGTGTCAGTCACACCCACTTGTCACTCTACGCTTGTCTCCTTTCTCACCTTTGTTTCGTCTGGCCACACCTTCTTTTTAGTACCTGCTCCACATCATGTCCTCATTTCCCTCAGTATTTAAGCCCCATGTTTTTCATTGTTCCTTGTTCATTTGTTGTGCTACCTGCCTTGTGCTCTTCTCCTCATTCTAAGCCTTCCTCGTCAAGTTTTTGCTTTGCATTTTTTTCTGTGCTTGACTCTCGCCCGTTTTTGACCAAGTCTCAGCCTACGCCAGTGAACCTGCTACTCCGTGTCTGATCCTCGCTCGTTGTTTGACCACGTCCCCGCTTCACGACCTTCTGTACATCCGCCTCTTCTGATTGACTCCCTGTGTATTGACCTGAGCCTGTTTCTGGATAAACCCTTTTTCTAACCCACATCTGAGTCATGCATTTGTGTCCATCCGCCCGCTGTGCCTCGCCGCCTCAGCTCCTGATAATAGTACATATAATTATGACCCTCTGTCGATGAGACACAATCAAAAATACGTTCAAATTTATCTACCTAATTCTTGTTTTTGAAAGTGACTAATGATGTATGCTGTCCAATCATTCCACCCTGGCAAAAGAACAGTACAAGGACATCATCACCCAAAATTATCATGACATTCATGCCCCTGATCAGTGGATGTAAATGTCTGACTATAACTGTAACTACAGTGCATCTGGAAAATATTTACAGCGCTTCACTTTTTCCACATTTTGTTACAATGTACACAATGTTATTCCAAAATGGATGAAATTCATTGTTTTTCCTCAAAATTTGACAGATATTACCCCATAATGAAAATGTGAAAAAAGTTTAAGATTTTTGTAAATTTTGAAAAAAAAAAAAAAAACAACAACTACGAAATCACACATACATAAGTATTCACAGCCTTTGCAATGAAGCTCAAAAATTTTTAAAACCTTTATTTAACCAGGTTAGTCCCATTGAGAACAAGATCTCTTCTACAAAGGAGACCTAGACAATTATAACATTTCCAATTCACAGAACCTGCATGTCTTTAGATGTGGGAAAAAGCCAAAGCACCCGGGGGAACCCACATAAACGCCACACAGAAAGACAACAGCTGGGAATCGATCCCACAACCTTCTTGCTGTGAGGCAACAGCGGTAACCACTAAGCCACCGTGCTGCCCAGTTGAGCTCGGATGCATCCTTTTTCCACTGATCATCCTTGAGATGTTTCAACAGCTTAATTTGAGTCCTCCTGGGGTAAATTCAGTTGATTAAGCATGAATTGGAAAGCCACACACCTGTCTACATATAAGGTCCCACAGTTGATAGTGCATGTCAGAGCACAAACCAAGCATGAGGTCAAAGGAATTATCTGTAGACCTGTGGGACATGATTGTCTTGAGGCACAAATCTAGGGAAGGGTACAGAAACATTTCTGCTGCTTTGAAGGTCTCAATGAGCACAGTGGCCTCCATCATCCATTAATGGAAGAAGTTTGGACCGACTAGGACTATTCACATATAAACTGAGCGATCGGGGGAGAAATGCCTCAGTCAGGGAAGTGACCAAGAACCCAATGGTCACTCTGTCAGAGCTGCAGCATTCCTTTGTGGAGAGAGAAGAACCTTTCAGAAGGACAACCATCTCTGCAGCAATCCACCAATCAGGCCTGTATGGTAGAGTGGCCAGACGGAAGCCACTCCTTAGTCAAAGGCACATGGCAGCCGGCCTGGAATTTGCCAAAAGTCACCTGAAGGACTCTCAGACCATGAGAAACAAACGTCTGTTCTGATGAAACAAAATTGAACTCTTTGGTGTGAATGCCAGGCACCATCCCTACAGTGAAGCAAGCTGGTGGCAACATCATGCTGTGGGGATGTTTTTCAGCAGCAGGAACTGGGAGACCAGTCAGGATTGAGGGAAAGACAAAAGCAGCAACGTACAGAGACATCCTGGATGAAAACTTGCTCCTGAGTGCTCTTGACCTCAAACTGGGGCGACGGTTCATCTTTCAGCAGGACAATGACCCAAAGCCAGTGGTGGGCACAGTTCCGCTAATCATCGAAGCTAATGTTTTCATTATCGGATTAGCTTTTCAGATAACTTTGAAAACCATCATCAGGTCAGTTATCTTCCGATAAATTTTGGTCCAATAATTTTTAAACCAGTAACATATTATTGCAAGCTTAGTGAATAAAGCTTTAACAGTTAATAAACATTTTTAAAGTCTGATATGAAAGATTTTAGAGCCTAGCTGTTAAATGTTTTATGGTAGACATACAGATCTATCCTCTGCAATCAGAGGAGAGCTAGTCACAGAAAAAAAACAAAATGAAAGCCTAAAAAAAAATAATTTCTCTAGACACCCTACTAACTAGCTGGCAATATCACCTAAGTCATCTCAAGGCATACAGTTTTAACTTACGGTTAAAATTTTAACCAAACTAATTTCAGACAAGTTATTTAAATTAACGTTACGTCTGAAGTTTTATAAAGTGAAAATATCAGCTATATGTTTTAGTTTTAAAGTATTGCACTAATTTTAAAGGTTTTAGTGTGGACATGGTGTGCGCACAGTGCATTATGGGTACTGTAAAAGTTCACAACAGGAGAAATGCATTCGAGACACTCTGATCAGGTTCCACACAGACAACAGCATTAAACCCTTTGTATATTGTGCCTAACACTCTCGTGAATATATTCGCTGGGTTTATAGGTGTTGTTATTGTGTTTTTTTTTTACATAAAAATGCCAGAAGAAGCTCAAGTTGCTTCTCCATTATTTTCAGTTGGAATCACTGTGAGCTGCAATCGCTTCCTGTTTGCTCTATAATGTCCTGGTTATTGTCCTTTTCAACACTGTTTGTCATCTTTGTTCCAGAGTAATATATATAAGATGTCTGAAATTTGGTTTGTGTTTATTAAATTCCACGCAGATTAAACACAGCAGACACTGATTATTTATTTTGAATATTTGTTTTGGCAAGTTTTCATGGTCTCTACTGCTATCTACTAGTGCCATGAACACTACTGCCAGTAGTGTTCATGGCAGTATTTGCCCTAATTATTGAGATATTCCATAATCCTTTGCACGCCAGAGAGTTGCTGCAGCTGATGACAAGAAATAAAATGTACATTTTAGTTGTATAATGTTCATTTTTAATTGTCGTCATGCGTTTTCTCTGTGTGCTGTTTAAACCGCAGCAACTCTGTGGCGAAAGGATTATAGGTTAGGATCTGAGCATCCGGGCACCAGTAGATAGCAATGATCTATGCATTTTGACTCTGGTTATATCAGAAGGTTGTCTAATCACAACTTGACTTTTGGCTTTTGCAAATGGCTTTTTTTTCTACATATGAAAAAATGGCATATTTTACAAAAGCACCATTTATTATGTAAAGCATTTGCCTGTTTGTTACAAAACTTCAGAATTAGTGCATTATTTAAAATTAAAAGATATGTTATATTTTAACTTTGTACATTTTTTATTTATAAATTAATTAATTAATTTATAATTAATTTAGTTTATAAATCAAAACCATAAGTCAAAACTGCTTTATTTTCCAAGACCTCTGCCTCACAACGGAACTGCTGTTGTGGTTAAGAAATAATTACTTTTTTTTTTTGGTGACAACCTGGTGGTCAGGCTCCTTTTGCTGCTGTAGAGTAAAATATATAGTAAACAGGAGCTTCCAGCAAGGGGCACAGTGTAGAAAGACACAAGTGGTGATTCATTGTTTGGGTCGTGGTGTTAAAACTCAATTTTGAAAGTTATCGGTTAGCTGTAGCTTCCGATAAATTTTTGGGTGGTTTATGGGTTTAGCTTTATAAAAGATAACTTTTCAGTGAGCTGATTCGCTGTTACTGAAGCTAACTTTTTGGTTAGCTGTGCCCACCACTGCCCAAAGCACACAGCCAAGATACCAAAGGAGTGGCTTCAGAACAACTCTGTGAATGTCCTTGAGTGACCCAGCCAGAGCCCAGGCCTGAATCTGATTGGCTGTGCACCAACGCTCCCCATCCAACCTGATGGAGCTTGAGAGGTGCTGCAAAGAGGAATGGGCAAAACTGACCAAAGTTAAGTTTGCCAACATTGTGGCATCATATTCAAGAACACTTGAGGCTGTAATTACTGCCCAAAGTGCATGAAGAAAGGGCATGGATTCTTATGTACATGTGATTTTATTACTTTTTACATTTTTAATAAATTTGCAAAAGAAAAAAAAACTCATGTTGTCATTATGGATTATTGTGAGTGTAATTTTGAAGCAAAAAATGAATTTCATCCATTTTGGAATAAGGCTGTAACATGAAAAATGTGGCAAAAGTGAAGCACTGTGAATACTTTCCAGATGCACTGTATTTGTTCAGTGACGCAAATAAGTATTTGATCCACTGTCGATTTTGCAAGTTTTCCCAAATACAAAGAATGGAGAGATTTTTATAGTAGGTGCACTTCAACTCAGAGACAGAATCTATATACGAGGTCTGTTAGAAAAGTATCCAACCTTATTACTTTTTTCAAAAACCATATGGATTTGAATCACGTGTGATTGCATCAGCCAAGCTTGAACCCTCGTGCGCATGCGTGAGTTTTATCATGCCTGTTGGTTGCTTCATTCGCCTGTGAGTAGGCTTTGAGTGAGGTGTGGTCCACCCCTCTCGTCTATTTTTTATTGCAAATAAATGTCTGAACGATTTGGATCTTTCCTGCATCAATTTTTTTCCAGAAACTGTGAGAGACCTCCAGGTGGACACCGTTCAAAAAATTAATATGGCTTTCAGGGACGATTTTATGGGGATTAGACAGATTACGGGGTGTTACTGCCAGTTTAAGGACGGCCCACAACTGCTGAGAGCGCAGCGCGCTCCCAGTGCCGATGGACAGGCTGACACCCCGCTGGAACAACCAGATTATTTCCAACGTGAAAGCTTTGTTGATCCGGGACCTCGTCTGACTTTCACAAAAAGGCAGAAGATGTGGACATCAGCACTTTTACCGGCACATTCCACCGTTACAGGAGTTTTTTTTTTTCATGGAAAAAGAAGCCGAGGGATGCGCCACAGAGCCGTTCATTACGCGGGACAAAACCACCTCGGTGTTGGTCTCACAGGACGGCTTAAAGGGGGATTTCAGACGGATTCCGGTTGCTTTCCAGTCGTGTGAATATCCGATTGTGATAGTGCATGAGCTGAACATGCCAGAACATGTCCTGTGAGGCTTCATCACGGCGTTTCTTTTCGCCATGCAGCTCTGCCGCGACGTGCGGAATTCCTCCGCCTTTGTTCCTCTTTCCATGACAAAAACTCCTGTAACAGTGAAATGTGCCATTCATTTCTAAACTGGACGCTGTCTTGATCTGGTATGTCCTCTGACTAGCACAGGAATTGTGAAAAGACGTGGACATCAGCACTTTTTCCAGCACATTCCACCGTTACAGGAGTTTTTTTTTCATGGAAAAAGAAGCCAAGGGACGCGCCACCGTGCCGCTCTTGACGAGGCACAAAACCACCTCGGTGTTGGTCTCTCAGGACGGCTTTCAGACGGATTCCGGTTGCTTTTCTGTCGTGTGAATATCCGAGAAATTGAGCTTGAGCTGAACAAGCCCCAACATGTCCTGTGAGGCTTCATCACGGTGTTTCTTTGCGCCGAGCGGCTGCACCACGACGCGCCGAACTCCTCCGCATGTCTGTCTTAATGTACCGGAAAAAGTGCTGATGTCCACGTCTTTTCACAATTCCTGTGCTAGTCAGAGGACATACCGGATCAAGACAGCGTCCAGTTTAGAAATGAACGGCACATTTCACTGTTACAGGAGTTTTTGTCATGGAAAGAGGAACAAAGGCGGAGGAATTCCGCGCATCGCGGCGGAGCTGCATGGCAAAAAGAAACGCCATGATGAAGCCTCACAGGACATGTTCTGGCATGTTCAGCTCATGCACAATCACAATCGGATATTCACACGATTGGAAAGCAACCGGGATCCGTCTGAAATCCACCTTTAAGCCGTCCTGTGAGACCAACACTGAGGTGGTTTTGTCCCGCGTAATGAACAGCTCCGTGGCGCATCCCTCGGCTTCTTTTTCCATGAAAAAAAAAAAACTCCTGTAACGGTGGAATGTGCCGGAAAAAGTGCTGATGTCCACATCTTCTGCCTTGTTGTGAAAGTCAGACGAGGTCCCGGATCAACAAAGCTTTCATGTTGGAAATGATCTGGTTGTTTGTGCGGGGTGTCAGCCTGTCCATCGGCGCTGGGAGCGCGCTGCACTCTCAGCAGTTGTGGGCCGTGCTTAAACTGGCAGTAACACCCCGTAATCTGTTTAATCCCCATAAAATCGTCCCTGAAAGCCATATTAATTTTTTGAACGGTGTCCACCTGGAGGTCTCTCACAGTTTCTGGAAAAAAATTGATGCAGCAAAGATCCAAATCGTTCAGACATTTATTCGCAATAAAAAATAGACGAGAGGGGTGGACCACACCTCACTCAAAATCTGCTCACAGGCGAATGAAGCAACCGACAGGCATGAAAAAACTCACATATGCGCACGAGGGTTCAAGCTTGGCTGACGCAATCACACGTGATTCAAATCCATATGGTTTTTAAAAAAAATAATAAGGTCGGATACTTTTCTAACAGACCTCGTATAAAAAATAAATAAAAAAAAAATCAGACAGACAATCAATGTATGATTTTTAAATAACTAATTTGTATTTTATTGCATAAGTATTTGATCACCTACCAACCAGCAAGAATTCTGGCTCTCACAGACCTGTTAAGAAACCCTCCTATTCTGCACTCTATCTGTACGAACTGCACCTGTTTGAACTTGTTACCTGCATTAAAGACACCTGTCCACACACTTAGTCACACTCCAACCTATACACCATCGCCAAGACCAAAGAGCTGTCTAAGGACACCAGGGACAAAACTGTAGACCTGCACAAGGCTGGGATGAGCTACAGGACAACAGGCAAGCAAGGCAAGCAGCTTGGTGAGAAGACAACAACTGTTGGCATAATTATTAGAAAATGAAAGAAACACAAGATGACTGTCAATCTTCCTCGGTCTGGGGCTCCATGCAAGATCTCACCTTGTGGGGTAAGGATGTCATGACTGGGTGTGGCGTGGCACAGAAAGTGGTAGGACACACAATGCAGACTCGCAGGCTGAGGCGTGGAGGTAAAAATGGGCTTTATCAAGAAACTGGCAAAGGTCCGGTTCACAAAAAGGCAGTCAGTGGGGCGGCAGTTCAGACAAGCGAGAGGCAGATACGTAGTTCAGTACACAAGCAGGGGTCAGGTTCACGACGTGGCGGAGATCGAGTCAAACAAGCAAGGTCAAAAAATGAGGCAAACAGACTATGACAAAGAAGGCGAGGATGTGACACATGCTCGACAAACTAGCAGGGAAGTGAGAGACTGTGAGAGCTTAAATACAAGGGGAGTAATCAGGGCGTGATGTAAAACAGGTGTGGGGAAGGTTCTGGAAGGGTAGTGGCCAGACAAGACAGGTGGGTGTGACAGACAAAACAACTCAGTGCCAGTGACACACCCACAACCAACAGAGACAAAAAGAACTGAATATCACAAACTGATGTGCTCATGTGACAGGACCCAGAAAATAAAAGCCAGAGACTTAACTAAGGCAGAACTCACCAAGTGGACATACAAGAGTAACAAATACAACCTATGATCAAACAAACAGATACGTGTAATACTAACAATCTAGTGATGAACAGAACAGATGACTACAGAATAAAAGGTGATACAATAACTGATAAAGTGGCAAACAGACTAATGACTAACTAGAAAACAGATGATTAATTGAGAATGTAATACACAACCAAAGGAACACAACCAGGAGAAAACACTGAAGATAAACAATCACCAAAACCAGAGACTAAAGCATAATACACTAAATGTGATCAAACTAAACTGAGACCGAAGTAACTAAAGGAACCATGAGTAAAAGAATACAAATACATAACATTGAGCAATAAAGAAAAACAAACTACAAATTGGACAAGAACAAAGACAAAACTAAATACATGGCACCAGGTGATGCAAAGAAAATAAATGAAACAAAACTAATCATAAACAGAGCATAACAAGATGAGAAAACACAAGACATAGAGGTGAACAGAACCCACAGACAGAAGAATCAAAACCAGAAGTGAGGCAAAATGATGTAACCATGACCAGGGCCCTGAATGGGCTGAATCCTGACATCACTCCCCTCCTCCACGGGCCGACACCGAGGGTCCACAGAAACCCACTCACAAACACCACCAAGACGAGACCACGGCACCAGACAAAGGGTGGAAGGCGGGGGAACGGCCGGTGAGCACCAGCACCTGGGAAGAAAGGCAGGGACCCGACTAAAAAACCAGGAGTACTAAGTGGCAAACCACGTGGCAACCCGAAGGACGACAAATCACCAGGGGGCCAGTCCGGAGACCCATGTCGGGTCACGAGGGAGTCCGGAGGGCGGCCACTAGGTCTAGTAGAGTGCGAGGGAACAACAAAGGACCGGCCATCAGAGTGGTCAGGAAACACAGTAGGGTCCTGGGGGAGAACAATGACTAAGCTCAGGACAGGCAACTGAGATCGGACGGGTGACAGCTTTACAAGACTGGCGGTATGGCGAGAGGATAGACGAAGGGGAAGAAAAGCAGACCACACCAGTCGCAGACCAAAACACCCCAAAAAACCCAGGAAGCAGCGACTTGACACAATTGACAGCTCAAAGTGTGAATATGGACCAGAAGCAACTAAAAAATAAGGACCTAAAACATAACTCACGCCGGAAACCAAAAAAAAAAAAACAAAAACAAAAAAACAACGAGGAAGGCAGGTGCAGAAGTACCAGAAAAGGGAACAAAAAAAAAAAATGAACAAACCAACTAATAGCAACATTGTGAGGGCCACAGAAGACAGATGAACTAATGTTTGGAATGCATAATTTAACCAAAAGATAACCACCTAAGGCAAAGAAGCGTTTACTTGAAGACAATAAGAATTGTAAAAAACAAGGAACTGAGACATTGTGAGAGTAAATGGAATCAACCAAACTGGCAAGAACCTGGCATGTGGCCCATAACCATTCTCAGGACAAACACAAGAGGTGGGAAAACCAGCGGGACCAACTTGGGGAAACCAGAAACTAATGAATCAAAAACAGAACCGTGTGAAGGACAAACAGTACTCTGATCTGAGACAAGAATCTTTTTGATAGGAAACCATAAAAAAATAACAAAAACTTCAAAACAACATCCAGAGACCAAATAAACCAGAAAAAAATGCTATGGGAAGAAGGAAAACACCGCTGGATAAAGCAGCTCAAGGAACTGTAGGCCCAACCAAGATTCAAGATTAGATTCAAGATTAGTTTATTTGCCATTTGTAGTTAAAAAACCACACAGGAAATGGTTGTGCAAAAAGCTCAGTGCATCACACACAAGAAAACAACATTAGACAGACATGGAACAAATTATCACATAAAGACACATTGACACTGTGAAATACAAGGTACAGAGATCAAGTTAAAAAGTTATGATCAAATAAAGTGAACACAGAAGCCTCTTCCACCCAGGCAACATCAAACATAACCCTGGAGAGGCATCTGCTAAACCACATTGTTGGCCATCGACCTGTTTCGCACACACACAAGTTAAGGGGTGTAGAGAAAAACCAAATAAACTTTAGACACAAAATACTGGAGACAATTGTCAAGAACTGAGTACACAAAGTATGTGGGAACTTTACCAGACCAGGAAATGTGGCAAAAAAACTGATGAATTAATGGATTATTTAGGTGAAAAAAGGAGAAAAGTATCAGTGTGAAAAACAACAAAGGAAGACTAACTGTTCTGTTGACTGCATCTCCGGAAGTCATCTTCAAGGATGTCGCTGACGGTTGGGCAGGTGAAGATGACTCTGAAGATGTGGGCATGGCAGGGAATCCCGGTGACGTCAGCACCGACGTAACCGTGGGAGGGGCAGGAAATCCAGATGACTCAAGCTTTATTGTAGGCAGAGCAGGCGCTGTGGACGTGGCTGGGAATGGCGGCTTCATGAAGGGCTGAGCAAACTGTTCTGATAACGTCAGTGTGGTTGGAGAACTCTGCGCCTCCACCGACGTGCGCGCTGTGGCTGACTCAGTGGGCACGGTTGTTGTCATGGTACCCACTGAAGCCTTGGCCGGAGTAGCTGAGGAGGATGACCACTGCTTTTGATACTGTTGACCATAAAATTTTATTACAGAGATTAGAGCATGCCATAGGTATTAAAGGCACTGCGCTGCGGTGGTTTGAATCATATTTGTCTAATAGATTACAATTTGTTCATGTAAATGGGGAATCTTCTTCACAGACTAAAGTTAATTATGGAGTTCCACAAGGTTCTGTGCTAGGACCAATTTTATTCACTTTATACATGCTTCCCTTAGGCAGTATTATTAGACGGTATTGCTTAAATTTTCATTGTTACGCAGATGATACCCAGCTTTATCTATCCATGAAGCCAGAGGACACACACCAATTAGCTAAACTGCAGGATTGTCTTATAGACATAAAGACATGGATGACCTCTAATTTCCTGCTTTTAAACTCAGATAAAACTGAAGTTATTGTACTTGGCCCCACAAATCTTAGAAACATGGTGTCTAACCAGATCCTTACTCTGGATGGCATTACCCTGACCTCTAGTAATACTGTGAGAAATCTTGGAGTCATTTTGATCAGGATATGTCATTCAAAGTGCATATTAAACAAATATGTAGGACTGCTTTTTGCATTTACGCAATATCTCTAAAATCAGAAAGGTCTTGTCTCAGAGTGATGCTGAAAAACTAATTCATGCATTTATTTCCTCTAGGCTGGACTATTGTAATTCATTATTATCAGGTTGTCCTAAAAGTTCCCTAAAAAGCCTTCAGTTAATTCAAAATGCTGCAGCTAGAGTACTGACGGGGACTAGAAGGAGAGAGCATATCTCACCCATATTGGCCTCTCTTCATTGGCTTCCTGTTAATTCTAGAATAGAATTTAAAATTCTTCTTCTTACTTATAAGGTTTTGAATAATCAGGTCCCATCTTATCTTAGGGACCTCGTAGTACCATATTACCCCAATAGAGCGCTTCGCTCTCAGACTGCAGGCTTACTTGTAGTTCCTAGGGTTTGTAAGAGTAGAATGGGAGGCAGAGCCTTCAGCTTTCAGGCTCCTCTCCTGTGGAACCAGCTCCCAATTCAGATCAGGGAGACAGACACCCTCTCTACTTTTAAGATTAGGCTTAAAACTTTCCTTTTTGCTAAAGCTTATAGTTAGGGCTGGATCAGGTGACCCTGAACCATCCCTTAGTTATGCTGCTATAGACGTAGACTGCTGGGGGGTTCCCATGATGCACTGTTTCTTTTTCTTTTTGCTCTGTATGCACCACTCTGCATTTAATCATTAGTGATCGATCTCTGCTCCCCTCCACAGCATGTCTTTTTCCTGGTTCTCTCCCTCAGCCCCAACCAGTCCCAGCAGAAGACTGCCCCTCCCTGGGCCTGGTTCTGCTGGAGGTTTCTTCCTGTTAAAAGGGAGTTTTTCCTTCCCACTGTAGCCAAGTGCTTGCTCACAGGGGGTCGTTTTGACCGTTGGGGTTTTACATAATTATTGTATGGCCTTGCCTTACAATATAAAGCGCCTTGGGGCAACTGTTTGTTGTGATTTGGCGCTATATAAAAAAAATTGATTGATTGATTGATGATGAGGTTTGAAAGAGTGGCATGAGCATATCTGTCATCACAGCGGCTGCCGAGGTTGATTCATCGAGCTCGTGTCGCCGCAGCGACATGGAATTTCCTGATAACTTGACGGTTGACGATGTTGCCGGGAGCGGCGCAGAGGATTCTAAAAACTTTGCCACCATTAAGGGGTCAGGCAATGTTGGAGCTACAAATTCTTGGGGTGCCGAGCTTGTCGGAGCCTGGGGCTGCAGCTGGAGCATTTGCAGCTTGCGTGGGGCTGAAACCGGGGGGAGGAGAACTGACGTCAGTGTGGAACTCGGCTGTGGAGTTTGCCCTCTTGTCCTGGGCTGCTCTACCAGTTCTTGTGCTGTATAACACCGTGGAGCCGGGACTGGTGGGGACAACAAGGCTGGAGTCAAAACCGGAGGTTGCTGAGAAGCTGAAGAAAAACTAGCAGGAGATATTGCGGCGTCGGACAGCGTGATGGTGAGTGGTTCGTCTGTGCACAGGTTGTAGATGTCGGATTCAAAAAGAAAGTCCATGGGGTCTTCTATATGCACAGGAACTCGACCTTGCTTAAACAATGTTCTTATATGTGTCAGTTCTGGGTATGCAGACATGATCTCAGGCTCCGCCAGCAGGATCTGCTCTAAAGTGGAAAGAATACGTTTCTTGTCCCGCTGACTGGTGCTGTACTGATAGTCAGAAAATAGATCTTGGATCCTGAAAAAAACATTAGCCGTGGCTTGGAGGACTGACCCATCTGCCTCAGATGATTCATCCTCATCCATGTCTGACCACTCAGAATCATTGTTGGCAGGTGTGGAGCTGGATGGAAGATTGAGCTCTGACTGCTTCACCCAGGCGGGGAGTTTCCTTGCAGCAAACAATTCGTCCAGGTCTAATAGCTCAGGGAACAGATCAAAAAGCCATGGATTAGACTCAATAAGCTTCCAAGCTTGTTCAAAATAGTCAAACTTGTCTCTTGGGGTGATGGAATCACGGCAACAAATGAAGAAAAAGGAGAGGTCAGAAAAAATCTCCTTGATAACAGTCAGGTTGTGGTTCGAGCCCGCGGTGCCCTGGTAATGGCTAGTTTGTTCTGTCATGACTGGGTGTGGCGTGGCACAGAAAGTGGTAGGACACACAATGCAGACTCGCAGGCTGAGGCGTGGAGGTAAAAATGGGCTTTATCAAGAAACAGGCAAAGGTCCAGCACATTCCACCGTTACAGGAGTTTTCTTTTTCATGGAAAAAGAAGCCGAGGGACGCACCACCGTGCCGCTCTTGACGAGGCACAAAACCACCTCGGTGTTGCTCTTTCAGGACGGCTTTCAGACGGATTCCGATTGCTTTTCTGTCGTGTGAATATCCGAGAAATTGAGCTTGAGCTGGACAAGCCCCAACATGTCCTGTGAGGCTTCATCACGGCGTTTCTTTGCGCCGAGCGGCTGCACCACAACGCGCCGAACTGTTTTTTTCCCCCTCACCTAAATGGATGCTGCACTCACTGCAGTTTATTGTCTGGAATAGTCCCAGATTGCATTTCAGAGCTTCTAGAAATCAAACATTTTCGTGCGGGTGGTGTTGGGGGGTAATTTTGGGTTTCAGCTTTTTTTTTTTGTTGTTTTTCACCATTTTCATCCCTGAATATGTCAATCGTGAGTCACTTTTGTGCAGATTAAAGTCACTAACTGGGACTCCTGTCTTTTTGCGAGAAAGAAACGAGAATCATCCTCCGTTCTGTTCACAGAGCTCCAAACATTGCACGGCTCTCTGACAAGTCAACATAGAACGATAGAATTCAGTCTGAATTAATAACTTCAAAGTGAAACACAGTTTTGTTTATTTTTATTTATGTCCAGAGATCAAGGATACAGTGACTAATTTCATATTTATTTACCTTAAGACTCAAGGAAATACATAGAAAACCTGTAAAACCTACTTTTAGTACAAAATTCACGAGGTATCGATAAGGAATCGGATCGATAAGCAGAATCGATATCGATAAAACCTTATCAATACCCATCCCTACTAATGACTAACTAGAAAATAGATGATTAACGAAGAATGTAATACACAACCAAAGGAACACAACCAGGAGAAAACACTGAAGATAAACAATCACCAAAACCAGAGACTAAAGCATAATACACTAAATGTGATAAAACTAAACTGAGACCTAAGTAACTAAAGGAACCATGAGTAAAAGAATACAAATACATAACAATGAGCAATTAAGAAAAACAAACTACAAATTGGACAAGAACAAAGACAAAACTAAATACATGGCAAGCAGGTGATACAAAGAAATAAATGAAACAAAACTAATCATAAACAGAGCATAACAAGATGAGAAAACACAAGACATAGATGAACAGAACCCACAGACAGAAGAATCAAAACCAGAAGTGAGGCAAAATGATGAAACCAAGACCAAGGCCCTGAATGGGCCGAATCCTGACAAAGGATGATTCTGAGAAAGCCCAGAACTACACAGGAGGACCTGGTCAGTGATCTGAAGAGAGCTGGGACCACAGTTGCAAAGATTACATCAGTAACACACAATGCCATCATGGTTTTAAATCCTGCAGAGGACGCAAGGTCCCCCTGCTCAAACCAGTACACCGCCAGGCCCATTTGGAGTTCACCAGTGACCATATGGATGACCCATAGGAGGCATGGGAGAAGGTCACGTGGTCAGTTGAGACCAAAATAGAGTTTGTTGGTATCATCTCCATTCACCGTGTTTGGAGGATGAGAACAAACCCAAGAACACCATCCCAACCGTGAAGTATGGGGGTGGAAACATCATTTTTGGTGTGCTTTTCTGCAAAGGGGAAAGGACGACTGCACCGTATTGAAGGGAGGATGGATGGGGTCATGTATTGCTAGATTTTGGCAAACAACCTCCTTCCCTTAATAAGAGCATTGAAGATGGGTCATGGCTGGGTCTTCCAACATGACAATGACTCGAAAAACACAGCCAGGACAACTAAGGAGTGGCTCCGTATGTATCAATTCAAGATCCTGGAGTGACCTAGCCAGTCTGCAGACCTGAACTCAACAGTAAATCTTTGGAGGGTGCTGAAACTCGAAACCTGAAAGATCTGGAGAAGATCTGCATGGAGGAGTGGACCAAAATCCCTGCTGCAGTGTGCTGAACTACAGAAAACGTCTGACCTCTGGAACTGCAAACAAAGGTTTCTGTACCAAATATTAAGGTCTGTTTTTCTATTGCATCAAATACTTATTTCATGCAATAAAATGCAAATTAATTATTTAATAATCATACAGTGTGATTTTCCAAATGTTTTTTTACAACCCCAATTCCAATGAAGTTGGGACGTTGTGTAACATGTAAATAAAAACAGAATACATCCATCCATCCATTTTCTTCCGCTTTATCCAGAGTCGGGTCGCGGGGGCAGCAGCTCAAGCAAAGCCGCCCAGACATCCCGATCCACACACACCTCCCCCAGCTCCTCCGGGGAACCCCGAGGCGTTCCCAAGCCAGCCGAGAGACATAGTCCCTCCAGCGTGTCCTGGGTCTTCCCCTGGGCCTCCTTCCAATGGGACGTGCCCGGAGCACCTCTCCAGTGAGGAGTCCAGGGGGCATCCGGAAAAGATGCCCGAGCCACCTCAGCTGGCTTCTTTCGACGTGGCGGAGCAGCAGCTCGACTCCGCGCTCCTCACCCTATCTCTAAGGGAGCGCCGAGCCACCCTGTGGAGGAAACTCATCTCGGCCGCTTGTACTCGCAATCTCGTTCTTTTGGTCATGAGCCAAATCTCATATCCATAGGTGAGGATCGGAACGTAGATCAATCGGTAAATCGAGAGCTTTGCCCCCCTGCTCAGCTCTCTCTTCACCACGACGGACCAATACAGCTACCGCATCACTGCAAACGCTGCACCAATCCTTCTGTCGATCTCACACTACATCTGTCCCTCTCTCGTGAACAAGACCCCAAGATACTTAAACTCCTCCACTTGAGGCAAGGACACTCCACCGACCTGAAGAGGGCAAAGCACCTTTTTCCGGTCGAGAACCATGGCCTTGAATTTGGAGGTGTTGATTTTCATCCCGAACACTTCACACTCGGCTGCAAACCGCTCCAGTGCACGCTGAAGATGATGATTTGACGAAGCCAACAGAACCACATCGTCCGCAAACAGCAGAGACGAGATTCTGTGGTTCCCAAACCGGACCCCCTCTACACCCTGACTGCACCTCGAAATTCTGTCCATAAAGGTAATGAACAGAACCGGTGACAAAGGGCAGCCCTGGCGGAGGCCAACGAGCACTGGAAAAAGGCTTGACTTACTACCGGCAATGTGGCCCAAGCTCCTGCTGCAGGCGGACAGGGACCAGATAGCCCTTAGCAAAGGACCCCATACTCCCGGAGCACACCCCACAGGGCGCCTCGAGGGACACGGTCAAACGCCTTCTCCAGATCCACAAAACACATGTGGACTGGTTGGGCAAACTCCCATGAATCCTCTAGCACCCGATGGAGGGTGTAGAGCTGGTCTAGTGTGCTCTGGAACAGACCTTACCGGGAAGGCTGAGGAGTGTGAATCCCCTGTAGTTGGAACACACCCTCCAGTCCCCCTTCTTAAACAGAGGGACCACGACCCCAGTCTGCCAATCCAGAGGCACTGTCCCCGACCGCCACGCGATGTTGCAGAGACATGTCAAACAAGACAGTCCCACAACATCCAGAGACTTAAGGTACTCAGGATGGATTTCATCCACCCCAGGAGCCTTGCCACCGAGGAGCTTTCTGACCACCTCAGTGACTTCGGCCTGGTTAATGGATGAGTCCGCCTCCGAGTCCCCTGACTCTGCTTCCTCTTCGGAAGACGTGACAATGGGATTGAGGAGATCCTTGAAGTATTCCTTCCACTGCCCGACAACATCCACAGTCAGGGTCAATAGCTCCCCACCCGCACCATAGACAGCGTTCGTGGAGAGTTGCTTCCACCTCCTGAGGCGTCGGACGGTTTGCCAGAATTTCTTGGAGGCCAACCGACAGTCCTCCTCCATGGCCTCCCCGAACTCCTCCCAGACCCGAGCTTTTACCTCTGCTACTGCACAGGCTGCAGCACGCTTGGCCTGCCGGTACCTGTCAGCTGCCTCCGGAGTCCCACCTGCCAACAAAGACAAGCAGGACTCCTTCTTCAACTTCACGGCATCCCTTACGTCCGGCGTCCACCACCGGGTTCGGGGATTGCCACTGCGACAGGCACCAGAGACCCTCCGACCACAGCTATGAGCAGCCGCGTTGGCAATGGAGGTGGAGAACATGGTCCACTCAAACTCCATGTCTCCAACCTCCCCCAGGATCTGGGAGAAGCTCTCCCAGAGGTGGGAGTTGAAGACTTCGCTGACAGAGGGTTCCACCATTCATTCCCAGCAGACCCTCACGATACATTTGGGCCTGCCAGGTCTGACCGGCTTCCTCCCTTCCCAGCGGATCCAACTCACCACCAGGTGGTGATAGGTCGACAGCTCAGCCCCTCTCTTCACCCAAGAGTCCGAGACACGTGGCCGAAGGTCAGATGATACGACTACAAAGTCGATCATCAACCTCTGGCACAGGGTGTCCTGGTGCCACGTGCACTTATGGGCACCCTTGTGCTCGAACATGTTGTTTGTGATGGACAAACTGTGGCTAGTACAGAAGTCCAACAACTGAACACCACTCGAGTTCAGATTGGGGAGGCTGTGCTTCCCGATCACCCCCCTCCAGGTCTCATTGTCGCCACCCACGTGGGCGTTGAAGTTCCCCAGGAGAACAATGGAGTCCCCAGTCAGAGAACTATCTGTTACCCCTCCCAGGGACTCCAAGAAGGTTGGGTACTCTGCACTGCCCCTCGGCCCATAGGCCAAGACAACAGTGAGAGACCTGTCCCCGACCCGAAGGCATAGGGACTCAACCGTCTTGTTCACCGGGGTGAACTCCAACACATGGCGACTGAGCTGCGGAGCAATGAGCAATGCTACCCCAGCCTGCCGTTTCTTCCCATGGCGAACACCGGAAAAGTGGAGCGCCCAGCCCCTCTCCAGGAGTTGGGTACCAGAGCCCAAGCTGTGCGTGGAGGTGAGCCCGACTATCTCTCGTCGGTACCTCTCAACCTCCCTCACAAGCTCAGGCTCCTTCCCCCCAAGTGAGGTGACATTCCACGTCCTGACAGCCAGAGGCTGTGAGCGCAGACCGGACCGCCGGGCCACCCTCCCTCGACTGCCACCCAGTCCTCTCTGCACCTGACCCCCATGGCCCCCTCAGCAGGTGGTGAACCCACAGGAGGGTGGGCCCATGTCACTCTTTCGGGCTGGGCCCGGCCAGGCCCCGTGGGCTAAGCCTTGACCACCTGGCCTGGCTCCAGGGTGGGGCACCGGCTCCACCGTACTGGGCGACGTCTCGGTCCATGATTACAAACTGGTCATGGGAGCATCAGAACTGCCCTTAGTCTGACCCATGCCCTAGGACCTGTTTGCCATGGGAGACCCTACCAGGGGCAGAAAGTCCCCGAAAACATAGCTCCTAGGATCATCCGGGTACACAAACTCCTCCACCACGATAAGGTGGCAGTTCGAGGGGGAGTTTCAGACCCTTCCAATCGAAATATCTGATCAGCAATTTAATGAGTGGGATAAATTATTGTCAAGATATATTTGGCACTGGAGAAAATCTAGGATAAAATTTTAAACTCTTCAACTGACAAAGAAGAGGGCCAGACTTGCTCTCCAATGTGTTAAGGTCATGTGATCAATTGACTCAAAATCGGTGTGGAATCACAGTACTCCACTGGATGCATGAGATACACCTCTTGTTTTTACATTTTAAATCTGTTCATATTTTAAAAATTTTTATATGTAAATATTAGCGTTTGAGCTCAATAGCTTCTAGGTCATGTGATCAATTGACTCAAAATCAGTGTGAAATCATTGTGCTCCACTGGCTGCATGAGATACACCTCTTGTTTTTACATTTTAAATCTATTCATTTTTTTTAAATTAATTTTTATATGTAAATATAAGTATTTGAGCTCAATAGCTTCCAGGTCATGTGATCAATTGACTCAAAATCCATGTGGAACCATAGAGTTCCACGGGCTGCATGAGATACGCCTCTTGTTTTTGCATTTTAAATTGGTTCATATTTTTAATTAATTTTAAATGTAAACCTTAGCATTTTCGCTCAACAGCTTCTCAATAGCTTTAAACACAGTGTCTCTGGTTTGAATATCCCACCTTTTTATTTTGAAAACAGGAAGTTGGTGCTCGACGTAGCCGTCTACTATCGCCGCTTGTTTACTGTAACGTCTGCAATACGGGCGCACTTGAAATGTTGGAGCGGCTTGCTGAGAGTCGCTCTGTCACCGGAGCAAAGAAAAGGTTTAACTGGAGCGAAGAGGACTCGAATGCCTGTCGAATATCTGTGGAATATCCAACGTAAATCTAACTTCACCTCGGTACATCACCGTAAAACCTGACAAGTTGACTTTGCTTAAAAAAAAAGATAAGGCTTTCCTTATCTTGTTCCAGGCAATCAGTTTCCACATTTTTTAAGTAAAGGCTTGTCGGGTTTTACTGTGCACAAAGCTTTGTGATGCAAGTTTTAAATCTAAAACAAAAAGTGAATCAACTTAACTATGACCCATCAGCATGTGTGAACATACCTTTCTTGTCTCCAGAATAGTGATATTAAGCTCGAGTCAATCTGCTCGACACAGCATCGAGTTTTTTGAACCAGAAGTGTCAGTGAGCAGTGTTTCGAGCACGCCCCCATCACATGACCACTGTGAGCGAGGCCTCGTTACGTCACACCACGTGTCGAGCTTCGCGGAAGATTCGAATAATCTGGGCGTTTCAATACGACCCGCCGAGTATTTAAATGAGATCTGAATCGCAGCTCAAACTGTGGGTTTTTGAGAGGAGGTGATTGCTAGCGACACTGTTATTGCCAATCACCACCAAGGAAAGCATTAGTTTATATTTAGGTCTAGTTTAGATTTAATTTAGTATAGTTAAGCCGGGTTCACACGGCAGGATAATTAGGCCGATAGGTTTGACTATATATTATAGGTAGATCAGAGACTGAGCTGAGTGACTGAAGAGCTGTGATTTTGTTGAAGTGAAAGGTGTGAGAGAGTGAGTAGTGGTGAGGAAGGGACATGGAGGAGCCAGTTCCAAAAAGAGCACGATCAATTGCTTGGGAGCACGTTGATCTAATAAGCCCCAAAAAGGTCAAGTGTTTGATTTGTGCTCAAGAGTTGAGGTACAGTAACAATACGCCTTCAATGCTGCGACACCTGAGGTCCAAACATCCAGAGACGTCAATGGCTGCTGCTTCTGGAGCAGGAATCAGGCCATGTAAGCTGTATTTTACTCTTTATCTAAGATTAAAACATATAAACAAAAATAGCTCAGCATGTCATACTGTATTTCCATTAAAGGCAGACAAGCTGATTTGGATGAGACACTGGTGGACTATGTTGTGGAAGATGCACAACCGTTCCAAATAGTGGAGAGAAAAGCCTTCAGGGCTTTACTACAAAGGTTTGACCCAACATATGCCCACCTCCAGAGGAGAAGACCGGCTCAAATACTGGGCGACATGAGTCACAGTCTATCCCAATTTACAGAGAATGGCAAAAAATATTTGTCGATGCCAGCAACATCAGTGCCTTACGAGCGGGTCTTCTCCAAAGCTGGAGAGGTGGTGAGGCAGAAGAGGAGCCGATTAAAGTCCAGCATCGTTGAAATGATTCTTTTTTTGAATAAAAATTGTTGAAAGTTGCACAATCACCGTCTCCTATCCTCTCTATTCTAATTTACAAATTACAGCAACATAAGCACCAGTTGCAGAAGCACATGTCTTTCTCACTTTTCCCGTCACATTTTATCCAAATATAGTTTGAGGAATGATAACACAAATCTACATAAAGTCTACAATAAAGGCTTTCATAACCGGGTGATTCTTAGACTACGGGCACTTTTATGTCCCTTGATCATATTCTATGAAAAAAAGGGGAAATTTCACACTTTTATAGTTATCTTTACAATGAAAGTGTTTTAAGAAATTTGTCCTAGTAGTCTATGATGACTTTTTCACCTTTTTTCAGCATCATTATATGCAAATATTGCCGTTTTGTGCTTGTCCCACACCCAGACTTATGATCTTCAATGATAAAAATGAATAGTAAACAAACGTTTTTTCTAATGTTTTAAAATATCTCTGAATAAAATATCAGTAAAATAATCAAAACATAATTGGGGTATTCAATGTCATACAACTGTTGTGATTTTTTTAAACGAAATGTAGTTGTCCCACACTATTGCCGTAATTTCCACCACAACAATAATGTCCCTTTAAAAAGTTTGTATGAAAGGTTGTGCGGGTAGTTTCTATGGAGATAAACAGTAACATCAGAGCACATGTATATAGCGCCAAATCACAACAAACAGTTGCCCCAAGGTGCTTTATATTGTAAGGCAATGGTGTGGTGGAAATTACATTTACAAGGCCAATAGTGCCCGTAGTTAAAGAATCACCCAACCATTATGTGTGCATCTGTAGGGACTATTACATTAAAAAGACACAATAATACATATGATTTTTTTTATTATTATTTTTCAAGAACAAACCACATCAGTCATGAATTAATGCAAACATTTGTCAGGGCACTCGCTCACGGTAATTCTCAAAACAATCCAGCAGATGTCACCCTTCAAACTGTATCAAACGCGTCGAAGCAGTGTGTCGATTTTCAGCCAGTTGTGTTGCAGTGTCCCATTGGTTCATGGGGCTTCGAAATTGCTATCACTACTCCAGAATGAGCATGTGAGAATAGACGTGTAGCCTCGATTAGCTTTCGACACTGTGCAAGAGAGGTTAAATATTGCCAATGCTAATGAGATGTGTCGGAAAAACAACTTGTGCAACTCAAGCCAGTCAAACGTGTCATGATCGCACAGTCAGAAGACCTATTATCTAACACCTGCCAGAGGCTTTTTAACATGACTGTGCCTTGTTATTTATTTGATTTGGCATCACACAGCAACATTACACTAGTCAGAAGCAACAGTGCCACCCACTGGTGACATTATTGTATTACAACACTGCCACTTAATTTTACTGTGGTTCCAAAATACTTTAAATAATATTACACAACCATGCTCCTTTGCACAAAATGTAACCAAAAAAAAAAAAAAAAATTAAAAAAAATGTTTTACACAAGTGTGACTTTGAGAATCAAAGCAGCAGAGGACATTCGCGTGTGAACAGTTTTGATCCACAGAGGTGTGACATATACAACCCCTGGCAAAAAATTATGGAATCACCGGCCTCGGAGGATGTTCATTCAGTTGTTTAATTTTGTAGAAAAAAAAGCAGATCACAGACATGACACAAAACTAAAGTCATTTTAAATGGCAACTTTCTGGCTTTAAGAAACACTATAAGAAATCAGGAAAAAAAATTGTGGCAGTCAGTAACGGTTACTTTTTAGACCAAGCAGAGGGAAAAAAATATGGAATCACTCAATTCTGAGGAAAAAATTATGGAATCATGAAAAACAAAAGAACGCTCCAACACATCACTAGTATTTTGTTGCACCACCTCTGGCTTTTATAACAGCTTGCAGTCTCTGAGGCATGGACTTAATGAGTGACAAACAGTACTCTTCATCAATCTGGCTCCAACTTTCTCTGATTGCTGTTGCCAGATCAGCTTTGCAGGTTGGAGCCTTGTCATGGACCATTTCCTTCAACTTTCACCAAAGATTTTCAACTGGATTAAGATCCGGACTATTTGCAGGCCATGACATTGACCCTATGTGTCTTTTTGCAAGGAATGTTTTCACAGTTTTTACTCTATGGCAAGATGCATTATCATCTTGAAAAATGTTTTCATCATCCCCACACATCCTTTCAGTTGATGGGATAAGAAAAGTGTCCAAAATATCAACGTAAACTTGTGCATTTATTGATGATGTAATGCCAGCCATCTCCCCAGTGCCTTTACCTGACATGCAGCCCCATATCATCAATGATTGTGGAAATTTACATGTTCTCTTCAGGCAGCCATCTTTATAAATCTCATTGGAACGGCACCAAACAAAAGTTCCAGCATCATCACCTTGCCCAATGCAGATTCGAGATTCATCACTGAATATGACTTTCATCCAGTCATCCACAGTCCACAATTGCTTTTCCTTAGCCCATTGTAACCTTGTTTTTTTCTGTTTAGGTGTTAATGATGGCTTTCGTTTAGCTTTTTCTGTATGTAAATCCCATTTCTTACAGTTCGGTCACAGACGTTGACTCCAGTTTCCGCCCATTCGTTCCTCATTTGTTTTGTTGTGCATTTTCGATTTTTGAGACATATTGCTTTAAGATTTCTGTCTTGACGCTTTGATGTCTTCCTTGGTCTACCAGTATGTTTGCCTTTAACAACCTTCCCATGTTCGTATTTGGTCAAGGTCAAGGTCAGGTTTATTTATAAAGCACATTTACAAACAGTCAACACTGCCCCAAAGTGCTGTACAATAAAAGGATTTAAAATTATATCGTTAAATACAAGAACAAAATAAATCAACAAGACAGTAAAAGATGTGGCAGTGTTCAGCTCATCTTGTATTAAAAGCCAGTGCAAAAAGATATGTCTTTAAAAGAGTCTTAAAAGAGTCAACTGAAGGAGCCAGTCGGACATTCAATGGCAGAGAGTTCCAGAGCTTGGGCCCCACAACAGCAAAGGCTCTGTCTCCCCTGGTCCTTAGCTTAGATCTGGGACAGACCAGTAAACTCTGGTCCGCGGAGCGCAGAGCTCTTCCTGGAGTATGCAATGACAGCATATCAGATAAATAGAATGGGGCTTGACCGTGAATTGATTTAAAAACAAGCAACAAAATCTTAAAATCAATTCTAAAAGCAACAGGTAACCAGTGCAGTGAAGCTAAAACAGGAGAAATGTGTTGGTGCCGGTTGGCTCCAGTGAGCAGATGCGCAGCTGCATTTTGCACCATCTGGAGACGATGCAGAGACGACTGATTAAGACCAACATACAAAGAATTGCAGTAATCTAAACGAGACGTGATCAAGGCGTGCACAACCTGTTCCAGCTGATTTGGGGGCAGGTAACGCTTGATTTTACTTAAAAGTCTAAGCTGGAAGAAGCTTGTTTTGACCACTGTGTTGATCTGCTTCTCGAATTTAAAAGAGCTATCTATAAAAACACCAAGGGTCTTAGCAGATGAACGACAGTAGGAGGCGAGTGGACCAAGGGCAGAAAGGTCAAGGTCACCAAAGACCACAATCTCTGTTTTGTTTTCATTTAGATTCAAAAAGTTTAAAGACATCCAGTCTTTGACTTCTTGAAAGCAAGTCTGTAGGATGGCAGATGAGTTTGTTTTAAGGTTCAGAGGTAAATAAATCTGCACATCATCAGCAAAGCAGTGAAACTGAATGTTATATTTCTTAAAAATTGATCCTAAAGGAAGCAAATAAAGCAAAAATAAAATTGGCCCTAAAATTGAACCCTGAGGTACTCCACAAGTCAAAGGGGCTTTCTGTGACGCAAAGGGACCAAGGTTTACAGAAAAGCACCGACCAGTCAAATAGGACTTAAACCATTTGAGCACTGTGCCATTTAATCCAACACACGATTCAAGGCGAGATAATAAGACCTGGTGGTCAACAGTGTCAAAGGCTGCAGTTAAATCCAAAAGCACAAGCACAGCTGAGCTGCCAGAGTCCATGATTAAAAGAAGATCATTAAAAACTTTTAAAAGAGCAGTTTCAGTGCTGTGCAAAGGTTTAAAACCAGACTGGAACTTTTCAGTTATGTCAAATGCAGTAAGGTGTGACTGTAGTTGAGTATAGACCACTTTTTCAAGTATTTTAGATAAAAATGATGTCTATAATTGGTCTATAATTAGAAAAAATAGCAGGGTCCAAATTATGTTTTTTTTTAAAAGGGGCTGTATCATGGCCTGTTTAAAGGAACAAGGAATGACACCTGAAGACAGAGAAGCATTAATCAGCTGTAAAATACAAGGGCCAACTGAGTCAAGGACTTCTTTCAAAAGCTTAGCAGGAAGGAAATCCAGTGCACAGTCTGAAGGCCTTAAACTTTGAACAGTTTTAGATAGTTCACACAGAGAAATAGCCTCGAATTGACTAAAAACAGCTGTGCACGCAGGAATGATGCATGGGTCAGCGATGACAGTTGGCAAAGAAGATCGAATGAGTGAAATTTTGTCACTGAAAAATTGACAAAATTTTTCACACAAAGAAACAGAGGGAACAGCACCAGTTGAATCAACAGGGTTAACAATCTTGTTCAAAACATTAAAAAGAACCTGGGGTTTGTGAAGATTTGTAGACAATATTTGCCATATACTCTGATTTTGCGGTCTTAACAGCATCTTGATAATTCGCAAGTGAATGTCTTAAAATCCCCAGTGATACTTGAAGTTGATCTTTCTTCCATTTCCGTTCTGCCCCTGCGGCATTCCCGTCTGCGTGCGCGCGTAAAATCATTGTGCCATGGCTCTGAGCGTTTTGCACGCTGATTAGTGAAAGGGGCGACAACGTTGAGAATCTCTGAACACGTAGTATTGAACAAGCAAACCAACTCATCAATATTTGTATTAGAATCGTAAGACTTAAGTTCAGAAGCATGAAACGCAGCAGAAAAGAGTGGCGCAGTAGCAGGGCAGATAGCGCGCCAGTGGCGCGCCGGAACGCATTGTTTCCTAATAGTGGAGGACACCGTGACAGAAAAAAGCACAGGAAAATGGTCCGATATGCCTGCGTTACAGATCTCTATGACGTTCACATTTAGACCACTGAATAAGATAAGGTCCAGAGTATGACCCTTGTCGTGGGTCGGGACATTTACTGCCTGCTTAAGATTAAAAGAGTCCACAACATTAAGAAAGTCATTGACCAAGGGCTTGGATGGACAACAAACATGAATATTAAAGTCCCCAGCAATTAAAAATGCATTACGATTAAGAACAATACCTGCCACAAAGTCAGAAAACTCATTTATAAAATCTTTGTTAAATTTAGGAGGGCGATAGATGAGTGCGCACAAGACAGGTATGTCCAATCTGATTTCAAAGAGCTGTAGCTGGAAGCTGGTCCAGAGTTTAGACACAGCTGACTGTGAACAACCAACATCTTTTGCAACATTGCGCGATGATTTACCCTCTTTTAAGAGTTTGATAATCCTCTCCTTTGTTTCAATTGACATCTCTCATGTTGGAGCCATGATTCATGTCAGTCCACTTGGTGCAACAGCTCTCCAAGGTGTGATCACTCCTTTTTAGATGCAGACTAACGAGCAGATCTGATTTGATGCAGGTGTTAGTTTTGGGGATGAAAATTTACAGGGTGATTCCATAATTTATTCCTCAGAATTGAGTGAGTCCATATTTTTTTTCCTCTGCTTGGTCTAAAAAACTAACCGTTACTGACTGACACAATTTTTTTCCTGATTTCTTATAGTGTTTCTTAAAGCCAGAAAGTTGCCATTTGAAATGACTTTAGTTTTGTGTCATGTCTGTGATCTGCTTTTTTTCTACAAAATTAAACAACTGAATGAACATCCTCTGAGGCCAGTGATTCCATAATTATTGCCAGGGGTTGTAAAAACAGAAAATCCAGTGTATTGCAAATGGCTGCATTCTTTTCTGAACAACGTTTCGGTCACTGAATTATGTACAAGACAGCATCCAAACACTGAATGCATTCATCCAGAATGAATCAGGTGGAGAAAAGGTGAAGTGCGTGTGTGTGTGACTGATCCACGTACGCAGCACCTGTGCATGCGTGATCAGAACTGGTAATCGAACCCGCATGTGTGACTGACTGCTTGATCCACACAGCCACAGCGCCCAGATCAGAAACACCAGGGTTTTGAAAAAAAGGAGAGAGACAGCGCTCTCTCTTTCTCTCTCTCTCTCTCTCTGTCTCCCTCCTCCTTTCCACCTCCTCTCTCTCTCTCTCTGTCTCCCTCTCAATGCTGAAACAAGAAACAGGAAGTTTAAGTTTGTGAGTTTAAATGGCAATATTTTCTACTTTTTGGAGGGGGGGGGGCACAGAAGGAACCTGAACGTTGTGATCTGATGTTCCCAGCCTTGACAAGGAATCAGTGTGTCCTGCTGTACATCTGGGAATGTGAGGGTCATTTGCTTTGCCATTTTGAGAATGGAGCATATTTCTACAATGCAAAAAAAAAAAAAAAAAAAAAAATGTAGGAGTGAGGCAAGGGCTACATGCAACAGTATGCATACATTAAAAGCGAACACACGCAGTAAGTTCCTTCAGCTGCTCCTTTGCACTCGGGGTCGCCATAGCAAGTCCAAGGTAGATCTGCATGTTGAATTGGCACAGGTTTTACACTGGATGCCCTTCTGACGCAACTCCACATTTAACACAATGTGGTATTCAGTTGACATACAGTACAAGGATATTGAAACGTTTTTTTTTTTTTTTTTTTTTTAAGTCCATAAAGGAACTCATAAATCCAATCTTTTTGGTGATGCCCTGAGTCGTTCAGATAGATATACTCAACAAAAATATAAATGCAACACTGTTGGTTTTGCTCCCATTTTGTATGAGATGAACTCAAAGATCTAAAACTTTTTCCACATACACAATATCACCATTTCCCTCAAATATTGTTCACAAACCAGTCTAAATCTGTGATAGTGAGCACTTCTCCTTTGCTGAGATAATCCATCCCACCTCACAGGTGTGCCATATCAAGATGCTGATTAGACACCATGATTAGTGCACAGGTGTGCCTTAGACTGCCCACAATAAAAGGCCACTCTGAAAGGTGCAGTTTTATCACACAGCACAATGCCACAGATGTCGCAAGATTTGAGGGAGCGTGCAATTGGCATGCTGACAGCAGGAATGTCAACCAGAGCTGTTGCTCGTGTATTGAATGTTCATTTCTCTACCATAAGCCGTCTCCAAAGGCGTTTCAGAGAATTTGGCAGTACATCCAACCAGCCTCACAACCGCAGACCACGTGTAACCACACCAGCCCAGGACCTCCACATCCAGCATGTTCACCTCCAAGATCCTCTGAGACCAGCCACTCGGACAGCTGCTGGAACAATCGGTTTGCATAACCAAAGAATTTCTGCACAAACTGTCAGAAACCGTCTCAGGGAAGCTCATCTGCATGCACGTCGTCTTCATTGGGGTCTCGACCTGACTCCAGTTCGTCGTCGTAACCGACTTGAGTGGGCAAATGCTCACATTCGCTGGCGTTTGGCACGTTGAAGAGGTGTTCTCTTCACGGATGCTGCAAAGGAGATGTGTTGCACTGCATGAGGCAAATGGTGGTCACACCAGATACTGACTGGTGATGTCATACACCTTGGAAAGTGTTTGGTCATTCTGTGTTTCCTTTCATATCATGGCATTTGTAACTGGCAGCTGGTCCACCAGTGTTGTGTGGAACATTTCAGCCGGGTCACCTTTTGATGGCATTTCTTCCACAGATGTTGACAGTGGGAGGTGTGACAAACCATCAGCATTGCAGTGTTGTTTAGTCCCCTCGAACTCGATGTCATACGAGTGTGCTCGTTGTAGTCGCACGGCTGACATCACTGGAACTCCTTTCCGTGGATTGAATATTGACACAAGGGGCTGATGATCAGTCACTAAGGTAAACCTTCGGCCATAGAGGTAATGGTGGAACTTTTTGATACCCCATACTAGGCTAAGGGCCTCCCTGTCTATCTGGGCATAATTGCATTCGGCACTTGAAAGGGACCTTGAAGCAAATGCAATTGGGCGTTCCAGTCCATTGTCCATCGTGTGTGATAAGACTGCACTTATGCCGTACGGGGACGCGTCACATGCTAGTCGAATGGGTCTGGATGGATCATAGTGGGTAAGTAGCTCGTCAGATGTTATTAGTCTTTTTGTTTCTGCGAATGCCTTTTCACATTTTTCTGACCAATGCCATGTCACTCCTTTCTGTAGTAGCGCATTCAGTGGATACAGCACTGAAGCAAGGTTTGGGAGAAACTTGTGGTAATAGTTTACCAGACCCGGGTACGAGCTCAGTTGTGACACATTTTCAGGTTTAGGTGCTTTCAGCACTACCTCAATTTTCTCTTGTGACTTATGTAAGCCGTGCTTGTCGATGACATGTCCACAGTATGAGATTTCGGTTTTGAAAAACTCACATTTCTCTCTCTTTGCCCGTAGGCCATACTCATTCAGCCTGGTGAGTACCTTGCTCAGGTTCTGGAAGTGATCATCATCATCTTTTCCTGTTATGATGATATCATCGAGGTAGCATTGTGTTCCAGGTATGTCCTGGAGCACCTGATCCATTGCTCTTTGCCAGATGGCTGGAGCCGAAGCAACACCAAACACAAGACGATTGTATTGGTAAAGTCCCTTATGTGTGTTGATGGTTAGGAACTTTTTGCTTGACTCCTCCACTTCCATTTGGAGATAGGCCTGTGACAAGTCAATCTTTGAAAACTTCTCCCCACCAGCCAAGGATGAGAAGATGTCTTCAATTCGTGGAAGGGGGTACTGCACTGTGCGCAGCACCGGGTTAATGCTCACTTTGAAGTCACCACATATACGCACTTCTCCACTTTTTCTTTTATACATCACAGGAACAATCGGCGTAGCCCAGTCACTCCAGTCAACTTTTGAGAGAATGCCAGATGTCTCCAAGTTCTGCTGTTCGGCGTCTATCTTGGGACGTAGTGCATATGGCACTGGGTGTGCTTTGTGGTATCTTGGGGTGGCATTTTTGTCAAGTTCAATTTTTGTCTTTAGGTGTTTAATTTTACCAATGCCTTACTCAAACACGTGTGCATTAGCCTCCAACAACTGTGGCAGTCTCTGGTCAGGGCTGCGGGTGGAGCTCTTGAGGCTTGTTGAGATATTCAGGGCTTTAATCGCATGCCAGTCAAGCTGAATTCTCCTCAGCCATTCACTCAGTCATTCATTCAATAGAGCTGGGCCTGTGGTTTTCAGGACATAGAGCTCTAACTTGTGTGTTTGGTTACCATAGGCCACATCCACTTTAAGTTTCCCTTTTGGTGACACGTTTTCGCCTGTGTACGTTTTTAACATCACAGATGTCTTTTTCAGTGGTAAGTGAGAGAACAGCCTGTCATAGTCGGTCTCAGAGATTACTGACAAAGCTGAACCTGTGTCCAGTTCCATTTTTAGTTTCACACCAGACACTTGTCATTATCCATATTATTTTCCGGTCTTCTTCAGTTATGCTATGCAGCTCTAAGCATGACAAGTCATCCTCCTCACTGCTGTTTGTGTTGTCTGAATGTTCTGTTGCTTTGTGCATTTCGTTTGCTTTGGCCTTTGTTTTGGGTTTAAAACCTTTGTTCTTTCCAAATTTTTATTTTTGGGTGTTGGTTTGGTCTGTTTTGCATGCTCTTTCTATGTGGCCTGTTTGTGGCATTTCCTACATGTCTTTTCTTTGAACCAGCAGTCGTTTGCATTGTGAGAGGATTTACCACACCTGTAGCATTTTTGCTTTTTCCCATTTAAGGACATTTGATGCAGTTCGTTTTCTAGGGTTTTCTTCTGTAGCTCTGATGCACCCTTAGCTGCTGTTTCCACTGAGATAGCTAGTTCGAGTGCTTTTTTCAAATCCAGGTCTTTTTCTGACAGTAGCCTTTGCTGTGTGCTTGTACAGTGAATGCCACATACCAACCAATCTCTTAAGACATCAGAAAGTCCCTCTTTGAAATCACAATGCTGCGAGAGTTTGCGCAGTTCAGCCATATACTCAGATATGCTTTCTTCCTTTGTTTGATTCCTTTTATGAAATCTGAATCTTTCCGCTATCACTAGTGGTGCGGGGTTTAAGTGCTTCTGCAATGTCTCAACAATGTCTTTGTATGACTTGCTCGACGGTTTGGCAGGGCTCAGGAGATTACGCAGGAGATTGTAAGTTTTCGCTCCCATTAGACTGAGGAGGACGGCACTTTTTTTTCTCATCCTCGATATCATTAGCGTCGCAGTATAACTCCACTCGCTCTATCTATGAATCCCAGCCTTCACTTGAGCTATCAAACTCCTCTACTTTCCCAACGTAAGCCATTTCAGACTTGAAATCCAGAATGTTATCCGTTTATCTGAGTTATTTCACTGTGTGCTATGCAGTTACTCACGGATCCTTTGCTAGTTTTCATTTCGCCTCTTGCTTTCGTTTCGCCTCCTGCTTTGTTTCGTCGTTTCTCCTTCCCTCCGGTTTAACTTTTCATTTCGTGCAGTTGTTTAGGGTCCGAATTACTCGTCGCCAATTTGTTGTGTCTTTACTCCAACATAATAAATTATCCAACTCGGAGGTAGCATGAACAATGACTTTTACTTGGCTTCAAGTCTCTATTACATATCACTGCGCTGGCAGATAACCTATATGTAAACATGGTGGCTAGGGGAGTGGTTCCGCTGAAGTAAATAGATCCACTTATATACTACACTCCTCCCCTTTTAGATTAATGCTACATAACTAAGGTAACATATCCAGAACATTGCCAGTGCATTTAACACAATGTGGTATTCAGTTGACATACAGTACAACCCCTGGCAAAAATTTTGGAATCACTGACCTCGGAGGATGTTCATTCAGTTGTTTAATTTTGTAGAAAAAAAGCAGATCACAGACATGACACAAAACTAAAGTCATTTCAAATGGCAACTTTCTGGCTTTAAGAAACACTATAAGAAATCAAGAAAAAAAATTGTGGCAGTCAGTAACGGTTACTTTTTTAGAGATAGATCCACTTACGAGGCCTGTGAGAAAAGTAACGGACCTTTTTAATTTTTTCAAAAACTATATGGATTTGATTCATATGTTTTTACGTCAGCCAAGCTTGAACCTTTGTGCGCATGCGTGAGTTTTTCCATGCCTGTCGGTTGCGTCATTTGCCTGTGAGCATGCCTTGTGGGAGGAGTGGTCCAGCCCCCTCGTCGGATTTTCATTGTCAGGAAATGGCGGAATGATTTGGGCTTTTTTTCCCATCAGAATTTTTCAGAAACTGTTAGAGACAAGCAGCTGGAAACCATTCGAAAAATTTATCTGCTTGCGGTGGAAATTTTACGGGCTTCACAGAGAATCAGGACTGTTACTACAGCTTTAAGGATGCCCCACAATGGCGCACGGCGCGCTGCGCTCCGAGCCGCCATCGAGAGGCAGAAAACACCACATAATTTCTAAACGGATGGCTGTGTGGAGCTGGGACCGTCGTGAGCAATTTCTCTGGTTATCACAAGAGCTGGACATCAGCCATTTTCTGGCAGATTTCACTTTAACAAGAGATTTTGTCATGGAAAGCCACGCAGAGGCTTTGTGCGTCAGGGCCGATTCGCTGATCGAGCGAGACAAAGGAACACCTCTGTTTCGGAGTGCCAGGGGACAAGTTGGGACATGCCCAGCTCTCCACAATTTCTCTTATACTCACTGGGCTGGTAAGCATTGAAAGCCGAGATAGGCATGTCCCAACTTGTCCTTTAACACTCCAAAACGGAGGTGTTCCTTTGTCTCACTCGATCAGCGAATCGGTCCTGACGCGCGAATCCTCCGCGCGGCTTTCCATGACAAAATCTCTTGTTAAAAGTGAAATCTGCCGGAAAATGGCTGATGTCCAGCTCTTGTGATAACCACAGAAATTGCTCACGACAGTCCCGGCTCCACACAGCCATCCGTTTAGCCTCTCGATGGTGGCTCGGAGCGCGGTGCGCCGTGTGCCATTGTGGGGCATCCTTAAAGCTGTAGTAACAGTCCTTATTCTCTGTGAAGCCCGTAAAATTTTCACCGAAAGCCAGATAAATTTTTTGAATGGTTTCCAGCTGCTTGTCTCTAACAGTTTCTGAAAAAATTCTGATGGAAAAAAAGCCCAGATCATTCCGCCATTTCCTCGCAATGAAACAACGACGAGAGGGGTGGAGCAGTGCTCACTCAAAGCCTGCCCACAGGCGAATGACGCAAGCGACAGGCGTGGAAAAACTCACGCATGCGCACAAAGGTTCAAGCTTGGCTGACGAAAAAACATATGAATCAAATCCATATAGTTTTTGAAAAAAATAAAAAGGTACAATACTTTTCTCACAGACCTCGTATATATATATATATATATATATATATATATATATATATATATATATATATATATATATATATATATATATATATATATATATATATATGTGTGTGTGTGTGTGTGTGTGTGTGTGTGTGTGTGTGTGTGTGTGTGTAATAGATCCACTTATATACTACATATATATAATAGATCCACTTATATACTACATCTACAAATGAGTTATAAAACAAATTTAACCTTCACTTTAGTTAAGCTCACATGAAATACTTTACTAACAGCTTGTAAAGGCTTTATAATAGTATTTTTAAGTTTACTAATGCATTAATAAGGATTTATAAATGGACAAATAAAAGTGAATTGGTCAACTGTTTGAGATTGTTATTAAAATATATATTAAGCATATACAAATGCGTTATAAAACAAATTTGTACTCTTTACAACTGCATACTTATAGTGATGGGTAAAGAGACTTGGTACAAATGGTACATAAAGGATACTTTGAGCATCAACTAATGGTTTGTTAATGCTTAGTAAAGGCTTAATAATTTGTGAGGAGAAAATGTAAAGACAATAAAAATATGATTTGTAAAGTATTTTTTATCACTAATGAATAATGTCTGATTTTACATTTGTAAAGGATGAACTATTAATCATCAACTTTTCTTAAATGGTTTATAGAAAAGTAAAAGAAACATGTAAATGTTTTATAAAGACATTACATATTTTGTTATTAATAATTATTAAGCCATCTATTTATGTTCTTACCAATGAGTAACTAATAAAAAAGCTTTGTAAATGTTTTACAAGTAGTTACTTAAACATTTACTTACACTTTATAAATGCTTTACTAATGCTTGTCAAGAAAGATGACTTTAAGCTTACTTTTAGCTTGTTTTCATCTTGGAATATAGTACGTGCCATTGGATTAATATACATGCTGTTGGATTAAACTGGACAGTGTTTGGTACTTTCCCGGAGTAAGTGAGGTCATACTGGACTTTTCCATTGCAGATGGGGAGGCCCATGGAATGAACTCAGTGGTGAAGACGATGGAATATGTCTAAGATGATTCTAAAATGACAAGTATGATTAAATGAACTATTAATGTAATAAAATTAAGAGTTGATTAGAAAAAGTATGTTACATATAAGTGAAATGAATGATTGAAGAAGTTGTTTTTCATTGCAGTCAGAAGAAAGAGGAAGTGAAGTTGTTTTTCATTGCAGTTAGACAGAAAGAGGAACTGAAGAAGTTGTTTTTAGTGCAGAGTTAGAGAAAAGAGGAAGTTAGTGATGTCGTAAGCAAAGCAAGAGAAGCTGATGATAAACAACTGATCAAATGATTAAGATGAAAATGAATAATAAGGAATGAAAATGTTTGTACATGATCATATGAATTGTTTTTATGTGAAAGAGAGTTGTAATGAAATGATTGAATATGATTGATGTGATTCTAAAGACATGATTTAGAAAAACGAATTCTCAGAAAAGTTGAAGTGTTAACAGAAAAGAGGAACTTGAGAAATAAGTTACTGGCAAAGGGCTGCAGATGGCTTCCAGTAAGGGACGGAGAAGGGAGGAGGTTTTGAGTCACCAGCGTCCCCATGGTAACCAAGCTCATCTAAATACAAAGAATCAACCTCATATATAAACTGTAAAACACCAGGAAACGGGGTTATTCATCCAGGGAGAGGTGCTGTTGTCACTTCTCCCCTGCTACGAGGAGATCACAAGACTTGACCATCTTGTGAGCAGCAATTGGAATCGTGGAGTGAGAGGATTGGAGCCATAAGAGATCATTTGAGAGAGTTTTCAACTCCCACTCAGGCCGTCCAGTCACGGAGTAGCAGAGCATTGGAGAATAATCACTGGCCTTAAGTCTGAGTGAGGAAGTTTCAACGTTTTCTCTCTCAAGGAACATCACATCATACCAGAATGGATTAGATCAACTTTTGGTTGATTGAAGAAGGAATAAATTCTTATGTGGATTAATTTCCTGAAGGATTACAACATCCCACAAGGATCGTGGTCAGCTAACAACTAATAGCTGATGAAGAGGAAATCAAGTTCATTGAACTGGGGATTTTAACATCAAAAACCTCCTTCCCTCACTCCTAGAAAAATTGTTAAGAAGTTAATCCAGTCCAGTCAGAGTGAGATCAGACAGCATTATTGAATCAAAAACAAAAATCTCTGCCAATCATTATTCTGATTATATTTGAATTTCTGTTGTGAAATTATCATCATATAACCTATTTTGATTATGTTGTCGGCACTTGCAAAACCTGCAATAAATTTCCAAGCATGCAGTTAAAGTGTTAAGGCTCGGACATTGGATTTATTGATTCTTCTTAAGGTGTAAAAGTTAAAGTTTATTGGGTGTATAACATCAAAAAGTGCTCTAAAAGCTTAGTCTGGTTTTTAATGAAATTAACGCATCCTGGGGACTCGCTGTACGAGTCACTAAATTCAAAATCTAGCAACATTCCAAGAGCCCTGATCCATAAGAGGAGAGCTGCCGTTAACGGGCGTGGCCGGCTCATATCCTGGTTCCAGAGAAGGCTATTCGACCGGGGTGCGAGATCAGCGTCAGCGGGGTGGACGTCCGGATGGAGGCAGTGAGCGGCTAGATGAATCTCCTCGCCACCAGCTTGAACAGCCTTTGTGCAGCCCTGCCGGGTAATACCCGTGGAGACACGAAGGTCGGACCCCAGAGACGGAGAGCTGGTTTTTAGTACACAAACACATTCATTGGAGGGTGAACGTGTGCCGCGTGTATCTAAAAAAATAATAACGGGATCTGACACGTGGCACCCGAACAGGGACCTGACGAAGTGTAGTCGGGTCTGAGGAAGAATCCTGGCCAAAGGAGAGTCTTTGCCATTGGATAGGTGAAAAGCCCCTGAGTGGATCACCAAAGGAGACAGTGTTGTGGAGAGTGTCGGCTGATGGCCTGTATAGGTCCAGTAACGGCTTGAAACATATCTGTTTTCCAGAGGTGTGAAAGTTTGGAGGCGACCACCAGAAGGACGAAGTAAAGACAACAGGAGCAAGTATCCCAGGGAGCTGGGATCAAGGACGAGAAGCAGACGTGTCACTGCTGGATCGTCTGAACTGGGACGAGAAGCAGACGTGTCACTGCTGGATCGTCTGAACTGGGACGAGAAGCAGACGGAGATAGCCCGCTGGATCGTCACGAAACGACGAGGAAGGGAAGCAGGCGAGGGAGCCTGCTGGATCGGATCGTCAAGAGAGCAGGTATGAGAGTATACCGTGCAAAATGGTGATCTACAAGAGAGAATAGGATCATCAACCCGTGAGGTTCCTGAGGGGAGAAGCGGGAAAAGGAGCAGCTGATTTGGAATTAACCTCTGGAATTAGCACTGAATAGCCAAGTAGTCTGTCACTCATCCCTGACTCAAGGCGCCAAGAGAGGCTTTGAGAGGCAGATGACTCAAGACGACAAGGACCATAGCTGAAGTCAAGGAGACGACAGTGGTGGAATCGACAATCTCAGCAACCGAGAGAATAAAGGGAGGATAATCATTACGAAACAGTAAGGTTAGTGTTAAAAACAAGCAGTGAAAATATGGCTGAAGAAGAGTCAGGACCTGTAGCAACCCGTGAATCCGAACATGACGAGGAAAAAGAAGTGAATATTCGGCCACACAGAGTGGTATTGTATGGACGAGGATATGATTCTTGGGCAGAAACAGTTCAAAAATATGTCAGAGATCAAAGTGTAGAAACTGATGAAGAAAGTTTCAAAGAAGCTATGGCAGGAACAATACACACATTAGGGATATATTATCCAGGTCAGCATAAGGAGGGGCAAATCCTGGCCGTTTTGGAAAGCCCACCAGTCCCAAAAGACAAAATGGGGACCAGAGTGTGGCTTGAGTGGTGGTGTAAACTTCTTGGAGAAGAGTGGAAAAGAGGACAAATCACCACCTTAATAAGTCCTGAGAAAAGTTATGACTCCGTAGTAAAAATGACAGCTGGGTTGTTGGGAGTAGAGACGGTCCTGGTTGATGTTAAAGCAAAATCAGCGTCCATGTATGCTGAGTTTAAGTCCATGGCAGAACGGCTAAAAGGGTTAGGAAGAATGCTTAAGGAACAATATCCTATAATGGAAGATAGGAATGGAAGTCAGTTCTTCGACAATGAAGACGAGAGCAAGATAAATTTCCAGGCCGAACCCGAACGAAGTGATGAGGAAAACAAGCCAGAGGAAAGTGGAGGTGAATTGACATCCCCGGGAGGTCCTAATTCTGGAGTAAATGGTCAAGAATATAAAAGCCCGGACCAGCTCCACACAAGCTTTGACCCGGTGTGGCAAAATTTGCCCTTAGGAAGTGTGAGAGGAACAACCTCAACAGTTAAAAAACAGACAGAACGCCTGATTGAACAGGATAAAAGACGAAGAAGCGTTCAGGGAGTATCTGGACAGATATTCCATCAATCGCCGGAATGTGGGCCCAGAAGCTTGGGACAGCTTAAATCTGAAGAATGTGCTGCCAGACCAAGTTACCATATTAAAGAGGAAGGGCGCTCGCAGGAAATCTTTAGAAAATCTAAAGCAAAAACCCACCATGTATACATTGAATCTGACTACATGGAAGACTTGAACCCTATGCCCGAAGGAACCAAAAAAATGGTGACCCAAGATGGAAGATGGGCATATCATTATTTTGGCAGTCCTTGGGATATAGATGGAGATAGTCTCATTGTCTTCACAAATCACAGACTGAAAATCGCCAATCGAAAATTCCGAGCAAAGCTCAAGAAGCGGGCAGGCAAAGAATATCAAGAGGAGCTTAAGAACATAAAGGGGAGAAGTCTGGATGGAAAATCGATGGTGATAACAAGCGCACCACGAATGGATTATCATGCACTCATACATGTGCCCTTTGAAAGCTACCCAGGGAGAGAAAATTCAATCGAATACATGGAGAAAATGTTGAAAACTCTGGGAACAGCTATTGATTTGGCCAAAGAACGCCAGCATCGGCGAGTGGTGATATGTGTGGACGGATTACGATCTGGACATATGACGTGGGAAGAGGCAGAAAAGGTTGCCATGGCAGCCGTGAACCTACACATGCGTACCCCAGGAGTATGGGGATCAATGAGAGAAATAGTGGTGATCACTAGCAATGAGCAGGAGCAAGATCGAGTGAGAAGGGCACTTGAAGCGGTGAACCTAGGACCAAATAGAGCAGGTCCAAAGAAGGGTGCAGCTGGAGCAAGTGGAGTGGCAACTAGTCCCCCATTAGTGATGCAGCCCATTCCCATGGCGACAAGTGAGAAAAGATCAGTACATGCTGTAGGAGTGCAGCGATTAAGGATTAAAACCCCACGACCAACATTAAAACAAGTTGCAAGTGGGCTCCAGACTATCATACACCCCACAGGCTCCCAATCTCAGATGAGAGAGCCTTTCCGGGCTCCTCCACCGGATAATGGAGAAGAGGATCCTATATTCATTCCTTTACCAGTCGGAAATACTGAAGCAACCGGGTCACCCCAAAAGTCAGAACAAAACGGGGACCCACAACCACAAGACCCAAGTCCTCCCCATGAATCTGATATGGATGAGGACCAGGAAAGAGAGTCTGAAGAGGAGATCAATCCACAAGACTCAGAAGAGGATGAACCGCTATCTGTGGTAGGGGAAAGAGAAGTCTCACGCCCAGAACTACGAACTGGACGCTATAGAGGACGAAAGAAAGAAGTTGGGGTGTATAATGTGCGTGTAGCCTCAGAGAGAATTGCAAGAGATGTCAGGGTCAACCCAGTGGAGACCCGAGATAAGCGACAAACCTATGCTCCAGAAGTTGGACAAACTGGGTATGACATCCCAGAAGAGTGGATAGAGCGACAAGAGGAAAAGAAAACTCTCGAGGTAACAGCTACTGTTGGAGAGTGGGCTAATATACTAATGTGGCCTTTCTATCCTACATTAACTGCCTGTAAAGAGTTAACAAATAACTTCAGAGTCGCCTATTTAGGCGTTGCCCATGATGTGATGTTGAGAAAACTAAAAACAGCAGCTTTACGCTGGTCACGGCAAGTGTTGAGAGAAACCAATGAAGAAAATCTGGATGATGAGGGAGAAACAATTCCACCATTGTCAGGATTACAAGCAAGCCTCCCACATCAGAACTTTCCCGCTGGATCTAGAGAGCAAAGTCTGCCAGCAATTCAAGCTGAAATTCAAGCAGACGGCAGGGAATTCCGTGAATTCAAGAAATTAAAAATGCTGGTGAGAGAGAAAGAACCAAATGAAGACCTAAAGGACTATTTGAAAGACGTGTGGCCCCTTATTGACAGAGCTTCGAACAGTGAAGAGGGTAAATCTATGTGGCTAGCCCAAGTTACCAGTCAACCCATCAGTCGGGGTGAACCAGCACGAAACCATTATGCCAGGTTAGTGTTGGAAGATCCCAACGATGAAGATTCCCATACTGCTCGAGCTAAAGCTGGACTAGACAAAGGTCAAACATTGGTTCAAGTTTGGCATGGGCTGAAACAGACGATTTTGCCACAACGCTATGTTAGGGCACTGAGAGAGGTCACTAAAGGAAGAAGAGGGGAGATAACTTTTGTAAAAATGCCCATAGACGGCACTACAGTCCCACAAATGGATGTGGTGGTAAAGAGCTGGGATTTGGAGCAGCAGTTCTATGAAGAAAAGAGGAAGAAGGAGAGCACACCGAGATCAGGACAAAAACAGGTGGGAGTGGAGAAAAGAAATTCAGTGCCTAAACCACCACCTCCTCAGTCACATCAAACACCACAGAGGAATAATCAAAGGCCTCCAGCTGGACAATGGAGCTCTCAGCCGAGAGGTCCACCACCTCCACCACCACAATCGTGACCTACACCTGCACCTCGTAGTGGTGGCTATCTCCCTAAAGAGGAGTACGACAAATTAACTCCAGAACAAAGAAAAACCCTCCAGGAAGTCCGCCAAGCTACAGCGGCGGCTGGAGGGCAAAAGAAGTAATGGCTTCGGAGGCGCGGGTCACGCTAGACCATGCCTACTGGGAAGGGGACGATATCTACACTGATGTGGATGGAGAACCGTACCTAGTGGACACGGGAGCAGAGGTGTCCATGACCCGCAGAAACCTTGTCACCATAGGATACCTATTGATACAGTATGCAAATGGGGCAATGGAGAGAACACCATTTGGAATATGGAAAGGGATAGTTTGGTTAAAAGGCCCCTTTAATTTGATATCAGTCAAGGATTTGAGAGAATTGCATCGGCCCAAAAGACTTCGAACTCTAATAAGACGACGAGTGAAAAAATTACAAGCAAGAGTTGTACGAATGGGTATAACTCCAATTGGAAAGAGTCCGGTAAGCTGGTACAAAGAAGTGGATGTACCAGCTGTCACAGAAGAAAAAATTGAAGAATGTGATTTCTCTGAAGTAGGGAAAGAAAAATTGAGGGAAATTATCTCCGAAGCTAAAGTAGCACAATTTAAAAATGACTGTGGAGATTTGGGGACTAAACACATTCATGTCATCGAAGGAGGAGTACATCCACCGGTGCGACAATATCCCTTGAACCCTGGAGCGGTTGAGGAAATGGATAAAATAGTAAAAGAATTGGAAGCTTTGGGGATCATTCGAGTAGAATTGAATCCGATCACTAACAGCCCCATCCAAGCAGTTAAGAAGCCAGAGTCGGCAGGAGGAGGCTGGAGACCAGTAATCAACTTCAAGGCTCTCAATCGACGAACAATAGCCAATAGAGCGAGTTTGATAAATCCCCAAGGAGCACTGAAAACGCTCCAAATTAAGAAATACAAATCATGCATTGATCTGGCAAATGGATTCTTTTCCCTGCGATTAGCAAAACAGTCACAAGGGAAAACAGCATTCACACATAAGGGGAAAAGTTATGTGTGGCAACGACTCCCGCAGGGATACAGAAATTCACCAAATGTGTTCCAAGCAGCAGTAATGGAAATATTGAAAGATTTGGGAGTAACAGTCTACATCGATGATGTGTTTATCGCAGATGATGATGAAAATGAACACCTAATGCGGCTGCAAAAGGTGATACAGAAGCTCACAGAAGCTGGATTAAAACTCAACCTGAAGAAATGTCAGTTTGGACAATTCAAGGTTAACTATTTGGGATTCCAGGTATCATCAGACTTGGGACTCTCAGAAGTATACCGAGAAAAATTGAGTCAGATTAAACCACCTCAATCTGAGAATGACCTACAGAAAATATTGGGACTGTGTAACTATGTGAGAGATCACGTTCCACACTATCAGAAATACGCAAAGCCCCTTTATGCTCGTCTCAAGAAGAAACCTAATGGACAAGAGAAAAAGCAATGGATTTGGACAGCTACAGATCAGAATTGCTTGGAAAAGCTAAAGCAAGCCATTCAAGACGCAGTTAGGCTGGAGCCGCGTAGTCTGACTACTCGTCTGTTAGCCGAAATAAGCTGTGAAGAAGAGGATTCGGTGGTAAAAGTGAGCAATGAAGGAGGGGGTATGGTAACATTGTGGAGCTATACTCTGTCTTCGATTGAGAGAAAATATCCACCGGAAGAAAAAGAACTGGCAGTCCTGGCTAGATATTGGAGTGCGTTGAAAGAACTTGCACAAGGTCAGGGAATAAAAGTTATCACTCAAAGCCAAGTTCACCGGTTCCTAAGGAAAGGAACTATTGAGAGTACTGAAGCCACAAATGCCAGATGGGGAAGGTGGGAGGACATCCTGCTAGACCCTGAGCTGGAAATTGGGCCAAAACAGTCGGCGACAAAAAAGTTACCGAAGGAGAGGCAACTCCCTATGGAGCCATATGACTGGACTATGTACACTGATGGGTCGAAGAAGGGTACAGACAATATAGCTTATTGGGGCTATATTCTGAAGTATCAAGATAAGGAGAAATATCATCGAAAAGGTCAAACGCCAGGGAGTGCCCAAGCTGGAGAAGTAACAGCAATACTGGAAGGACTCTTGGAGTTAAACAAGAGGAAAGTAAAAAGGGCTAAAGTGGTTACAGACAGTCATTACTGCGCACAAGCCCTGAAAGAGGACTTATCCATTTGGGAAGAAAATGGATTCGAGGGAGCTAAGGGGAAGCCTGTAGCTCATATGGATTTGTGGAGGAAAATAGCCGAGTTGAGGCTAACAATGGACTTAGATGTGGTACATCAGAAGGCCCATGTAAAAGAAGGAGCACATTGGAGCGGGAACAAAGAAGTGGACCGCTATGTGCAGCTGAGAAAAGTCGTCGTTGTCGGGATCGAGAAGTGGGAACAGACACCCAAGGGAAGGGTAGTTCCAAAAGAGTCCGTGAAAGAAGTGGTGCTGGCCGTACATGAAGCGCTTGGCCATGCAGGCACCATTCCCACACGGAAGGAGCTGGAGAAGCTGCAACTTTGGATTCCGAGAAACCAAGTCTGCCGAGTTCTCAAAGACTGTGAGGTATGTGGTCGATACAATGCAGGACGACGAGGACAAAGGGTGGATGGTTTCACCATAAAGAGTACTGTTCCATGGGGATCAGTATGTATGGATGTTGCCGGGCCCATGGGGGTGACTGGTAAGAAAGGAGAAAAGTATCTGTTGGTGCTTGTGGACTCTATGTCAGGCTATGTGACTGTTAAGCCTGTGAGAAAAGCCAATGGCAGCAGTGTGATCAGCATGTTGGATCAAGTGTGTTCAAATCTGGGGATACCTAAGGAGCTGAGAACGGACAATGGGACACATTTCCGTAACGCTCAGGTCGACCAGTGGTGCCAGAAAAATGGAGTAATGAGAATTTACTCGCCCCCATACACCCCACAAGCAAATGGAGTTGTGGAAAGGGCTATTGGACTGGTGAAAAACTGGATTGGAAAAAATGCTAACACGAAGGAATGGAGTACTAAGGCCCTGGAAATTGGACAGGCCCTGAATGACCGCCAACGTGCTGGCAGGCCCACCCCTTCGCAAGAACTGAACCAACGCCCATTTTTGACACCGGAAGTGGGGCGGAGTCAGACTGAAAGGGACAGAGAACCAGAACCAAAGATCCCATTCAAGGTTGGACAGAAGGTGTGGGTGAGAGCTCGAGATCACCCAACCAACACTGCTGTTAAACCTAAGTATGAGACCACAGATACAGTAGTGAAGATACTGGACAGTAACACAGTAGAGTTGAAGAGGAAAGGAATCCAAGGAGTGGAGCAGCTGAAGCCAACTCCTAACTAGACGAAACCAGGAGCTAAACATGGCCAAAAACACCCAAGATCTTCCACCCTTCGTCAGAATGGCCACTGTCAATGGGGTGGTTGCCTTAAGAAGAACAAGAGAAGGCCTCTGGGCAGGCAGAGCCCTGAGGATACTATATCATGCAAAGAAAGGATTTTTATCTAATGAAAAGGAGTTATTACAATGGAAAAAAGTTGAGAATCACTGTGTGGTTTGCCGCGGAGAAGTACAGCTGACGGTCCAATGGTTGGGACCTGGGGTTAGAAAACCCCCAATTCCAAATGGGGCAAAAAATGAATTCAAGCAATTACTTCACAAGCCGGTGAAGGTTTTGGATGCCCTTGTATGTGGGTTATGCCGACTAACCCACTTGCCAAGAATGGTCTTTTACACCCAGTGGGACTTAGGTGGAGACAATGTGGATATGCAGGTGTGTTCATGCTATTGGAATGGACGTGACATTGAGTATTGCCTGGTGTGTAAAGCAAGAACTCATATGGGAAGACTACTGCATGTGGCAAAAGCAGATGGATGGCAAGTGAGAAGGTTTTTGGACCCTCTGAGGACCTTTCACACCAATGAAGCCTGCTGGGCTAATCCTGCAGCAACAACTGCGCTTGATCAAACTGAGGGGAATCAAGGCAGCGGTGACGTGAGTCCAACGGCACCAAGTGTCTATCTGATGTTGGACACAACTAGAGCAGGAGGAAGTGATCAAGCTGCAGGAGGCAGTGAGCGGCTAGACGAATCTCCTCGCCACCAGCTTGAACAGCCTTTATGCAGCCCTGCCGGGTAATACCCGTGGTATCAGAGATGTGAAGGATGCATACCAGATAAAAATAGAGAGACACCTCATGGACAACAACTCGCGGCAGGTGTGGCGGGGAATCCAGAGCATCACAAACTACAAGGGCCGCAACACCCCCACCATTAGTGCTGCTGCCTCACTGGCAGAGGAACGAAAGAGCTTTGCAGGTTTGGAGTCCTGAAGACAACCGACGCCCCCACCTGCCTATAGCAGAAGCTCAGTGACTCTTCAACATGACGTGAGGAGAGTACAGTTGGTAAGTCAGAGGGAAGCCACCGGACCCTGTGCAAGTCAGCTTTCCGGGATCCTCACTACAATCGTCAAACTCTCCCTGACTCAAGCCACTGTCCCTACCTGCCTGAAATCAGTCACCGTCATCCCTGTCTCCAAGGCATCAGGCAACAATGACCTCAACAACTGCAGGTCCATCGCCCTAACATCAGTAGTGATGAAATGCTTCGAGGGGGCATGGTTCTGCAGCACATCAAAGCCTGTCTCCCTGTTACATTTGATCCCCACCCGTTTGCCTATAGGAGCAATTGCTCCACTGATGATGCTATTGTCATCACCTTACATACCATGCTGAGCCACCTGAAGCATCCTGGCAACTATGTAAGATTACTCTTTATAGAATATAGCTCAGCAATCAACAGTATCACTCTGGATATTCTGATAAACAAACTAGACCAGCACCTTCTAACTGTGCCCGGATTAAAGGCTTCCTCTCAAACAGACCACAGCATGTGAAGCACGGCCTCCCGCCCCCGCCACCCACACAGGCTCATCACAGGGCTGTGTGCTGAGTCCACTCTTGTACACTAATGACTGTATACCCCATCATTCCACAAACACTATCATTAGGTTTGTGGATGACACAACAGTGATCGGACTCATATCGAGGGGCGATGAGACCGCCCACAGGGAGGAGGTCCAGCACCTGTCAGAGTGGTGTCAGTGCAACAACCTAGTACTGAACACCTCAAAGACAAAGGAGGCCATCACAGACTACAGCAGAAACCGTGGGGATTATGCCCCTATCAACATCAACAGAGATCCGGTGGAGAGAGTGTCGTGTTTTAGGCTTCTGGGAGTCTACATCCAAGAAAAATTCTCCTGGTCTACCAACACCTCAGCTGTTATAAAGAATGCCCAGCAGGGACTGCACTTCCTGAGGCTTCTGAGGAAGACCAGACTGGAGCAGAAGCTGCTGGTGTCCTTCTAGCATGCCGCCATTGAACGTGTGACAACATATTGCGTGACAGTGTGGTTTGCCGGAAGTACAGCCATGGACTGAAAAGCTCTGAGTGATAAACACCATCCAAAAAAAAAAAAAAAAAAAATCAACCCATTGGCTCCTCCCTACCTCATCTTGAGGAGATAGCTACCTCCTGCTGTCTCAAACGATCCAGAGCCATCCTCTGAGACCCCTCTCACCCAGCATATCACCTGTTCAGCCTGCTCCCCTCAGGCAGGAGATACATGTCTATCAGAGCCTGAACTTCCATGATGACAAACAGTTTATTTCCCTGGGCTGTGAGAACATTAATCACTCATGTGCAATAACTTGACATTACATATGCAATAACTCTGAACACCATGTGCAATAACTGGGCTACACTCAAACAAATATGTGCAATCTTTTTCCGTGTCTTATCTAAAATGTATATGTATTCTTTTTTATCTTTTCTGTTTCTCAAACTCAGTTGTGGAGTGGCACCCCTAATCACGTATGCGTACAATGACAAATAAAGCTTCTGTTCTAACAGCCAGGCAGGGAATCCTAGCCAACTACTAGTACAGACTGACTAAAATGGTCATTTTAAAAAGGTAAGAATTCATAGTCTTTAAAATGGTTAAAAATTTATTTTCTACATTTGGCTATTTGTTGTTCGGTCAAGCAGTATAAAGTGTTTATCTCAGATCCACAGGGTGCTGTTAACCTGATAGGATTGTTATGTGTCGGACGCAGCCCGGAGAACCGACCAGCGTTTGAAGGACCCAGTATAAAATAAGCAGAGCACGGTACAAAGGATAACAGAGTTTAATGAACATAACAGTGATGTGAAAAATATAAAAGTGCGCGGTCTGGCGTGGTGGATTGCGGTGCGCTCCCAGCAGCGCTAACGGTCCGGAGCCAGAACTGGTTCGGACCCAAGGACCCCGCCGACACCCCCCAGGTGGCCGCGACAAACCGAGTCTGTGAAAGAAGGAATCATTATGTGAGTCCACACTCAACACACAGAGAGAACGCTCAAAAGGTGCACAAACAGCAAACACTTCCTGGCTTAATTACTAATCAGCTTCCCACCCTGCAGGCATGGAACATCCAGTTCACAAAACTCCACTGCAGTGGAAGCTGATTTAAACGACCAACATACAGCTCAATATAATAAGGTGTGAGGGACACCACATTTACTGACTGTATAAATGTTAGTCACAAAATCTAACGTACCTCAGGAAGTGTGCTGACGAGCGTGAGACCTCACCCCCTCCTCTTTCACAGACCATGCATCAAACCTGGACGTTCTCTGCATCCACTGATGATGAGATGGCTCCCGAGACGACGATCTCACCCGTCTGGTCACAAGGTCGAGTCTCTGGCAAATACACACTGTGTACTCCAGTCTTAAATGCCACCATGTTCCAATCCATGAAGATGCACCACAGCTGTGAGTCCTGACGAGCCGCAGGTGATCAGGGTGAGGTCCTGATAAACTCAGCTACACAGCCACTCAGTCCCAAATGCAAGCCACCTGGAAGGAAAAACAAAAGACAGAAACAAAAAGGCAGCCAGGCCCCCCAGCCATACAACAAGGATGAGATTAACTGCTTTTGTTTCTGGCCACATACGAAATCACTTATTCACTTTATCACTTATTTTCCTCATTACAGTAAAGTCGTCACTGAGGAAACATCACTATGTCACTCTGGTGATTTTATTTCTCTCCACATTTGAGGGGCGTAACACACCTGTTGCTCTGCTCATTATACATCACCATTTAATTTCATCACTGGTTTGCTGGTTTGCTATTCTTGTCTCGCTCTGTCATGATGCATATTACAAAATGGCCAATGCACATCCAAAATGTCCTTGTAGCTAACTGATCTTTACCTAACTGCTTTCCAAAATGGCCGACGCATATCCAAAATGTCCTTGTATTTGGCAAGACCGTCTGATCTTTTTATAGCTATCAAATTGGTAAAACCATCTGATCTTTTTTATAGCTGTCTAATTGATAAAACAAAAGTATTCACATCTATTTGGATGGCATGATGTAACGCTATGATTTGTTGCATGACACGCAGACATAAACTATAAAATTTTTACATACCGCCTTTAACACAATGTGAGCACACCTGTAACTGCCTACTTCACTTTGCAGCCAATCACATAGCCACTGATTCAAGACAGGCTAAGGACCGCCCACATGGGGCCGGCCCTGACTCAGGAATAAAAGTTAGCGCAGAAGAAAAATCTAGGCTCTTTGTCCAGATCTTGCATGTGATCTGTTCGAAGACCCCAGTGCTGCTAGATGACTCTGTAATCAGTGTAGACATCTTTCAATGCAACATCTAAACTTTGAAGTCCATTTCCTGTCCAAATCTTTTTGAGATTACTCACCACAGAAAAGAACCAGCTCTATTTGCCTGTGTTCTGCGGTTCTACCTGTGTTCTTGTGCTTGATTCTCCACTCAACTCATTGCCTCTGTCAGGTTGAACAATTTCTTCAAATTTTTTTTTTTTTTTTTTTTGGTGGGGGGACTCTCATTGTCCACTCCACTAAATAAAATCACTTTTTTCCACTTCAATTTTGCAAGGTACCGTCTGCTTTTTTTTTGCTTCAATAACTGCTAATCACAACAGGTGCAGCTCTTTCATTTGCCTGGTACAAGCCAGGCCTGTATGGTAGGATGGCCAGATGGAAGCCACTACTTAGTAAAACACACATCGCAGCCCGCCTGGAGTTTACCAAAACACACTTGAACTACTCTCAGGCCATGAGAAACCAAATTCTCTGGTCTGATTGAACTCGTTGGCGTGAATGCCAGGCATCATGTTTGGAGGAAGCCAGGCACCATCCCTACAATGAAGCATGGTGGTGGCAGCATCATGCTATGTGGATGTTTTTCAGCAGCAGGAACTGTGAGACTAGTAAGGATTGGGGGAAAGATGAATGCAGCAATGTACAGAGACATCCTGGATGAAAACATGCTCCAGAGCCCTCTTGACCTCAGACTGGGTTGATGGTTCATCTTTCAGCAGGACAATGACTCTAAGCACACAGCCAAGATATCAAAGGAGTGGCTTCAGGACAACTCTGTGAATGTCCTTGTGTGGCCCAGCCAGAGCCCAGACCTGAATCTGATTGAACATCTCTGGAGAGATCTGAAAATGGCTGTGCACCAACGCTCCCCATCCATCCTGCTGCAGCTTGAGAGGTGCTGCAAAGAGAAATGGGCAAAACTGCCCAAAGATAGGTGCACCAAGCTTGTGGCATCATATTCAAGAAGACTTGAGGCTGCAATTGCTGCCAAAGATGCATCAACAAAGTATTGAGCAAAGGGTGTGAATACTTATGTATACAAGACTTCTTAGTTATTATTTTTAATAATTTTGCAATGACAATAATTAAAAAAAAAAACCTTGACATTATAGGGTGTTGTGAGTAGAATTTTTATGAAAAATGTATTTACTCCATTTTGGAATAAGGCTGTGGTATAACAAAATGTATTAAAACTGAAGAAGAAGATTGTGGTGTCCAAAGGAGACCAGTAGAGGGTGCTCAGCCCAAATGTTTAAAACAGACTGGTCTACTGTGCTTCAGTGAATGGATGTAGACACACATACAGTAGTGGCCGCACTGAAGATGGCGTAAAGTTTATTCGATGGAGGAATGGAGTTTCGAATGGGACAACGAAAGCTTCGACGAATACGTCAACAGATTGGAGCAGTTCTTCCTGGCAAACAGCTTGAAAAGTGAGATAAGCAGTCAAAGGCAGTATTCTTGACAGGGGTGCGTCAGACGATGCACAACTTACTGTGATTTGACTGTGCCGAAAAAGCCAGCTGAATGTGAGTTGAAATAATTATTTGACTTACTGAGAAAGCATTACGTGCCAAAGACGAATTACATTGCAGAGAGATACAAATTCAACACCAGAAAGTAAATGGGCAAATCAATCAGTGACTTCATGGCAAGTTGCGCAAATTGGCAGCACCAGTCAATTTGGGACTTTTCTGATTGAGGTGCTGAGAGACAGATTCGTTTGTGGTGTGAAAAATGAAAAATTACATGAATGCCTGCTAACCATTACTCAGGAAAGAATTATCACTCACCGAGCCTGGTTTTTGAGATGACTGAACAGAATGCAGTAAATTGGTCCGACAGAACCGGCAGAGCTAAAGTGTTTTTTAAAGGAGAAAAACAAAGCCAGCTGTGTTTCAGGTGTCAGAGAAGTGAACACACACCAGATAACTGTTGTTTTAAAATGGTACAGTGCAAAGGATGTTTGAAGTTGGACATATTGAAAAGGCATGTTTCAAAAGACAACCTAAAATGGTGGGAACTTCAGTGAAAAAGAAGGGTGGAGCCAGACAGCTGAATGCCAATCATCTATCGTGGACTGAGTGAGGAGAAGGAGGCATGGAGCAGATGACAGGACCTGCCCAGACTGACAGCTCACCAGAGGAGGAGTCCGTGTGAGACAGCCCACAAAGGGAGAGGTTTCTGCACCACGAGTTATCTTAAAATGCTAAACAAAGGAGGTGTGATGAAATGCATGCAGGAGAGGCAACACTCAGCAAGAGGCGGAGATGAGAACAATTCAACGATGATACCATCAACTCTACAGCTGCACCAGAGGGGGCGCCAGACCTACAGCTACAGACATTAAGAGCACCAAAGGTCAAGGTTAAGGTTAAAGTAAAATCAGAACCACATGGTAAAACAAAGAAAGGTACAAAGAACAGTTTGAATTTATTTGATGGAAAAACAAAGGGTGATGACAAACCATATTTTGTGTACCTTGAGTTAAATGGTAAGAAGCTGAAAATGGAATTGGACACTGGAGCATCCGTGTGAATAATATTTGAAAAAATGTACAGATGCAGATTTTCGAGGTGTAAACTGGTACCAACCAGCTGTGAGCTAAAACATACAATAACCAACCATTGGAAGTGAAAGTTCTTTTTCAAGTGTCTGTAAAGTGTCATGGTAACGCTTCATGTGCTGTGTGGGACTGTGGGATGTACTCTGAGGTGTTTAGTCATAACCTGGGGAAAGTCAAAGGCATCAAAGCCAAATTGCAGGTTGCACCAGGGGCTGTTCCAAAGTTTTGCAAAGCTTGGCCTGTGTCCTACATGATGAAGGATGCTGTGGAAGCTCAGTTGAATAAAATGGAAAAAGAAGGGATCATAACGACAGTAAGTTACAATGAGTGGGCCTCACCCACTGTGAACATTTCCAAAGTGAATAATTCTGTTGGAATTGTAGGGATTACAAGGTATCAATCAACCCATGGTTGGAAGTCTATCAATATCCCATTCTGAAACCACAGGATTTTTTCACAAAACTAGCAGGTGGTGACAGATTTACGAAGTTACACTGTAAAAAAAAGACTGTTGTTTTTACAGGGAAACACTGGCAGCTGTGGTTACCAGGGAATTCCTGTAAAACAATACAGCAGTTAAATGTACAAAAAAGAGAGCTCTTGTTTGTATATTTAAGTTTGTTTAATGTGAGTCAGCCGTGGTTCATTCACTGTAAATCCATTTACATATTATGTCTGTAATGTTATCTACTGTGCTGCTGCATTTTTACAGGAATTCCCTGGTAACCACAGCTGCCAGTGTTTCCCTGTAAAAACAACAGTCATTTTTTTTACAGTGTAGACTTGTCCCAAGCGTATCAGCAGGTGGAACAGGATGATAATGATTCGAAACAGTTCTTGACCATAAACACTCAAAGACTTACACAAAGTGAGTAGGTTCCTTATGGGGTTGTGAGCGCATCTGTGACATTCCAAAACCTAATGGATCAAGTGTTGCAAGGGTTAGACGGAGTCATATGTTACTTGGAAGACATATTGATTATTGGAAAGAACCATGAGAGGCACAAGAAAAATTTGGAAGAAGTGCTAAAAAGGCTGAAAACTCACAACCTGCAAGTAAACAGTGACAAGTGTGATTTTTTTTTTTTTAACACTGTGTGTCATGTTTGGGACACATGATTGATGATGAGAGGATATACCTTTTGCAGGAAAAAATGTGAGGCTATTTCCAAAGCAAAGACTCCCAGTAACATGACAGAGTTGAGGTCATTTCTTTCCTTATTAAGTTACTATGGGAAATTCATACAGAATTTGTCAACAGTGACAGCACCAATGACAGTGTTGCTACATAAAGATGCTAAATGGCATTGCGATTCGTGTGATAGGGCTTTTGAGGAAGCTAAAAGCTGATTTCAAATCTAGTCTTAGCACACTACAGTCCGTATCTGCCACTTATCACGCATCACCTATAGGGACGGGTGCTGTGATTTATCAAAATGTTGGATGGAAGTGAGAAACCCTTTTGCTTCTTGAATGCTAACTAAAGCAGAGAAAAACTATTCACAGATTGAAAAAGAGGCATTAGGCTGAATCTTTGGAGTGATAAACTTCAATGATTATCTTTTTGCACATAAATTTATGCTGATCACAGGTCATAAGCCATTGTTGAAGATATTAGTTTCAAAAACTTAGGTACCACCACTGGCAGCTGCAAAAATGCTGCTTACTCTTATGAGATAAAGTACAAACCATCTGAACAACATGGAAATGCAGATGCATTGTCGAAATTGCCGATCAAAGATGATGATTTTATTAGGTCAAGTACTGTGATTAGGGTTTCGTACATTGACACCTTATCGATCACAGCGCAGCAGATTGCCAAGGAAACTATGAAAGATCCTATACTTAATGCGCTAATTGTGAAAGTTTGAGCATTAACTAACACGCGCTCAGTCTTTTTCTGAGCGTCCCACACATTTAAACATTTCTAAACATGTGCAATATGTGTTTCTGTTTGTGCGGTATGTGGTTCTGAGTGAAGCAGTGGTCAATGTGAAACCTTTCCTGATCTCATAATTCCAAGATCTTTTCTCATGCTTATGAGATGTCGTAATTACGAGAAAAGATTTCATAATTATGAGCCCCTCTATGTCATGACAAAGAGGGGCTCATTGCAGGGCATATTTAAATATTAATACCAGTACCATCACCAGCTGACTGAAGTCTATTGAGAGGTCTTATATTTTCTTTATATCTTATTTATTTACCTCACATTTTATGTTTAACTGTTTATTGCATGGCAGCACAGTAGCTTAGTGGTTAGCACCGTTATCTCACAGCAAGAAGGTTGTGGGTTCATGTCTCACCTGTGGTCTTTCTGTGTGGAGTTTGCATGTTCTCCCCTTGTTTGCGTGGGTTCCCTCCAGGTGCGCCGGCTTCCTCCCACATCCAAAGACATGCAGGTTAGGTGGATTCAAAACTTGTCCGTAAAGGTGCGTGCGGGTGTGAATGTGTTTTTCCAAAATGTAGCCCTGCGATAGACTGGTATCCTGTCCAGGGTGTACCCTGCCTCACGCCCTATGACTGCTAGAATAGGCTCTAGTCCCACCGTGACCCTGAATTGGAGTGAGCGGGTTTAGTGAATCCATGGATGGATATTGATTGCATTTCCATTGCATCTTTAGTACATACTACCCCAGTGTTTTTTTTAATTGCACTTTATTGCATTTAATGGACCTGGCTACTAAGATAACTTAATTTCCCTCAGGGGATTAATAAAGACAGCAATCAAATGAATTATACATGCCCCATCATGAATCAAGGAGATAAAATTCCCTTTTAAAATATGTACTCATACATACAAACATACATACAGCTGCCTATTGTGTACAAGATTAATTGAAGTGATCAGACAAAACATGAAATACAAGTCTGCAATGAAATAGAAGTCAAAGTAATGGGCCTTTCACATTGAACGCGTCAGCGCAATGCGCCAAAGCTTCCCAACGTGTCATGACGTCAGACGTGTAGAAGCATTTTTAGGTCCTTATTTGAACTGTGTATTCTCTGATGAACTATCAAGTGTCCTGATCTAAAGTGTATATCCTCTGGTTGAACTAACAGGTGTTCAACCTAAAAAGGGCTCCATTGGTCACTCGGCCTGTCAGGTACTTTCCAAGTTGGCAGCAGAGTTGGCTGATATCCCAGCAGTAATGAGCCAGCAGGCCAGGTGCGGCGAGCCTCAGGCCAGCTGCACCTGTGGCAGATGGTGTTTTTTAAAAAAATCAGTTGTAAATCCTTCAAGTTTTAATGGGAGCATTTGTCACATTGAAATAATGACCTAACACCTGCTTAGGGTTCACCAGAGGACGCTTCCAATAGAAAACCATGTTTTGGGAATGAAATAAATAAAAAAGGCGAAGGAGGAGTGATGCCCGCGGGTCTCCAATATATAGATGAGCGCGGTTGGAGCATATTCAGTCTCTCTAGAGGGCTCAGTTTGTACAAGCTCTGTTTTGAAAGCTTGAATAAACTTAACAACTCTGTGCATTTTGTCTTGCTTGAGGCTGAATTATTCTAAAGTGTTGTATCCTTTTCTTGCAAACCACCTGCAACCCGGTTTGGGTTATCTAAAGAAGGCATCCTGAGACGACCAAAAAGAAGGGCCACGTCAGACGCTTCGCTTCGGAAGCGGCAAGGTTGCAGAGTTTGCTTCATCACACTCTGGCTGTTTCCACAACCTGAAAAAAGCACTCAGCACTTGAGCAAACCCACTCAGTCCGAAATCTCCCACTTTTTGGATATATGCGAAGTCCCATTTTGCCCAACGGAGTTTAGTTCTGCAGCTTTATCGAGGTAAGAATAATATAAAAATAAAACGTGACGTTTACTGAACTGCTGTGAAGGTTTAATGATCAGCTAACATTAGCTTAGTCTTTTAGCACAGTTGATCTGAGTGAACGCTTTAATTTGTAAATGGTTCAGTCTTTTTTATTTTTACCAAATAAAGCTACAGCTTTTTTTGGAGTCTACAAAAGCTCAACTTTAAATAGCTTTTTTTTCCCATCGTTTTTTCTGTTTTTTTTTTTTCTTTTTTATATATAACGAACCCCGACTATAAATACATTTATTCTATATGACTTGTTGTGATATTGGTAACATAACTATGGGACAAAATTTGCAAAAATAATGTCAAGTTTTTGATATTTTAAGAAACTTTATTTCTACGTAGGTCGCCATTGTTGTTTGTTATGCAATGCATTCTGGGAAGTGACGTCAAATGGGGGTAGAGCTTCCCGTGTTTACATAACAACTAGCGGTGATTAGCAACGATGAGCTCCTCTGTTCACCCTTTTCAGTTCGAACCAGAGCGTGAGCTGCAGTGTGAGGAAGAGAACTTTGAAAATACTGTCAGAAATGAAGATCAGCGCTCTGATCAAGCAAGAGTTGGCCATTGTAGGTGGTGTCTGTGTGGGGGCTGCTTGCCGATGCTGACAGAGAATGAGAGTGTTACTCGTGGATGATTTTTCTTCTTGCGGGGAAATATGATGGGCACTGCATCTGGTTTAAGACGTTGTTTGTATCCAGAAGTACCAACAAGCTCCCTCATTAGCTGAGGTCGATGAAAAGCCTCAAATGCATCTGCGTTGAAGTGACGTGAGCACAGCCGCGGGTCTTTCGGCAACTGCACTCTTCCACAAGCATCCTCCCACTTTTTCCTTAACTTTCTTTCTTTTGGAAAGCAATGAAGGCTTACCTCGCTTTCTTTGTTGCCCTTAGACTGAAAATTGCATCCAAAGCCGCGCAATGCGGCATTTTATCTCGGTAGAAGAACTAGCTTTAACACTGTTTTCGCTTGCATGAAAGATTTCAGAAACCTTTCCACGTCATCACCCCCAGAATGCCTTGCTCAGGCAAAAACATGGCGGCCGCGTTGTATTTAAATACGTGATAAATAAATGCTATTTTTATATCATTCAAGACTTGTTTATGCACTTGTAACTATATATTATACTGTAATAGCAGACGTCAGTGTTTCAATTTTTTGACAAATTTGATGTTATAGTCGGGGTTCCTTTTTAGTGTTTCTTTATATTTTAAGACAGATTTTTATTTGTCCCAATCAGGAACATTTGCTGTGCAGACAACCTAAATATAGATGCACTTCAAAAACTTCCATTGATGAGATGAACACCATGAAGTCCAGTCAAAGGAAAACATCTCTGCTCTTCAGCAAAACCACCAGAGTTCAAAGCTGCAGAAGAGACCTTCATCTGGTCCCGAGAATCCAGCATAACATCATCTGCTTCTAAATAAAAGGCTGTTTCAACAGCAACTATTTTATTATTTTTTAAAAAGCTGATCATTTTATATTTTAACAATAAATGAACAGTTCATTAAAAATGTCCATGACAAAGTCAAAAGACATTTACACAAGTAGAAGCTCTCCACTTATTGTGCTCAAATTCATATTTTAGAAATGACTCTGTCCTGATAACAACATTAAAGGCAATTACATATTTTGATGTAATTACAAGTTGAAATGACAAAAAAAAAAAAAAAAAAAAATCATAAGGTTTATGTCACAGAAATCCTACTTTACAATCTCACTGCAGTCATTGTTAAATTATTTCCTGTTGCATTTATAATAAACATTTGTATTTTCTTACAAACAACAAAAAACATTTCCAAGCATTTTCTTCAGAAAACTGCTCTATAAATGAGCAGTTCTGTGACACGTTTCTGTTTCGTACAGATCAGTGGTTTCTGCACCGATCTGTTTCATACAGATCAGTGATTTCTGCCACTAGTTTTCCGTGTTTTGGCCCGACGCGTCGTTCCTATTGGACAGCGCGAAGCTACGTCACAGCTCGGAGTGTCGAAAGTTGGACTGGGTTGAACTTTAACTACATCAGCCTGTTGACAAGAGGCAATACGTGCTCCCGTCAGAAGTGTCGCTTTAGCTCAGCTTTTGATGCGACGCTTCTGATGCCTCTAAACAGCAATGCGTCTCATTGAAAATAATGCTTTTTAGACCGATTCCTGACGCCTCTGACGCTTCTGACACTTTCAGTGTGCAAGGCCCATAAATGTAAGAATCCCTGCCTTTTTTTCTTTTTCCATACTTCCTCAACCTTTTCTGATTTGAGGTTATAGAATAATAATAATCATATATTATATAACTGCTGAGTGGATCTTTGTAATTTGATTGGTGTTTTTTATGTCACATGACATGGATTATTCGTCACATTTGTGTTGCATTGCATTTAGAGTCCAATGTGGTTCCATTTAGAGTGCAAATTTGGTTCCATGCGTTTGGTACCATTGCACTCTGCACACACACGTGTGCACACACACAACGCATTGCATGCACATACAAAACAAATCCACTGTGCTGTCTGGAGGCTGTTAGCAGGAAGTTAGAATGAAAAGCTGGACTAATTTCTAATGTGATTTTTTTTCATTGCACTGAGGATGTACACAGTCTTTCTTTTTTGTAGTACATGCGCACACAAGCGCCAACCCGGTTGTGTGAGTGAGCGCGGACATGCACGGGACAACAACACTAGAGACATGACGATTTGATTGAGCGAACTGACAGTGTTAATTCTTGTAACACACACACACACACACACGCACACACACAAAATCCAATCCACTGTAAGCCGTCTGGATGCATGAAGAGCTGTTCAGATGAAAAGCGGAAAAACATGTGATTTTTGGCTGGACTGAGGAACGACACACAGTCTTTTTATGGAAGTCCGAAGTCAGTGCACTGCATCACCGGACTACATGTCACAATTTGGACTTCTGTTTCTAAATTAATAAAATATCAAATGACAAGGATCTATTTTAGCCTTTATATAAAACAAATGTCAGGATGTGTGTTTCTGCCTGGTCTTGTTTTCATGCTTTTGCCACATTTCTGTTTCTCTTTAGGGTTACTCTCTGGCTGGGGTCCTCCTGCTTCATCCTGGACCCTGGTCTCATCCGTGCCTTTCATGTTGCCAATTCTGCTGCTCCTGGGCCATCTGGAGCTGGCCCCCATGGGGGGGGGGGGGGGGGACTGTCAGGATGTGTGTTTCTACCTGGTTTTGTTTTCATGCTTTTGCCACATTTCTGTTTCTCTTTAGGATTACTCTCTGGCTGGGGTCTTTTTCCTGCTTGAGTTTATCTATCCTTGTCTTTCTTGTCTGTCCCTCCTGTTTCTTGGTGGTGGGCGTTTCCCTCTTTCTGGTCACACCCTCATTCTGGTGCATTCCACACACACCTGCTCCCAATCTTCACCTCATTACCTGGGTGTATTTTAGCTCCTCATTTTGCCCTGCTTTCTCAACAGATTGATGTGTTCTATGTCTTCTCTCCAGCTCTGTATCCATTGTTCTCGGCCTGCTTGCCACCCGTGTTTTTTGACCCCCTGCCTGTACTCTCGGCCACACGCTTGCCTGATGCTCTTGCTTTTGCTTATCTTGTTGGACTGCCTACCTGTGTACCAGATCCAGTTTTCCGTCCAAGTAAACTGCTTTTACTTACAGAGCCTTGAGTCCGAGTCCTGCATTTGCGTCCTGCCACAACTGTTTACCAGCCCTCTGCACTCAGCTCTCCCACCCGGAGTGATTCTCCGGGGAAACTGGTGACGTCCTGCCGTTCATAACTCAGTGCGATTCTCTGGGGAGACTGGTGATGTCCTGCTGCTCATAACTCAGTGCGAACTGCATTTCAAATCAATGTCCTCTATGTTTCCGCCAGACAAAACCAAGATCGCATACATGATCTCACATCTATCCAGCCGGGCTGCAGGGTGGGCAACAGGAGAGTGGAGCCATCAGGCGCCATCTAGCTCCTCCCTCCCGGCTTTTACTACAGCCTTACAGCAGGTATTCCAGCATATGTCTCCGGGGCACAAGGAGGTGCGCTCCCTTCTAAGGCTTCTACCAGGGGCTGGCCCCCGACATCCAGGAACAGCTTATTTCCACCGACCTTCCCCAGGATTTGGATGAGCCGATTGCCCTCACCATCCGGATCGACCGGCACTTATCGGAACGTTCGTGCCGCGAGCCTCGTTATGCACCTCGATGCACCTTTACACCTAACCCCAGACCATCGAGCACCCACCACGCTGACACTGAGACAACTCGTCAGGGACCCAATGAAGTCATGCAGCTGGGCCGAACACGGCTTTCCCAGGAGGAATGTCACCGCAGACGGGATGATGGACTTTGTTTTTACTGTAGACAATCGGGTCATGTGGTCTCTAGCTGCCCAGTCAGGGGTGCCGCTGTGAGGTCTTAGGTGTCTGTGCGGGTGAGTCATAGTTAAGTTTCCACCTCGACTTCTCAGAATTTAATTTCTGCTAAATTGGAATCTGATCACTGTTCTGAGTTAGTGTACGTCTTTGTGGATTCCGGCTCTGACGCCAATTTAATGTTATCTCCTCTTGCCAGGTCACTGCACCTTAAGTTGCTTCATTTTGGGCACCCTCTGGTGGTCAGGGCGGTGGATGGTCACATAAGACAAATTACGCACAGAACTCAGTCTGTCCGCCTCACAATAAATAAGAATCATGTTCAATCAATTAGCTTCCATGTTTTTGACCAAATGACTCACTCCATAATCTTGGGGCACCCCTGGTTGCAAGGGGTTCCTTCTGTTCTGAGAAATGTTTAATCAAATGTGAATCCCAGCAATAACCAGTTTTTTCAGATCTTGAGGGGGTCCCTTTTTGTTATCTTGTCCTAGCTCCTGTGTTTAGCAAAGCTAAAGCTAAACCGCTCCCGCCTCACCGTTCTTACGATTGTGCAATAGATCTGTTGCTTGGAACCGGTCTGCCTCGAGGTAAATTGTATTTACTGTCCATCCCTGAATGCACCGCCATGGAGGAGTATATTCAGGAGTCACTTGATGCCAGTCCCTCCTCCTCACCAGCTGGGGCAGGATTTTTCTTTGCTGAAAAGAAGGACACGACTCTGCGTCCGTGTATTGATTACTGGGGATTAAATGATATTATAGTCAAGAACCGCTACCCGCTGCCGCTGATGTCGTCTGCCTTTGAGTCACTAGAGGGTGCCAAGATATTTACTAAGCTAGATCTGAGAAACGCGTATCATTTAGTCAGGATTAAGCAAGGGAATGAGTGGAAAACTGCCTTCAATACCCCTACTGGTCACTATGAGTACCTTGTGATGCCTTTTGGGCTTACCAACGTGCTGGCAGTGTTCCAGAACCTAGTTAACAACGTTTTGCGAGAATTCCTTAACAAATTTGTTTTTGGGCGATATTCTGATCTTCTTGCCAGACCTTGAAACCCACACCCGGCACGTGCAGACCGTGTAACAAACCCTCCTTCATAATGATCTATATGTCAATGCGGAAAAGTGCGAATTTCATAAGTCAACAATATGTTTCCTATGTTTTGTCATTGCTGAAGGGAATATCTAAATGGACTCAGATAAGGTGGCGGCAGTGCGGGACTGGGCGTGCCCAGTAGTCGGAAAGAGGTTCAGGGGTTTTTAGGGTTCGCAATTCTTAATTTTAGCTCGGTTGCTACACCCCTTTACAATGTGACCTCATCTCTCCAGGCATTTAAATGGACTCCGGAATGTGACAAGGCCTTCAGGGTCCTAAAACAACGATTTTCAGCTGCCCCGGTGCTACTCCTTCCTGACCCTGCGCGGCAGCTTGTGGTTGAGGTCGATGTTTCAGATATTAATGTGGGAGCGATCATGTCTCAATTGAGTCCCACAGACAGACAGCTGCATCCATGTGCCTATCTGTCTCGTAAGTTGTCTCTGGCGGAGTGCAACTACAGCATTGGCGACCGTGAACTGCTGGCGGTTAAAGTGGCCTTGGAGGAGTGGCGACACTGGCTTGAAGGGGCACAAATGCCATTTCTTGTGTACAGTGATCATAAGAACATAGCTTATTTACGCACTGCAAAACGCTTGAACACTTGTCAAGCTCGGTGGGCAATCTTCTTCAGTAGGTTCAATTTTGTCCTCATGTATCGACCCGGAACTAAGAACAGCAAACTGGACACGTTGTACGGACAATTTGATGGTCCTGACCCTCCTGCATAGTCTGGTAATATTTTAACGGCCTCATGTTTTGTTTCGGCCATCACGTGGGACATCAAGTCTCAGGTTAGAAGCGCTCTCGGTAACGAAGCAACTCCAGTTGGCTGCCCGTCGGGGAAGTTATTTGTCCCAGTCACTCTTAGAGAGGAAGTTATTGAATGGGGTCACAGCAGCCTGTTTTCCTGCCATACAGGTATCAAAAAGACCTTGTTTGTGGTTCAACAGTGGTTTTGGTGGCCTCGTATGGTTGCAGACGTTGCCAAGTTTATTAACGCCTGTCAAGTTTGTGCTATGTATAAATCATCCACTCATCCTCCTGCCGGGTCTTTATTTCCCCTGTCTATTCCTAGGCAACCCTGGACTCATATTTCTCTAGATTTTGTCACTGGCTTTCTGCCCTCAAAGGGACATACTGTGATTCTAACAGTTGTAGATCGCCTCTCCAAGATATGTCATTTTGTGCCTTTATTGAAACTGCCTTCTGCTAAAGAACTTGCCGAGATAATGCTTACACATGTCTTCCGTCTCCATGGCTTTCTGCAAGACATTGTCTCTGACCGGGGTCCACAGTTTATTTCCAGATTTTGGTAGAGTTCTGCCATCTCCTCAGGGCCACCTCCAGCCTTACGTCTGGGTACCATCCCCAGGCTAACGGTCAGTCTGAACGGTTTAATCAAGAGTTGGAAAAGGGTCTCAGAATTCTATGTTCACAGCATCCATCCACTTGGTCCTCACAACTATCTTGGATGGAATTAGCTCACAACAGTTTGTCGTTAGCTTCCTCCGGGTTTTCTCCAGTCCATGTGGTTTACGGTCATCAGCCTTCTCTGTTCTCTCCCACTGTCCTTCATTCCCCAGTTCCGTCTGCTCTCAGTTTGATCATCAGGTGCCAATGAACCTGGGAGCGGGCTCGGCGAGCCATGGATCGCTCTTCAGCCCTTTATAAGATGGCCGCCGACCGTAAATGGTCCATTGCTCTGGCTTATTCTGCGGGACAGAAGATTTGGTTGTCCACGCCTCACTTGGGGTTCTGTGCAAAATGGCTCCCAGGGTCGTCGGTCCCTTCCCCGTGTCTAAGATCATTAATCCCGTTTTTACCATTCAACTTGGCTTTGCCTCATTGAATGGTATGTTCCAGCTTTCACCTCATGAAATATTTGTACCACTGAACTCATAAACATTCATTATTTGTATCATGTACAACTTTAATGATGAAGCACAGGACACACAGGGAAGCAGGATTAGTCAGAAAATTGGGATTTCTTTATTGGTTTGATTTAACTGTGGCATACAGAGTTCCCAGCAGGTTTCAGGGTACCTACAGGTCACAATGTCTTTGAAGCAGTGGCATAGATAACTTGAAAGGGGGTAGATTTGTGTCGTCCATTTTCCATTCTGACATCAGTGAAGCCAGAGTCGGTCAGAGCTGCCATGTAGAGCTCCGGGCGCCAGTTCTCCCCTGGCAACACTCCCATTGATGCAACAAAAGACACGGATGACAGCCTGAGTGTGGTCACCATCAGACCTCCTGGAATGATCAAAAGAGTAACAAAGGTATGCGTGGCCTGTGATAACAGGAAATGTTGTCTGTCACACTGTGACAGATTGAGGATACGTATGAGTAATTTATACCAAATTTTGAAGCCGTTTGTATCGGTTTTTGTTCTGTACATAGTGTAGCAGATAAGTACGTCTTTTGACCAGAATTGTTCACTTGGTGACAGCATCAGATTTGGCATGAATGTTCTTCATAAATTAGTGTTTGAGAATAAATTGCTAGCCACTTGAAAATCCAATATGGTGGCCAGGTAGGGGTCAATGAAAAATTACACAGAGGTCAAAATTTAAAAATGTCTGAATTTGTCTGATCATAAATATTTCAAAAATATATATAGTTTGGCCTATCTATGACTGACTGCTATGGGGTAAAAACAGCAACAATCGTGACAAAGGTCAGTTTCAGTTTATACAGGAATCAAAAGATGAAGTTGCTCCAACTTTTGTAAAATGTGATGCAAATTATTGGTTGAGTTTAAGGGTTTTAAAAAGGAACAGTTTGCACCATGTGTCGTGCTCAGTTGTCACATTACAGGGTCACATATGTCACATGCCATAGAATCCAATGTACACTGACATTGTTTTAAATTTTCTTTGCAAACCAGGTATTCAACACAGTCAAAACTATTCCATTTATTAATCCTATTAGTTCAACTAATAATTTGCACCACCTTTTAACCAAAATTTTAACTTTTGACTCCTGCACAAACTGAAATTGACCATTGTCACCATTCTTTATGTTTTTACCCCATAACTCCATAACATTCAGTCATAGATCGTCCAAACTATACCTTTTTGGAATCTTTGTGATCAGACACATAATGTGGTATTGATTTCGGTAAGTGGCCAGCACTTTTTTCTCAAACACTAGGTACTAGAATGGGCCCTAAAAGAGAAGGTCTTGATGTGTAGTATATCTTTCTGTAAAACTTTCATTGCATACCTGGTTTCATCACCCGGTGTAGTTCTGTGGTTCCCTTCTTGAGGTCAGGCCAGTAGTAGTAGCAGTTACAGTGAAAAATTTTATCCACTGTGTTGTCTGCTATGGGCATTGGTGTTACACTGCAGTGATGCAGGGTCACTTTCCCGCTGGCAACAAGGTCTTTCATAAGCTCACTTGCCATCTTAAAAAGAGAACATAATATTGATTGAAATATTTACCAGTGTTTTCCCCATCTACATTGCCATATTATACACACATGCACACACGCACATGCACACACAGAGCAGCTTGTCAACCACTTTACTGAGAATAATCACTTGAGCCACTACAGTCTGCATTAAGAATGCATCATTCCACATAGATAGCTTTGACTAAAGTGGAAAATGACCTTCTGCTTGCAATGGTCTCAGACACCACTACAGTTTAGTGAAAAGCTGTATGTCCAGCAAGTTCTTTTAAATTTGGACAACACTGAAATGATGGTTCTTGGTCCAGTGACACATTGACATCAGCTTGACCAGCCAACACTTAACCTAGGTTTGTGTATCATAAATCACATTGACAAAGTGAGGAACCTTGGGGTGATTTTTGATCCCATGTTGTCCTTTGACCAAAACATTAGAGATAATACAAGGACTGCTTTCTTCCACCTGCGAAATAGGTCACCTTCAAAACCTAGGCTATGGCTGATGCAAAGACTCTGATCCATGCACTTGTTTCTTCAAGAATGGACTACTGCAATGTTTTATTCTTTGGTTTACCACATCTAACATTAGATGTGTCCAACTGGTTCAAAATGCTGCTGCCAGAGTTTTGACAGGAAGCAGAAAGTTTGACCACTATACACCCATTTTTGTGTCTCTTCACTGGCTTCCTGTCACTGTGAGGTTTGATTTTAAGGTTCCGTTATAAAAAATGATTTACGGAGTAGCACCTTTCTACTTAGCTGACCTAATTACACCCTATGTATGAGGTCTGTGAGAAAACTATCTGACCTTTTTATTTTTTTCAAAAACTATATGGATTTGAATCACGTGCACTTGCATCAGACAAGCTTGCACCTTCGTGCGCATGCGTGAGTTTTTTCACGCCTGTCGGTTGCATCATTCGCCTGTGGGCAGGCTTTGTGGGAGGAGTGGTCCAGCCCCCTTGGCGGATTTTCATTCTCAGCAAACAGCTGAGCTATTGCCGCTTTGTTCCATGAAATTTTTTTCAGAAACTCATGGCTCATGGCGCGGCAGGACAAAAAACACCTCCGTGTTGGAAACCATTTGTAAGATTCAGACGGCTTTCGATGGTTTTTCAGTCGAGTGAGTATCCGAGAAACTGTTTAACAGCTGGGCATGTTCCAACTTGTCCTGTGAGACTTCCAACACGGAGGTGTTGTTTGTCCAGCGCCATGAGCGGCTGCGTCCCGACGCGCGAATCCGTCCGCATGTCTTTCATTACAAAATCTCCTTTAACAGTGGAATGTGCCGATAAAGTGGTGATCCCGACCTCTTATGAAACTTCTCTGCTAGTCACACGACGTCCTGCATCAACAGAGCCTTAAATTTGTTAGTGATCTGCTCGTTTCAGCCTGTCGATGGCCGCTCGGGGCGTGGCGCGCCCTCCAGCGCTGTGGGCCGTTTTTAAACCAGTTTTAATGGTCCTTAATCCGTGTGATACCGATACAATATTCACCGAAAGCCACCTGAATCTTCCAAATGGTTTCCAGCTGGCTGTCTGGCAGAGTTTCTGAAAAAATTTTCATGGAACAAAGCGGCAGTCGCTCCGCCATTCCTAAACAATAAAAATCTGCCGAGGGGGGTGGACCAGTGCTCACTCAAAGCCTGCCCACAGGCGAATGACATAACCGACAGGCGTGAAAAAACTCATGCATGTGCACGAAGGTTCAAGCTTGTCTGATGCAAGCGCACGATTCAAATCCATATAGTTTTTGAAAAAAATAAAAAGGTCGGATACTTTTCTCACAGACCTCGTACCAGCCCGGGCTCTGTGTTTTCAGGGTACAGGACAACTTGGTATCCCTAGGGTGAATAGAAAGTCTGCAGGCCACAGATCTTTCTCTTATCATGTCCCTGTTTTGTGGAATTATCTCCCTACAGAGATCAAACAGTCAGATTCTGTAAAAACATTTAAGTCCAGACATAACACACATCTATTCTCTTTCTTGTATGGCTAGCATACTGGCATAATATGGAACAATGCTTCCTATCCCTTTAACTCATCTTATTAGCAAAGAAACAGGTCTTGGCCTCACTTCATCTAAATTCTGGGTCTGTTAATGAAGCTCAGTTGTAGCTGCCGGTGAGCACCTTAGTATTCTCTCTGCTTCCCTGTCAGTTTACTCCTGGTGAACTCAATTGCTGGTGCAATTTTCCAGCCCGCTGATTCTGAACTTTTTTCTCTGTTCAAGGCACTGATTATGTCACACAATGCTGACAGCTGCACACCACAGGGCATTGCATTGACCATGAAATGCCCTGGCTGAAGCTGATGGAGCACACTGCAGTCTGCTTTTGGAATACACTCTAACAGGGTGACATGCCCAGTGATGACATGATGGATGGATACCAGTGTCACAGACCAAATGGTCTCATCCCTAAAAATCGGTCCGTTTGCCTTCACTGCGCTTGCGTCATTTGGGACCACAGCAGCTCGCCTGAGTCTGACTCTCTTCACCCAAAGAGATCAAATGGATTAAAGGGATTATTAACCATCAGATGACAAGGTAAAACCTCTTAAATCATTCTAAAGTCAGTAAAGGCCATTTTAAGCAGAAACGAGGCGAAACTCAATGACACTTTGAAATGACCGACACGCAGTGAACACATCAGCTAGCAGCTCGTGTAGCCACAGCACTCTGATCGCTTCATCTGTCTTTTATTATGAAATAATGCTGAATTTATGTGGAAATGATTGTTGTACAAAAGCTTCAGATGTCTGTCACTGAGATAGATGATGGCTGGAGGGCAGTTTTAAGCAGAAACCAGGTGATAATCTGTGGACTGCGGCTAATGATCCATGCGCATTGAAGGCAGGGTGGAGTGATTTTTCGGGCAGACTGTTCGGTTGGCGACAACAGCCCCCACTCCAGGGTGCTAGATGATCCCCTGCCAATGAATCTGTGCCAGGGTTGACTAATCTCATGCATGTGGTGTGACAGTCACACTTTCAGCATCAAACTCACGCTCTCACGCACAAGCAAGAAATGTCACGTCAAAATAAAAATTTCTCACATTAATTTTCTGTTGATTAAGGCGATCCTTTCATCCTTTCAAATTTTAGGTCTATATCTCAAAGAGAGTGGTCTACATCCAGTTGCAGTCATTTTTAGCCCAGCATGACATTTATGAAAAATTTCAGTCTGCCTGCAAACCCAGACATTGCACCAAAACTGCTCTACTGAGAGTTTTTAATTATTTGATTTTAGCTGCTGACTTAGGTAGTCCTGCCACCCTGATGCTTTTAGATTTGTCAGCTACCTTTGACACAGTGGGGCACGTGATTCTGCTGCATCATCTGGAGCAGAGTGTGGGCATTACAGGCTCTGCTCTCACCTGGTTCAGTTCTTACCTCACAGAGTGGAGCTTTTCTGTGCAGCTGGGCCACTTTTCTTCAGATGTGGCCCCACTGACCTGTGGAGTCCTTCAAGGCTCCATTCTCAGTCCTATTCTTTTCCTTTTATACATGTTGCCTCTTGGCAGTATCTTTCAAAAATACCAACTATCTTTCCATTGCTTTGCTGATGATGTCCAGATTTACCTGCCACTAAAGTCATTAGGCAGTGACCCAATGCAGCCATTATAAATCAATCAATCAAGATCTTTATTGTCATTATGCAGGCATAACAAAATTTTGCACACTCCCAGCAAGGCACATAATTATTGGATTGTCTGAGTGGAGTCAAATCTTGGAAAAGTGCTCACTTATTAAATCTTAATGAATCCAAGACGGAGGTTATCCTGTTTGTCCACAGCCTGCTCTGCTGATGTCCTGGGTCCCCTGGGTTCCAACATTCACTCCTGTGTGAGGAACCTTGGGGTGATTTTTGGCAGCCATTTTAAATTTGATAAGCAGATCAGTCCTGTTGTTAGAACAAGTTTCTTCCAACTCCGTTTCTTAGCCAAGTCCAAGCCATATTTCTCTAGGACTGACCTTGAGAAGGTTATCCATGCCTTCATCACAAGTAGACTCGATTACTGTAACTCTCTGTTCGTTTGCTTGGATCACACCTCTCTAAACTGCCTTCAGCTTATTCAGAACGCTGCTGCTCATCTTCTCTTGGGAAAGAAAAAGTCTGACCACATTACGCCGGTCTTGACTACTCTTCACTGGCTTCCAATCCATCACAGTGTTGATTTTAAACTTCTTTTATTGTTTTTAAAGCCCTCAATGGCCTTGCCCCAGTGCATCTTTTGGAGCTTCTTTTTCCTTACACCCCCACCAGAGCCTTAAAGTCTTCTGATCAACTGTTGGTGGAGGTGCCTAAAACCAGATTAAAGATGAGAGGTGACAGAGCCTTTGCAGCGGCTGCCCCCAGGCTCTGAAATAGTCTCCACTTTAATATTAGATCATCCCTGTCCCTAGAAACTTTTAAATCCTCTTTAAAAACCTGTTTCTTTTCTCTGGCATTTCCTAAATGAGTGATTACATCTCTGGTTCACCTTAGTATTCCTTCTATTTTTCCTGTTGCTTAATGCTGCTTTATAATTGTCTAGACTTTCAGTAGCATGGCCCAAGCAGATTGTCACCCCTGAGTCTGGTCTGCTTGAGGTTTCTTCCTTAAATCATCAGAGGGAGTTTTTCCTTTCCACTGTTGCCTGTGGGCTTGCTCTAGGGTTTGGTAAGGTTAGACCTTACCTATGCGATGCAGCTTTGTTGTGATTTGGCACTATATAAATAAAATAAATTAAATCAAATTAAACTATTTCCTACTACTTTTTACTCTTTATGTTACTTTGTCTTTCATTTGTTTTATTGCCTGTTTTATTGCTATTTTTAATTTATTCATTTGCAACTGGGCTAACTTGGTGCCCATTTTTAAATTATGTACAGCACCTTTGTCGACTGCTGTCATTTTAAACATGCTTTAGAAAAAAGGTTGAGTTGAGTTGAGACATGGGAGCTGCAGCAACATCAGAAAGAAGGAGCATGATAATATGAAGTTTAAAGGGCTGAAGGAACAACTGGAGCAGATGTGGAAGGTAAAGTCCAAAGTGGTCCCAGTGGTAATAGGTGCACTAGAAGCTGTATTGCCCAAATTGAAAGAGTGGCTCCAGCAGATTCCAGGCACAACATCAGAGGTCTCTGTCCAGAATAATGCAGTCCTAAGAACAACTACAGTACTGTGCCTCTGGTACTGTGCCTCTGAGTTTGAAGAACACACATGCCAGAGGGATATATATATATATATATATATGTATACTAACATTTTGCCCATGGGGATCACCGGGCTTTCGTCAAAGTCAGCTTTATTGTCAATTCTTCACATGTACCAGACATATAAAGCAAAAGAAATGACGTTTCCCACCATCCCATGGTGAAATATTCCTGACAGTAAGGTAGTCAATAAGACAAACATAGCTAGCATTCAAGTAAACAATAATAAATAAGAAGCTGATGAAGACACAAAATGAAGACACAAAAAAAAGAATTTTGCAATGAAGAACTACGAGCACACTGTTCACTGAGATAAGTGGCAGCTAAAATTAAACTAGTGCAGAGACAGTCAAGGCAACTCAGCCACATGGGGTGTGCAGCCAGTACATTCCAGTGCCGGTCCCAAGCCCAGACCACCAATAACCAGCAAAAATCTATTTAAGCATAAAAATTCAAAAAGAAAAAATAATATAGCACCTTCAATTGCACCACAGACTAAAACAGTTAAATGTGGTCTATTAAACATTAGGTCTCTCTCTTCTAAGTCCCTGTTGGTAAATGATATAATAATTGATCAACGTATTGATTTATTCTGCCTAACAGTAACCTGGTTACAGCAGGATGAATATGTTAGTTTAAATGAGTCAACACCCCCGAGTCACACTAACTGTCAGAATGCTCGTAGCACGGGCCGTGGCGGAGGATTAGCAGCAATCTTCCATCCAGCTTATTAATTAATCAAAAACCTAGACAGAGCTTTAATTCATTTGAAAGCTTGTCTCTTAGTCTTGTCCATCCAAATTGGAAGTCCCAAAAACCAGTTTTATTTGTTATTATCTATCGTCCACCTGGTCGTTACTGTGAGTTTCTCTGTGAATTTTCAGACCTTTTGTCTGACTTAGTGCTTAGCTCAGATAAGATAATTATAGTGGGCGATTTTAACATCCACACAGATGCTGAGAATGACAGCCTCAACACTGCATTTAATCTATTATTAGACTCTATCGGCTTTGCTCAAAAAGTAAATGAGTCCACCCACCACTTTAATCATATCTTAGATCTTGTTCTGACTTATGGTATGGAAATAGAAGACTTAACAGTATTCCCTGAAAACTCCCTTCTGTCTGATCATTTTTAATAACATTTACATTTACCCTGATGGACTACCCTGCAGTGGGGAATAAGTTTCATTACACTAGAAGTCTTTCAGAAAGCGCTGTAACTAGGTTTAAGGATATGATTCCTTCTTTATGTTCTCTAATGTCATATACCAACACAGAGCAGAGTAGCTACCTAAACTCTGTAAGGGAGTTAGAGTATCTCGTCAATAGTTTTACATCCTCTTTGAAGACAACTTTGGATGCTGTAGCTCCTCTGAAAAAGAGAGCTTTAAATCAGAAGTGTCTGACTCCGTGGTATAACTCACAAACTCGTAGCTTAAAGCAGATAACCCGTAAGTTGGAGAGGAAATGGCGTCTCACTAATTTAGAAGATCTTCACTTAGCCTGGAAAAAGAGTTTGTTGCTCTATAAAAAAGCCCTCCGTAAAGCTAGGACATCTTTCTACTCATCACTAATTGAAGAAAATAAGAAAAACCTCAGGTTTCTTTTCAGCACTGTAGCCAGGCTGACAAAGAGTCAGAGCTCTATTGAGCTGAGTATTCCATTAACTTTAACTAGTAATGACTTCATGACTTTCTTTGCTAACAAAATTTTGACTATTAGAGAAAAAATTACTCATAACCATCCCAAAGATGTATCGTTATCTTTGGCTGCTTTCAGTGATGCCGGTATTTGGTTAGACTCTTTCTCTCCGATTGTTCTGTCTGAGTTATTTTCATTAGTTACTTCATCCAAACCATCAACATGCTTATTAGACCCCATTCCTGCCAGGCTGCTCAAGGAAGTCCTACCATTATTTAATGCTTCAATCTTAAATATGATCAATCTATCTTTGTTAGTTGGTTATGTACCACAGGCCTTTAAGGTGGCAGTAATTAAACCATTACTTAAAAAGCCATCACTTGACCCAGCTATCTTAGCTAATTATAGGCCAATCTCCAACCTTCCTTTTCACTCAAAGATTCTTGAGAGGGTAGTTGTAAAACAGCTAACTGATCACCTGCAGAGGAATGGTCTATTTGAAGAGTTTCAGTCAGGTTTTAGAATTCATCATAGTACAGAAACAGCATTAGTGAAGGTTACAAATGATCTTCTTATGGCTTCGGACAGTGGACTTATCTCTGTGCTTGTTCTGTTGGACCTCAGTGCTGCTTTTGATACGGTTGACCATAAAATTTTATTACAGAGATTAGAGCATGTCATAGGTATTAAAGGCACTGCGCTGCGGTGGTTTAAATCATATTTGTCTAATAGATTACAGTTTGTTCATGTAAATGGGGAATCTTCTTCACAGACTAAAGTTAATTATGGAGTTCCACAAGGTTCTGTGCTAGGACCAATTTTATTCACTTTATACATGCTTCCCTTAGGCAGTATTATTAGACGGTATTGCTTAAATTTTCATTGTTACGCAGATGATACCCAGCTTTATCTATCCATGAAGCCAGAGGATACACACCAATTAGCTAAACTGCAGGATTGTCTTACAGACATAAAGACATGGATGACCTCTAATTTCCTGCTTTTAAACTCAGATAAAACTGAAGTTATTGTACTTGGCCCCACAAATCTTAGAAGCATGGTGTCTAACCAGATCGTTACTCTGGATGGCATTTCCCTGATCTCTAGTAATACTGTGAGAAATCTTGGAGTCATTTTTGATCAGGATATGTCATTCAAAGCGCATATTAAACAAATATGTAGGACTGCCTTTTTGCATTTACGCAATATCTCTAAAATCAGAAAGGTCTTGTCTCAGAGTGATGCTGAAAAAGTAATTCATGCATTTATTTCCTCTAGGCTGGACTATTGTAATTCATTATTATCAGGTTGTCCTAAAAGTTCCCTAAAAAGCCTTCAGTTGGTTCAGAATGCTGCAGCTAGAGTACTGACGGGGACTAGCAGGAGAGACCATATCTCACCCGTGTTGGCCTCTCTTCATTGGCTTCCTGTTAATTCTAGAATAGAATTTAAAATTCTTCTTCTTACTTATAAGGTTTTGAATAATCAGGTCCCATCTTATCTTAGGGACCTCGTAGTACCATATTACCCCATTAGAGCGCTTCGCTCTCAGACTGCGGGCTTACTTGTAGTTCCTAGGGTTTGTAAGAGTAGAATGGGAGGCAGAGCCTTCAGCTTTCAGGCTCCTCTCCTGTGGAACCAGCTCCCAATTCAGATCAGGGAGACAGATACCCTCTCTACTTTTAAGATTAGGCTTAAAACTTTCCTTTTCGCTAAGGCTTATAGTTAGGGCTGGATCGGGTGACCCTGGACCATCCCTTGGTTATGCTGCTTTAGACGTAGATTGTGGGGGGGTTCCCATGATGCACTGTTTCTTTCTCTTTTTGCTCCGTATGCATCACTCTGCATTTAATCATTAGTGATCGATCTCTGCCCCCCTTCACGGCATGTCTTTTTCCTGGTTTTTTTTTCCCTCAGCCCCAACCAGTCTCAGCAGAAGACTGCCCCTCCCTGAGCCTGGTTCTGCTGGAGGTTTCTTCCTGTTAAAAGGGAGTTTTTCCTTCCCACTGTGGCCAAGTGCTTGCTCATAGGGGGTCGTTTTGACCGTTGGGGTTTTTCATAATTATTGTATGGCCTTGCCTTACAATATGGAGCGCCTTGGGGCAACTGTTTGTTGTGATTTGGCGCTATATAAGAAAAAAAGTTGAGTTGAGTTGAGATAAATGAGGATGGTTGCGTCAGGAAGGGCATCCGGCGTAAAACAAGCCAACCCAAATATGCAGACTAAGAATCTAATTTCCATACCGGATCGGTCGCAGCCCGGGTTAACAACATCTGCCACCAGTGCTGTTGCCCAACAGGGTGCCGGTGGAAATTGGGCTACTGCTGGGCGAAGACGATGAAGAAGAGGAGGAGAACGTTTCCACAAACAGCAGGAGAAGAAGAAAACTAGAAGGGTGGAAATGAGAGTGGGGACTTTGTTGAATGTTGGTAGTATGACTGGTAAAGGGAGAGAGCTGGCTGATATGATGGAGAGGAGAAAGGTAGACATATTATGTGTGCAAGAGACCAAGTGGAAGGGAAGTAAGAGCAGGAGCATCGGCGGTGGGTACAAGTTGTTGTACCATGGTGAGGACAGGAAGAGAAATGGTGTTGGGGTCATTTTAAAGGAAGAGTATGTTAAAAGTGTGTTGGAGGTTAAGTGAGTGTCTGACAGGGTGATGAGTGTGAAGTTGGAAATTGAAGGAGCGATGATGAATATCATCAGTGCATATGCCCCACAGGTAGGTTGTGAGATGAAGGAGAAAGAAGATTTCTGTAGTGTGTTAGATGAGGTGGTGGAGAGTGTAACCCAAGTATGAAAGAGTGGTGATAGGAGCAGACTTCAATGGGCATGTTAGTGAAGGGAACAGAGGTGATGAGGAAGTAATGGGTAGATATGGTATCAAGGATAGGAATGAGGAAGGACAGATGGTAGTTGTTTTTGCAAAAGGATGGAAATGGCTGTGGTGAATACCTACTTTAAGAAAAGGGAGGAGCACAGGGTAACATATAAGAGTGGAGGAAGGTGCACACAGGTGGACTACATTCTAGGAGATGCAAGCTAAAACAATCAGAGACTGTAAGGTGGTGGCAGGAGAGAGTGTCGTTAGACAGCATAGAATGGTTGTTTGTAGGATGACTTTCGAGGTAAAGAAGAAGAAGAGAGTGAGAGCTCAACAAAGGATCAGATGGTGGAAGCTGAAGAATGAAGACTGTTGTGTGAAATTTAGCAAGCAGGTGAGAGAAGCACTGGTTGGAGGGGAAGCAATTTTGGACAACTGGAAAAGTACTGCAGATATGGTGAGGGAGACAGCTAGTACTGGGTATGACATCTGGACAGTGGAAGGAAGACAAGGAGACCTTTGTGGTGGAACGAAGCGGTCCAGGAAAGCATAAGGAGAAAGAGGTTGGAGAAAAAGTTTTGGGATAGTCGGAGAGATGAAGAAAGTAGACAGGAGTACAAGGAGATGTGACGTAAGGCGAAAAGAGAAGTGGGAAAAGTGAAGGAAAGGCATATTGCCAGCTGTACAAGTAGTTGAATAGTAAGGAAGGAGAAAAGGACTTGTACCGATTGGCCAGACAAAGGGACAGCGCTGGAAAGGATGTGCAGCAGGTTAGGGTGGTAAAAGATGCACATGGTAATGTGCTGACAAGTGAGGAGTGTGTGCTGAGAAGGTGGAGGGAATATTTTGAAGAGCTGATGAATAAAGAAAATGAGTGAGAGAAAAGGCTGGATGATGTGGTGAGAGTAAATCAGGACGTACAAGAGATTAGTAAGGAAGAAGTGAGGGCTGCTATGAAGAGGATGAAGAGTGGAAAGGCAGTTGGTCCAGATGGCATTCCACTGGAGGCATGGAAATGTCTAGGAGAGATGGCAGTAAAGTTTCTAACCAGATGTTTAATAAAATCTTGGAAAGTGAGAGGATGCCTGAGGAGTGGAGACGAAGTGTGCTGGTTCCTGTTTTCAAGAACAAGGGTAATGTGCAGAGCTGCAGTAACTACAGAGGCATAAAGTTGATCAGCCACAGCATGAAGTTATGGGAAAGAGTAGTAGAAGCTAGGCTTAGAAAACAGGTACTGCTGTGAGCAGCAATATGGTTTCATGCCGAGAAAGAGCACTACAGATGCAGTGTTTGTTCTGAGAATACTGCTGGAGAAGTACAGAGAAGGCTAGAAAGAGTTACATTGTGTTTTTGTGGACTTAGAAAAAGCTTATGACAGGGTGCCAAGAGAAGACCTGGGGAACTGTGGTATTGTATGAGGAAGTCTGGAGTGGCAGAGAAGTATGTTAGGGTAGTGCAGGACATGTACAAGAATAGTGTGACAGCGGTGAGATGCGCAGTCGGAATGACAGACTCATTCAAGGTGGAGGTGGGATTACACCAAGGATCAGCTCTGAGTCCTTTCTTGTTTGCAGTGGTGATGGACAGGTTGACGGATGAGATCAGACAAGAGTCCCCATGGACTATGATGTTTGCAGATGACATTGTGATCTGTAGTGAGAGTAAAGAGCAAGTTGAGTCTAGTCTGGAGAGGTGGAGATATGCTTTGGAGCGAAGGGGAATGAAAGTCAGTAGAAGCAAGACTGAGTACATACGTGTGAAAGAGGGAGCCCAGTGGAATAGTGCAGTTACAAGGAGTAGAAGTGGTGAAAGTAGATGAGTTTAAATATATGGGGTCAACTGTTCAAAGTAATGGAGAGTGTGGTAGAGAGGTGAAGAAGAGAGTGCAGGCAGGGTGGAGTGGGTGGAGAAAGGTGGCAGGAGTGATTTGTGACTGAAGAATATCAGCAAGAGTGAAGGGGAAAGTTTACAAGACAGTAGTGAGACCAGCTATGTTGTACGGTTTAGAGACGGTGGCACTAACAAAAAGACAGGAGGCAGAGCTGGAGGTGGCAGAGCTGAAGATGTTGAGATTGTCTTTGGGAGGTGAAAGAATGGACAAGATTAGGAATGAACATATCAGAGGGACAGCTCAGGTGGGATGGTTTGGGGACAAAGTCAGAGAGGCGAGATTGAAATGGTTTGGACATGTGCAGAGGGACCCAGGGTATATAGGGAGAATGATGCTGAGGATGGAGCCACCAGGTAGGAGGAGAAGAGGGAGGGCAAAGAGGTGGTTTATGGATGTGCTGATTGAGGACATGCAGGTGGTTGGTGTGACAGAGGAAGATACAGAGTACAGGGTGAGATGGAAACGATTGATCTGCTGTGGCGACCCCTTGGTGATGAGACCCACCAGGGTGGTGTCGTCGTGTGATATAACTGATATAACAGGCCGTGTGATATAACTTGCGTCAAAATGCATAGAACACTGCCATCTACTGGCAACCGGTTATATCACAGTGTTGTCGACCGCAGGATTTTAAAATTATCTGTAGTTTCCAAAACCTGAGAGACCACACACGTGGAGATAACAACAATCATAGATCTGACAGGTTTAGTTGTACAGTGTGTGGTGTCAGCCATACGGTAAAAACAACACATATGAACAGATTTCACACACAAACATTCCCAGGTCAAACACCTCACTTTCTGATTGGCTGCATGTCACATTTAGCTCCTCACATCCTTCTGAGCAGATCAGAACACTCTTACAAACCACACACGGCCGGAATATCAGATAAGATTATATTAGTATTATCACGATTGTCGGGGTGTCCTTAAGATTGTTGGAAGAGGAAGATCGGGTCGATATCGGTCTAATTATCTGCCATGTGAACCAGGCTTGATGTTATGACGCCTCATGGAGTGACTGATTGATCTGTTATAACACCGCACCGAGCCGCTAACTGATCAGATGTTATGACACCTCATGGAGCGACTGATTGATGCGTTATGACACTGCACTGAACATGTTTTCACTATTATTTGACTTCTTTGTGTGACAGGCATTGTTATTCAAACATTCAAAAGGTGATTCCTATTGCCACACAATTCCAACCACACACCAGAAAGTTTTTTTGACAGTTCGGGTTATTGAAAGAAACCCTTGTCTCCCTAACCGGATAGAGTTGTGATGTCATCACGCGTGCACTTGGGCGCTGTCTAGTGGGATCTTGAAAATTTCTTTTTTTATACAAATGAAAAAAATGACATATTTTACAAAAGCACATTTATTTGTAAACACCAACACGTTACATTGATTCACTTGTGTTGGTTTTTACATAGAATGAATGACTCAACCAATCAGTATGAGCGGAGGCTTAGTTACCCATAATCCCCTTTGGGGATCTGTGTGTTAATGTTCAAATCTTCAGAATTAGTGCATTATTTTAAATTAACAGATATGTGTTATATATCACTTTGTACATTTTAAGAGTTTACATTAATGTAGTTATTCTATCTGGAATAATTTTATTTTTAAAGCAAAACCATAATTCAAACCTGCTTTCCATTTCAAGACCTCTGCCTCATCTCGGGACCACTTTCCTACAGCAGGGGGCAGAGCACACAAAGACAAGCACTGGCTTATTGGCTGTTTGGGTTTCTGATCGCCATTGATTCTATCAGGAGCTTTGGCTGTGTTTAAACTCAAAATCAGGTGTTAAAAGTTATCAGTTATCTGTAGCTTCCTTTAGGCAGTTTATCGGTTTCGCGTTAAAAAAGATAACTTTTCAGGTAGCTGATTACCAGTTATGGAAGCTAACTTTTTGGTTAGCTTGTGGCCACCACTGGCTATGACAATGGCCTGACATTGGGTAGTGTTTATAAAATAGGTAACATGAACCACAAAAACATTTTCTTTCAGGTCAGCACAGTGGATTAGTGGTTAGCACTGTTGCCTCACAGCAAGAAGGTCATGGGTTCGATTACCACCTGTGGCCTTTCTGTGTGAAGTTTGCATGTTCTCCCGGTGTTTGTGTGGGTTCCCTCAGGTGTTCCAGCTTTCCCACATTTAAAGACATGCAGGTTAGGTGAATTGGAAATGTCAGAATTGTCCAGGTCTCCTTGCAAAAGAGGTCTCGATCTCAATGGGACTAATCTGGTTAAAAAAAAGGTTAAAAACATTTAAAACCCCAAACTCCCATGGTGCATTGCAGCACAATGTTCACTGTCCAATTTCCATTTAGCTAATATTGCAAATTTCTCCAAAAATATTAGTCCTGTCAACTTCCCATATTCGCAGTGTTCATCCTTTACCCAAATACATAAGCATACTGTTATGGTTTAAACCACTGAGAAGACAAAGACTGAACCCGATGCAAGCAGCAGACACAGATAGGTTAGTCTAACAACCTAACAAACTAGTGTTTTATTTTCCAGATGATAATGAAGGTGAACATAGTCCCAGGCAGTGTTGCCACAGTTACTTTGAAAAAAGTAATCCAATTACTTTACTGATTACTCAATTTTAAAAGCAACTGTTAGATTACTAGTTACTTTCAGCAGCTACCGACAACACCCCCCGCCACCTCAACATAAAATGATGATCAGTTTTGCCTGTTTTGAAAATGATAACCTGCTTTGCCAGTACTCCACTTTATAGTCACCCATTCTTGACTTCAATTAACATAAATACTTGGTTTATAAAAGAAAATAAAGACATATTTCTTCACCTCATATTTAACTGTTGACAGCACTGTAACAGTAAAACTTTCAATTTCTAACTATTAAATTCTTTTTAACATTTTTCTAACATTTAAATTGTCTCTGAACATTTTAATTATTGAAATTATTATTATTGAAATTATTATTATTATTATTATTATTATTATTATTATTATTATAAGTAGTATTAGTAGAGTAGGAGTAAAAAAAGGCTTCAAAACTGGTCCTATAATCTAGGGGTGTTGTGAGGGTGTCCCTGCCCCCCTCCATGCCCCCTTTCCATCTGGATTCACCCCTGCTTTGGTGCTTGAGCAGGAAGAATGGATAACATATATTCATCCAGAAAACACGACCAGATTGACAGGCAAGAAGCTGTATCAGCGTTTTTTACATCATGTCATCCCCAGAAAGAGAGTTCAGGCACATCTGGGTGGAAATAGTGTTATTTGTTAACGTGTCGCGGATCAGCTGTTTTTAGCGAGGACACACAGAGCGGCTTGGTGCAGAGTTTTAAATAAAGGAGAAAAAAAACATAAAAATGTCTTTGTCTGCTGTCACCACTGTCCTTTGAGAGATGATGACTGTTTATTCAACTCATAGTTGCTGCAGAAAACCGCGGATGAAAAGCTTGCAGCTCGCTGAAAGTGGATGAAGTGGGCAGTTCAGTCAAACCTCGACCCCTGCCCACGGGCCAATTTAATGCTGCGATCGACCTGCAATGCAAAAATGATAGTAACGCACAGTGACATGGAGAAGTAACTTTAATCTGATTACTGATTTGGAAAGATTAACATGTTAGATTACTTGTTACTGAAAAAAGCAGTCAGATTAGAGTAACGCGTTACTAAATAATGCATCACCGGTCCAAGGTGACCCAATCCAACAATGCAGCACGAGTCTTTAACAATGTGACCAAAATCCAAAGAATCAAAAATGCAACAAGAGTCTTTGTAATGTGACAAAAATCTAAAATGACAATAAGAACCAAAAATGCAGCAAGAGTCTTTAGTCATGAGACCAAACCCAAAGTGACAAAAAACAACCAAAACCCTAACAGTTACAGTGGAATAAACACACAATATGACAAGAGCAACCAGAGATTTCTGACATCCACCAATCCTGATCCAGTTCACCTCCAAAATTTAGTGGAGTCTTCCATGCCCTAATATTTGTCTGTGGTACAAATTTGGTGAGAATCCGGGAAGTAGTTTGACATAATTCTGCGAACAGCAATCCTTCAAAGCCTATATAAAGTGAAACTTGATCCAGAATCCGGATCTGAATCCTGATCACCTCCAAAATGTAATGGGTCTTCCTTGGTCTAATATCTATCTGTGGTGAAAATATCATCAAATCCATGCAGTAGTTTTAGTGTAATCTTGCTAAAAAAACAGACAAATAAACGCAGATGCAAAAACCCAATTGTTTCAACTGACAGAGAGAAAACACACTTAGAAGACAGCGTGATTTCAGAAGGACTAACAGACTGCAGGGCCCAGCATGAGAATAATCTTGTTGTTAAGTTTGCAGAAGATACAGCAGTGATCGGGCTCATTAGCCAAGGGGATGAGACAGCGTACAGACGAGAAGTGGAGAACCTGACATGGTGGTGCGGAGACAACAACCTCATCCTCAACATCCAGAAGACCAAGGAGATAGATGTTGACTTCCGCAGGTCAGCCCCCAGCACCCCCTCCCCCCTCTTCATCAACGGAGCTGCAGTGGAGATCGTCTCCTCCATCAGGTATCTTGGAGTCCACCTCTCCAACACTCTCACCTGGCACACCAACACCATGGCTGTCATCAAGAAAGCCCACCAACGTCTCTATTTTTTGAGGAAATTGGGGAAGGACCGGACTGAACACAGAGGTCCTCAGGGCCTTCTACAGCTGTGCAGTGGAGAGTGTCCTGTCCTGTTGCCTCCCTGTGTGGTATGGTGGCTGCACGGGGGCAGAGAAGAAAGCGCTGCAGCGGGTGGTGAAGTCTGCACAGAGGACCATCGGATGCAGCTTACCACCCATTGAGGACATCTACATCTCCAGATGTAGAGACAAAACCACCTGCATCCTCCAAGACTCCACCCGCCCTGCGCATAGTCTGTTCACACCCCTTCCCTCTGGAAGGAGCCTGCGGAGTATCCGGGCAAAAACGTCCAGACTGAAAAACAGCTTCTACCCAAATGCTGTCAGACTGTTGAACAGTTCAACATCCACCACCGAACTGTGAACATTGCACTAACAAGCACATAGTCACCTTCTTAATACTCTAACGCTTCTGCTGCTGCTGACCGTGTGCCTTGTATGCCAACCCCTGTGCCTTCTATGGCCACAGGGGTTCGCATATTGTACATTGCAAAAGTTTATATTGAAAGGTTTATACAATAGGTTAGGTTAAAAAAATTGTCCCAGTTAACTACACCAAGACCTGGAGAAACTGCATTTCTTTCTGCCTGTAAGGGTCGAGTGACAATAAAAGTGAGTCTGAGTCTGAGACACAATTGATCAGCGTGAGGAGGCAAACAAATCAGGCTCAAAAGCAACAGAACTAATAAGCCATCCATCTCACACTCTCACTGCACTGTGGGAGAGGAGAGAGGTCATCTGACCCAAACACAGCCAATGCATGTGAGTGACTATTTAAATCCAAGCTATTTCTTTCTCTGGTTATCAGTATTTTGTGTCTGTCTATTGTCAGCAATCACGGTAATTCCATCTCCAATAGCATATCTTATTAAAGTTGTTGCAGTCAAAAAGCTTATGGTTGGATTTTGGGCTCGAGCTGCCATCTGTCCCAGCCCCCACCTCTCGCCCCCCCAACGGTTTTTTTAGGACTATATTAGAGGTAAACAGAACAAAGGAATACAGTGACAAATCTCAGTATCTAGTATAACAAAGAATCAGATGTAACAATGTAGCGATGATAAAAAAAAAACACCTCCAAAGAAATACAATCTACATTACAACATTTCCTCAATGAGTCGGGTGGTTTTATCAGTTATAACGCGGTCTGAAGCATTTACTTTGAAAGTTACTGTTCAAAGTGGGCCGGGTCACTGGATACCCCAGCAAGTAATAATGGAATAGGACTGCAGTTCTATTTTGTGGGTTTTCTTCTCTTAACCTTAGTCATGATTAAGAGGGACAGCCAGGGCATTGGTATTCAGCCAGCAGATGGTGAAATTCTTGGACAAAGAATGTTTCATTAATAAAGAACGAAAGTCAGAGGTTCCAAGATTATCAATAACGTCGTAGTTCCGACCATAAGCAATGCCAACTAGCAATCAAGGCAGCATTATCCCATGACCCCCTGGGCAGTAGGTCTGGGTACTGGTGTGAGGACACCGAGAAGACGGGGAGATGAAGGGCGCCACAAGGAGCCTGCGGCTTAATTGACTCACACACGGGAAACCTCACCCGGCCCGGACATAGAAAGGACTGACCGATTGATCGCTCTTTGGCTCCCACTGGCTCCTGTCGGTGTTTAGTCTTACCATTCTTAGTTGGTGGTGCAATTTGTCTGGTTAATTCCAATAATGAATGAGACTCCGGCATGCTAAGTAGTTACTTCTTAGAGGGACAAGTGGTGTTCAGCCACACAAGATTGAGCAAAAATATGTGGAATTGTGACACGAGTGAAGAAGAAAGCAGACATGCAAACTCCAGCCATATTGTTTTAAGCCTGCAGCAAACCGTTGTTTGGGCCTGTGACCGTTGACCCGAAAGTGCTATAGGTTTTCCTAGACATGCACACTCATAACTGTGAGATGGCTGATTAATCACTGGTGATGACAACTGAAAACTGAAACACTGGAACACGGGAGGAAGTGAGAGAATACACAGGGAAGACATGTCATGTAACAACACAAACCGAACACCAGAGGGTGGCAATCCAATATACACAGAGCTGAACAGAAAGCATAATATTGCCAGTATTTTACCAAAGAAAAGCCATAAGAACAACCTGAAAAACCAGAGACCACTGTAAAGAACAGCAATACAAGAATACGAATAGATACAAAAATACACTGACAAACCAGGTAAAAGGACAATAAAACCCAAAACTAAGAATTTTCACAACTGAACTCAGAAGGAAAGGAGTGAGAACAATAAGACATATCTGACCATTAATAATTACACAGGAAAACTGCTGAACACTGAGAATATAAGCAATAAGGACTGTGGACAGTGAAGACTGTTAGATCAATTATATTGTCAAAGACATGTTTATCGTTTATTATCGTCTATTAACATCTGCTCATTTGCAAATAGTTCTTTCTGTATGTTAAGAATCTGCAAACTGTTTTTCTTTCAGATATTCACAGCTGCAGCCTGTTTGTAGTTTTTAGCAAACTTCAGCAAAAACCTCTCACTCTGTACCTAAAAATCAGGAATGATTCAGTTGTTTTCACTAATGACACAATGATTCAGTTGTCACTCTGTACAAATTCAGGATGATTCAGTTGTTTGCAAACATATCTACACATGACACATGAATGATTCAGTTGATTACAAATGTATCTGCACAAACATGTTGTGATGATGGAATCAACTCACTCCTCTTATCTTTTGTTTCTTTTTTCAATAAAAGGGCCATGCAATGAGGAGACATCAGAGAACTGCACGAGGCTGTCAGGGTCTGTGTGTCTCCGCTTTGCAAAGCCCACTAAAGACATGTCGTCTCTGTCTGGTTCTTTTCTTATATGTCTAGCTGAGAACAAACCTGACAAAGACCAAGAGACAGGACCATACCAAGACAAGATGACTAAGACAGAAGAACATGCACCTACACACACACCTCAACCACAACACGGGTGAAAACACACGGCGCAGGCAGTCCCCACACAAACCAGGGAGGTGGTGTGCCTACAGTTCCCCCCAGACACATCCACCAGACATTGCCCAGGAATGCGCGCATAGATAATACCAAACCCCAACAGACAGACAAAAGGGACAGAAAATACACAGACCAGCCTAACAGGGCACGCCCCAACACATACCAAACAGCAAATGTCAGCTCTCCCCACTTTGTCCGTCACCTATAAGCCATACACACGCACGCACAGGCCACTTAATTTGAAGACTCTGGCTGTAATAGGACTGGACTTATGCTGAACACAGACAGAGGGACAGAGGGACAGATGCAAAGCCTGAGCAATACCTGATGGCCATGTTTTATTGTCTCAGGTAATAAGCGGGGATTAAAGGCTTAACAAGGATTAACAGGCTTAACAGGTGTAACATGTCATTCTGTATCTTGCCTTTGGTGTGACAGAGACTATTATAAGCTTTACTGACCGTTTCATGTCTCACCTGGTGCATGTACAGAGAGTAATCCACGCCGATCAGGTGACCTGTGGGCCCTGTGAGTAGCTTGGCTGCTGACTGCAGACCCAAACCAGGGCCGTGGCCCACTTCCAGCACCGTGTCCCCTGGTAGGATCCTGCTGAGCTCCACAGCCTTTTCCTCAAGAAGAGTGTTATGAAATTTGAGAAACCTTATGATAAACCACCCTGCCACTGTTCGTGTTGGGTGGGCAAGATGCTGCCCAATTTTTTTAGCCCACATCACTGTGGAAACAGAAGACAAAAGAAGATATTATGGCATCTACCCTGTGCATGTGACATCATAGGACAATAAAATACATGAGTGAATGAGTGAGTGATTCCATCACAGCCACTGTGACAATCATTTAGTGTTGTTGCTGGTGACTATCAAACAGTGGTGGGCACAGCTAACCAGAAAGTTAGCTTCGATAACCATTAATCCAATAATTGAAAAGTTATCTTTTATGATGCTAAACTGTTAAAAATTTATCTTTATTACAGATACCCGATAACTTTAATATTTATTCGGACCCAGCCACAACAGATTACACTGTTGGCTTCTGATAAATCGGTTTCACTTTCACTTTTCGCTGCTGGGTAAATTCAAGGATCACAAACACATGAGAATGAATGAATAAAAAATAAAACTCCAAACACTGTCATCATCTTTTAAAAGCAGTAAAACAGTGTATTAGAAGTCACACTTTATCTGTGTTGCAAGGGTTAGACGGAGTCATATGTTACTTGGAAGACATATTGATTATTGGAAAGAACCATGAGAGGCACAAGAAAAATTGGAAGAAGTGCTAAAAAGGCTGAAAACTCACAACCTGCAAGTAAACAGTGACAAGTGTGATTTTTTTTTTTTTAACACTGTGTGTCATGTTTGGGACACATGATTGATGATGAGAGGATATACCTTTTGCAGGAAAAAATGTGAGGCTATTTCCAAAGCAAAGACTCCCAGTAACATGACAGAGTTGAGGTCATTTCTTTCCTTATTAAGTTACTATGGGAAATTCATACAGAATTTGTCAACAGTGACAGCACCAATGACAGTGTTGCTACATAAAGATGCTAAATGGCATTGCGATTCGTGTGATAGGGCTTTTGAGGAAGCTAAAAGCTGATTTCAAATCTAGTCTTAGCACACTACAGTCCGTATCTGCCACTTATCACGCATCACCTATAGGGACGGGTGCTGTGATTTATCAAATGTTGGATGGAAGTGAGAAACCCTTTTGCTTCTTGAATGCTAACTAAAGCAGAGAAAAACTATTCACAGATTGAAAAAGAGGCATTAGGCTGAATCTTTGGAGTGATAAACTTCAATGATTATCTTTTGCACATAAATTTATGCTGATCACAGGTCATAAGCCATTGTTGAAGATATTAGTTTCAAAAACTTAGGTACCACCACTGGCAGCTGCAAAAATGCTGCTTACTCTTATGAGATAAAGTACAAACCATCTGAACAACATGGAAATGCAGATGCATTGTCGAAATTGCCGATCAAAGATGATGATTTTATTAGGTCAAGTACTGTGATTAGGGTTTCGTACATTGACACCTTATCGATCACAGCGCAGCAGATTGCCAAGGAAACTATGAAAGATCCTATACTTAATGCGCTAATTGTGAAAGTTTGAGCATTAACTAACACGCGCTCAGTCTTTTTCTGAGCGTCCCACACATTTAAACATTTCTAAACATGTGCAATATGTGTTTCTGTTTGTGCGGTATGTGGTTCTGAGTGAAGCAGTGGTCAATGTGAAACCTTTCCTGATCTCATAATTCCAAGATCTTTTCTCATGCTTATGAGATGTCGTAATTACGAGAAAAGATTTCATAATTATGAGCCCCTCTATGTCATGACAAAGAGGGGCTCATTGCAGGGCATATTTAAATATTAATACCAGTACCATCACCAGCTGACTGAAGTCTATTGAGAGGTCTTATATTTTCTTTATATCTTATTTATTTACCTCACATTTTTATGTTTAACTGTTTATTGCATGGCAGCACAGTAGCTTAGTGGTTAGCACCGTTATCTCACAGCAAGAAGGTTGTGGGTTCATGTCTCACCTGTGGTCTTTCTGTGTGGAGTTTGCATGTTCTCCCCTTGTTTGCGTGGGTTCCCTCCAGGTGCGCCGGCTTCCTCCCACATCCAAAGACATGCAGGTTAGGTGGATTCAAAACTTGTCCGTAAAGGTGCGTGCGGGTGTGAATGTTTTTTCCAAAATGTAGCCCTGCGATAGACTGGTATCCTGTCCAGGGTGTACCCTGCCTCACGCCCTATGACTGCTAGAATAGGCTCTAGTCCCACCGTGACCCTGAATTGGAGTGAGCGGGTTTAGTGAATCCATGGATGGATATTGATTGCATTTCCATTGCATCTTTAGTACATACTACCCCAGTGTTTTTTTTAATTGCACTTTATTGCATTTAATGGACCTGGCTACTAAGATAACTTAATTTCCCTCAGGGGATTAATAAAGACAGCAATCAAATGAATTATACATGCCCCATCATGAATCAAGGAGATAAAATTCCCTTTTAAAATATGTACTCATACATACAAACATACATACAGCTGCCTATTGTGTACAAGATTAATTGAAGTGATCAGACAAAACATGAAATACAAGTCTGCAATGAAATAGAAGTCAAAGTAATGGGCCTTTCACATTGAACGCGTCAGCGCAATGCGCCAAAGCTTCCCAACGTGTCATGACGTCAGACGTGTAGAAGCATTTTTAGGTCCTTATTTGAACTGTGTATTCTCTGATGAACTATCAAGTGTCCTGATCTAAAGTGTATATCCTCTGGTTGAACTAACAGGTGTTCAACCTAAAAAGGGCTCCATTGGTCACTCGGCCTGTCAGGTACTTTCCAAGTTGGCAGCAGAGTTGGCTGATATCCCAGCAGTAATGAGCCAGCAGGCCAGGTGCGGCGAGCCTCAGGCCAGCTGCACCTGTGGCAGATGGTGTTTTTTAAAAAAATCAGTTGTAAATCCTTCAAGTTTTAATGGGAGCATTTGTCACATTGAAATAATGACCTAACACCTGCTTAGGGTTCACCAGAGGACGCTTCCAATAGAAAACCATGTTTTGGGAATGAAATAAATAAAAAAGTCGAAGGAGGAGTGATGCCCGCGGGTCTCCAATATATAGATGAGCGCGGTTGGAGCATATTCAGTCTCTCTAGAGGGCTCAGTTTGTACAAGCTCTGTTTTGAAAGCTTGAATAAACTTAACAACTCTGTGCATTTTGTCTTGCTTGAGGCTGAATTATTCTAAAGTGTTGTATCCTTTTCTTGCAAACCACCTGCAACCCGGTTTGGGTTATCTAAAGAAGGCATCCTGAGACGACCAAAAAGAAGGGCCACGTCAGACGCTTCGCTTCGGAAGCGGCAAGGTTGCAGAGTTTGCTTCATCACACTCTGGCTGTTTCCACAACCTGAAAAAAGCACTCAGCACTTGAGCAAACCCACTCAGTCCGAAATCTCCCACTTTTTGGATATATGCGAAGTCCCATTTTGCCCAACGGAGTTTAGTTCTGCAGCTTTATCGAGGTAAGAATAATATAAAAATAAAACGTGACGTTTACTGAACTGCTGTGAAGGTTTAATGATCAGCTAACATTAGCTTAGTCTTTTAGCACAGTTGATCTGAGTGAACGCTTTAATTTGTAAATGGTTCAGTCTTTTTTATTTTTACCAAATAAAGCTACAGCTTTTTTTGGAGTCTACAAAAGCTCAACTTTAAATAGCTTTTTTTTCCCATCGTTTTTTCTGTTTTTTTTTTTTCTTTTTTTATATATAACGAACCCCGACTATAAATACATTTATTCTATATGACTTGTTGTGATATTGGTAACATAACTATGGGACAAAATTTGCAAAAATAATGTCAAGTTTTTTGATATTTTAAGAAACTTTATTTCTACGTAGGTCGCCATTGTTGTTTGTTATGCAATGCATTCTGGGAAGTGACGTCAAATGGGGGTAGAGCTTCCCGTGTTTACATAACAACTAGCGGTGATTAGCAACGATGAGCTCCTCTGTTCACCCTTTTCAGTTCGAACCAGAGCGTGAGCTGCAGTGTGAGGAAGAGAACTTTGAAAATACTGTCAGAAATGAAGATCAGCGCTCTGATCAAGCAAGAGTTGGCCATTGTAGGTGGTGTCTGTGTGGGGGCTGCTTGCCGATGCTGACAGAGAATGAGAGTGTTACTCGTGGATGATTTTTCTTCTTGCGGGGAAATATGATGGGCACTGCATCTGGTTTAAGACGTTGTTTGTATCCAGAAGTACCAACAAGCTCCCTCATTAGCTGAGGTCGATGAAAAGCCTCAAATGCATCTGCGTTGAAGTGACGTGAGCACAGCCGCGGGTCTTTCGGCAACTGCACTCTTCCACAAGCATCCTCCCACTTTTTCCTTAACTTTCTTTCTTTTGGAAAGCAATGAAGGCTTACCTCGCTTTCTTTGTTGCCCTTAGACTGAAAATTGCATCCAAAGCCGCGCAATGCGGCATTTTATCTCGGTAGAAGAACTAGCTTTAACACTGTTTTCGCTTGCATGAAAGATTTCAGAAACCTTTCCACGTCATCACCCCCAGAATGCCTTGCTCAGGCAAAAACATGGCGGCCGCGTTGTATTTAAATACGTGATAAATAAATGCTATTTTTATATCATTCAAGACTTGTTTATGCACTTGTAACTATATATTACTGTAATAGCAGACGTCAGTGTTTCTTTTTTGACAAATTTGATGTTATAGTCGGGGTTCCTTTTTAGTGTTTCTTTATATTTTAAGACAGATTTTTATTTGTCCCAATCAGGAACATTTGCTGTGCAGACAACCTAAATATAGATGCACTTCAAAAACTTCCATTGATGAGATGAACACCATGAAGTCCAGTCAAAGGAAAACATCTCTGCTCTTCAGCAAAACCACCAGAGTTCAAAGCTGCAGAAGAGACCTTCATCTGGTCCCGAGAATCCAGCATAACATCATCTGCTTCTAAATAAAAGGCTGTTTCAACAGCAACTATTTATTATTTTTTAAAAAGCTGATCATTTTATATTTTAACAATAAATGAACAGTTCATTAAAAATGTCCATGACAAGTCAAAAGACATTTACACAAGTAGAAGCTCTCCACTTATTGTGCTCAAATTCATATTTTAGAAATGACTCTGTCCTGATAACAACATTAAAGGCAATTACATATTTTGATGTAATTACAAGTTGAAATGACAAAAAAAAAAAAAAAAAATCATAAGGTTTATGTCACAGAAATCCTACTTTACAATCTCACTGCAGTCATTGTTAAATTATTTCCTGTTGCATTTATAATAAACATTTGTATTTTCTTACAAACAACAAAAAACATTTCCAAGCATTTTCTTCAGAAAACTGCTCTATAAATGAGCAGTTCTGTGACACGTTTCTGTTTCGTACAGATCAGTGGTTTCTGCACCGATCTGTTTCATACAGATCAGTGATTTCTGCCACTAGTTTTCCGTGTTTTGGCCCGACGCGTCGTTCCTATTGGACAGCGCGAAGCTACGTCACAGCTCGGAGTGTCGAAAGTTGGACTGGGTTGAACTTTAACTACATCAGCCTGTTGACAAGAGGCAATACGTGCTCCCGTCAGAAGTGTCGCTTTAGCTCAGCTTTTGATGCGACGCTTCTGATGCCTCTAAACAGCAATGCGTCTCATTGAAAATAATGCTTTTTAGACCGATTCCTGACGCCTCTGACGCTTCTGACACTTTCAGTGTGCAAGGCCCATAAATGTAAGAATCCCTGCCTTTTTTTCTTTTTCCATACTTCCTCAACCTTTTCTGATTTGAGGTTATAGAATAATAATAATCATATTATATAACTGCTGAGTGGATCTTTGTAATTTGATTGGTGTTTTTTATGTCACATGACATGGATTATTCGTCACATTTGTGTTGCATTGCATTTAGAGTCCAATGTGGTTCCATTTAGAGTGCAAATTTGGTTCCATGCGTTTGGTACCATTGCACTCTGCACACACGTGTGCACACACACAACGCATTGCATGCACATACAAAACAAATCCACTGTGCTGTCTGGAGGCTGTTAGCAGGAAGTTAGAATGAAAAGCTGGACTAATTTCTAATGTGATTTTTTTTCATTGCACTGAGGATGTACACAGTCTTTCTTTTTTGTAGTACATGCGCACACAAGCGCCAACCCGGTTGTGTGAGTGAGCGCGGACATGCACGGGACAACAACACTAGAGACATGACGATTTGATTGAGCGAACTGACAGTGTTAATTCTTGTAACACACACACACACACACACGCCACACACAAAATCCAATCCACTGTAAGCCGTCTGGATGCATGAAGAGCTGTTCAGATGAAAAGCGGAAAAACATGTGATTTTTGGCTGGACTGAGGAACGACACACAGTCTTTTTATGGAAGTCCGAAGTCAGTGCACTGCATCACCGGACTACATGTCACAATTTGGACTTCTGTTTCTAAATTAATAAAATATCAAATGACAAGGATCTATTTTAGCCTTTATATAAAACAAATGTCAGGATGTGTGTTTCTGCCTGGTCTTGTTTTCATGCTTTTGCCACATTTCTGTTTCTCTTTAGGGTTACTCTCTGGCTGGGGTCCTCCTGCTTCATCCTGGACCCTGGTCTCATCCGTGCCTTTCATGTTGCCAATTCTGCTGCTCCTGGGCCATCTGGAGCTGGCCCCCATGGGGGGGGGGGGGGGGACTGTCAGGATGTGTGTTTCTACCTGGTTTTGTTTTCATGCTTTTGCCACATTTCTGTTTCTCTTTAGGATTACTCTCTGGCTGGGGTCTTTTTCCTGCTTGAGTTTATCTATCCTTGTCTTTCTTGTCTGTCCCTCCTGTTTCTTGGTGGTGGGCGTTTCCCTCTTTCTGGTCACACCCTCATTCTGGTGCATTCCACACACACCTGCTCCCAATCTTCACCTCATTACCTGGGTGTATTTTAGCTCCTCATTTTGCCCTGCTTTCTCAACAGATTGATGTGTTCTATGTCTTCTCTCCAGCTCTGTATCCATTGTTCTCGGCCTGCTTGCCACCCGTGTTTTTTGACCCCCTGCCTGTACTCTCGGCCACACGCTTGCCTGATGCTCTTGCTTTTGCTTATCTTGTTGGACTGCCTACCTGTGTACCAGATCCAGTTTTCCGTCCAAGTAAACTGCTTTTACTTACAGAGCCTTGAGTCCGAGTCCTGCATTTGCGTCCTGCCACAACTGTTTACCAGCCCTCTGCACTCAGCTCTCCCACCCGGAGTGATTCTCCGGGGAAACTGGTGACGTCCTGCCGTTCATAACTCAGTGCGATTCTCTGGGGAGACTGGTGATGTCCTGCTGCTCATAACTCAGTGCGAACTGCATTTCAAATCAATGTCCTCTATGTTTCCGCCAGACAAAACCAAGATCGCATACATGATCTCACATCTATCCAGCCGGGCTGCAGGGTGGGCAACAGGAGAGTGGAGCCATCAGGCGCCATCTAGCTCCTCCCTCCCGGCTTTTACTACAGCCTTACAGCAGGTATTCCAGCATATGTCTCCGGGCACAAGGAGGTGCGCTCCCTTCTAAGGCTTCTACCAGGGGCTGGCCCCCGACATCCAGGAACAGCTTATTTCCACGACCCTTACCAGGATTTGGAGAGCCGATTGCCCTCACCATCCGGATCGACCGGCATTATCGGAACGTTCGTGCCGCGAGCCTCGTTATGCACCTCGATGCACCTTTACACTACCCCCAGACCATCGAGCACCCACCACGCTGACACTGAGACAACTCGTCAGGGACCCAATGAAGTCATGCAGCTGGGCGAACACGGCTTTCCAGGAGGAATGTCACCGCAGACGGGATGAGGACTTTGTTTTTACTGTAGACAATCGGGTCATGTGGTCTCTAGCTGCACCAGTCAGGGGTGCCGCTGTGAGGTCTTAGGTGTCTGTGCGGGTGATGTCATAGTTAAGTTTCCACCTCGACTTATCAGAATTTAATTTCTGCTAAATTGGAATCTGATCACTGTTCTGAGTTAGTGTCGTCTTTGTGGATTCCGGCTCTGACGCCAATTTAATGTTATCTCCTCTTGCCAGGTCACTGCACCTTAAGTGCTTCATTTTGGGCACCCTCTGGTGGTCAGGGCGGGTGGATGGTCACATAAGACAAATTACGCACAGAACTCAGTCTGTCCGCCTCACAATAATAAGAATCATGTTCAATCAATTAGCTTCCATGTTTTGACCAAATGACTCACTCCATAATCTTGGGGCCACCCCTGGTTGCAAGGGGTTCCTTCTGTTCTGAGAAATGTTTAATCAAATGTGAATCCCAGCAATAACCAGTTTTTTCAGATCTTGAGGGGGTCCCTTTTTGTTATCTTGTCCTAGCTCCTGTGTTTAGCAAAGCTAAAGCTTAAACCGCTCCGCCGCCTCACCGTTCTTACGATTGTGCAATAGATCTGTTGCTTGGAACCGGTCTGCCTCGAGGTAAATTGTATTTACTGTCCATCCCTGAATGCACCGCCATGGAGGAGTATATTCAGGAGTCACTTGATGCCAGTCCCTCCTCCTCACCAGCTGGGGCAGGATTTTTTCTTTGCTGAAAAGAAGGACACGACTCTGCGTCCGTGTATTGATTACTGGGGATTAAATGATATATAGTCAAGAACCGCTACCCCGCTGCCGCTGATGTCGTCTGCCTTTGAGTCACTAGAGGGTGCCAAGATATTTACTAAGCTAGATCTGAGAAACGCGTATCATTTAGTCAGGATTAAGCAAGGGAATGAGTGGAAAACTGCCTTCAATACCCCTACTGGTCACTATGAGTACCTTGTGATGCCTTTTGGGCTTACCAACGTGCTGGCAGTGTTCCAGAACCTAGTTAACAACGTTTGCGAGAATTCCTTAACAAATTTGTTTTTGGGCGATATTCTGATCTTCTTGCCAGACCTTGAAACCCACACCCGGCACGTGCAGACCGTGTAACCAAACCCTCCTTCATAATGATCTATATGTCAATGCGGAAAGTGCGAATTTCATAAGTCAACACTATGTTCCTAGTTTTGTCATTGCTGAAGGGAATATCTAAATGGACTCAGATAAGGTGGCGGCAGTGCGGGACTGGGCTGCCCAGTAGTCGGAAAGAGGTTCAGGGGTTTTTAGGGTTCGCAATTCTTAATTTTAGCTCGGTTGCTACACCCCTTTACAATGTGACCTCATCTCTCCAGGCATTTAAATGGACTCCGGAATGTGACCAAGGCCTTCAGGTTCCTAAAACAACGATTTTCAGCTGCCCGGTGCTACTCCTTCCTGACACTGCGCGGCAGCTTGTGGTTGAGGTCGATGTTTCAGATATTAATGTGGGAGCGATCATGTCTCAATTGAGTCCCACAGACAGACAGCTGCATCCATGTGCCTATCTGTCTCGTAAGTTGTCTCTGGCGGAGTGCAACTACAGCATTGGCGACCGTGAACTGCTGGCGGTTAAAGTGGCCTTGGAGGAGTGGCGACACTGGCTTGAAGGGGCACAAATGCCCATTCTTGTGTACAGTGATCATAAGAACATAGCTTATTTACGCACTGCAAAAACGCTTGAACACTTGTCAAGCTCGGTGGGCATCTTCTTCAGTAGGTTCAATTTTGTCCTCATGTATCGACCCGGAACTAAGAACAGCAAACTGGACACGTTGTACGGACCAATTTGATGGTCCTGACCCTCCTGCATAGTCTGGTAACTATTTTAACGGCCTCATGTTTTGTTTAGGCCATCACGTGGGACATCAAGTCTAGGTTAGAAGCGCTCTCGGTAACGAAGCAACTCCAGTGTGCTGCCCGTCGTGGAAGTATTTGTCCCAGTCACTCTTAGAGAGGAAGTTATTGAATGGGGTTCACAGCAGCCTGTTTTCTGCCATACAGGTATCAAAAAGACCTTGGTTTGTGGTTCACAGTGGTTTTGGTGGCCTCGTATGGTTGCAGGACGTTGCCAAGTTTATTAAGCCCTGTCAAGTTTGTGCTATGTATAAATCATCCACTCATCCTCCTGCCGGGTCTTTATTTCCCCTGTCTATTCCTAGGCAACCCTGGACTCATATTTCTCTAGATTTTGTCACTGGCTTTCTGCCCTCAAAGGGACATACTGTGATTCTAACAGTTGTAGATCGCCTCTCCAAGATATGTCATTTTGTGCCTTTATTGAAACTGCCTTCTGCTAAAGAACTTGCCGAGATAATGCTTACACATGTCTTCCGTCTCCATGGCTTTCTGCAAGACATTGTCTCTGACCGGGGTCCACAGTTTATTTCCAGATTTTGGTAGAGTTCTGCCATCTCCTCAGGGCCACCTCCAGCCTTACGTCTGGGTACCATCCCCAGGCTACGGTCAGTCTGAACGGTTTAATCAAGAGTTGGAAAAGGGTCTCAGAATTCTATGTTCACAGCATCCATCCACTTGTCCTCACAACTATCTTGGATGGAATTAGCTCACAACAGTTTGTCGTTAGCTTCCTCCGGTTTTCTCCAGTCCATGTGGTTTACGTCATCAGCCTTCTCTGTTCTCTCCCACTGTCCTTCATTCCCCAGTTCCGTCTGCTCTCAGTTTGATCATCAGGTGCCAATGAACCTGGGAGCGGGCTCGGCGAGCCATGGATCGCTCTTCAGCCCTTTATAAGATGGCCGCCGACCGTAAATGGTCCATTGCTCTGGCTTATTCTGCGGGACAGAAGATTTGGTTGTCCACGCCTCACTTGGGGTTCTGTGCAAAATGGCTCCCAGGGTCGTCGGTCCCTTCCCCGTGTCTAAGATCATTAATCCCGTTTTTACCATTCAACTTGGCTTTGCCTCATTGAATGGTATGTTCCAGCTTTCACCTCATGAAATATTTGTACCACTGAACTCATAAACATTCATTATTTGTATCATGTACAACTTAATGATGAAGCACAGGACACACAGGGAAGCAGGATTAGTCAGAAAATTGGGATTTCTTTATTGGTTTGATTTAACTGTGGCATACAGAGTTCCCAGCAGGTTTCAGGGTACCTACAGGTCACAATGTCTTTGAAGCAGTGGCATAGATAACTTGAAAGGGGGTAGATTTGTGTCGTCCATTTTCCATTCTGACATCAGTGAAGCCAGAGTCGGTCAGAGCTGCCATGTAGAGCTCCGGGCGCCAGTTCTCCCCTGGCAACACTCCCATTGATGCAACAAAAGACACGGATGACAGCCTGAGTGTGGTCACCATCAGACCTCCTGGAATGATCAAAAGAGGAACAAAGGTATGCGTGGCCTGTGATAACAGGAAATGTTGTCTGTCACAGTGTGACCGATGAGGATACGTATGAGTAATTTATACCAAATTTTGAAGCCGTTTGTATCGGTTTTTGTTCTGTACATAGTGTAGCAGATAAGTACGTCTTTTGACCAGAATTGTTCACTTGGTGACAGCATCAGATTTGGCATGAATGTTCTTCATAAATTAGTGTTTGAGAATAAATTGCTAGCCACTTGAAAATCCAATATGGTGGCAGGTAGGGGTCAATGAAAAATTACACAGAGGTCAAAATTTAAAAATAGTCTGAATTTGTCTGATCATAAATATTTCAAAAAATATATAGTTTGGCCTATCTATGCCTGACTGCTATGGGGTAAAACACAGCAACAATCGTGGACAAAGGTCAGTTTCAGTTTATACAGGAATCAAAAGATGAAGTTGCTCCAACTTTTGTAAAATGTGATGCAAATTATTGTTGAGTTTAAGGGTTTTAAAAAGGAAACAGTTTTGCACCATGTGTCGTGCTCAGTTGTCACATACAGGGTCACATATGTCACATGCCATAGAATCCATGTACACGACATTGTTTTAAATTTGTCTTTGCAAACCAGGTATTCAACACAGTCAAAACTATTCCATTTATTAATCCTATTAGTTCAACTAATAATTTGCACCACCTTTTAAACCAAAATTTTAACTTTTGACTCCGCACAACTGAAATTGACCATTGTCACCAGTCTTATGTTTTTACCCCATACTCCCATAACATTCAGATCATAGATCGTCCAAACTATACCTTTTTGGAATCTTGTGATCAGACACATAATGTGGTATTGATTTCGGTAAGTGGCCAGCAACTTTTTTCTCAACACTAGGTACTAGAATGGGCCCTAAAAGAGAAGGTCTTGATGTGTAGTGCTAACTCTTTCTGTAAAACTTTCCTGCAATACCTGGTTTCATAGCACCGGGTAGGTTCTGTGGTTCCCTCTTGAGGTCAGGCCAGTAGTAGTAGCAGTTACAGTGAAAAATTTTATCCTGTGTTGTCTGCTATGGGCATTGGTGTTACACTGCAGTGATGCCAGGGTCACTTTCCCGCTGGCAACAAGGTCTTTCATAAGCTCACTGCCATCTTAAAAGAGAACATAATATTGATTGAAATATTTACCAGTGTTTTCCCCATCCTACATTGCATATATACACCATGCACACACGCACATGCACACACAGAGCAGCTTGTCAACCACTTTACTGAGAATAATCACTTGAGCCACTACAGTCTGCATAAGAATGCATCATTCCACATAGATAGCTTTGACTAAAGGGAAAAGTACCTTCTGCTGCAATGGTCTCAGACACCACTACCGTTTAGTGAAAAGCTGTATGTCCAGCAAGTTCTTTAAATTTGGACAACACTGAAATGATGGTTCTTGGTCCAGTGACACATTGACATCAGCTTGACCAGCCAACCTTAACCTAGGTTTGTGTATCATAAATCACATTGACAAAGTGAGGAACCTTGGGGTGATTTTTGATCCCATGTTGTCCTTTGACCAAAACATTAGAGATAATACAAGGACTGCTTTCTTCCACCTGCGAAATAGGTCACCTCAAAACCTAGGCTATGGCTGATGCAAAGACTCTGATCATAGCACTTGTTTCTTCAAGAATGGACTACTGCAATGTTTTATTCTTGGTTTACCACATCTAACATTAGATGTGTCCAACTGGTTCAAAATGCTGCTGCCAGTAGTTTTGACAGGAAGCAGAAACGTTTGACCACTATACACCCATTTTTGTGTCTCTTCACTGGCTTCCTGTCACTGTGAGGTTTGATTTTAAGGTTCCGTTATAAAAAATGATTTACGGAGTAGCACCTTTCTACTTAGCTGACCTAATTACACCCTATGTATGAGGTCTGTGAGAAAACTATCTGACCTTTTTATTTTTTTCAAAAACTATATGGATTTGAATCACGTGCACTTGCATCAGACAAGCTTGCACCTTCGTGCGCATGCGTGAGTTTTTTCACGCCTGTCGGTTGCATCATTCGCCTGTGCGGCAGGCTTTGTGGAGAGTGGTCCAGCCCCCTTGGCGGATTTTCATTCTCAGCAACAGCTGAGCTATTGCCGCTTTGTTCCATGAAATTTTTTTCAGAAACTCATGGCTCATGGCGCGGCAGGACAAAAAACACCTCCGTGTTGGAAACCATATTGTAAGATTCAGACGGCTTTCGATGGTTTTTCAGTCGAGTGAGTTCCGAGAAACTGTTTAACAGCTGGGCATGTTCCAACTTGTCCTGTGAGACTTCCAACACGGAGGTGTTGTTTGTCCAGCGCCATGAGCGGCTGCGTCCCGACGCGCGAATCCGTCCGCATGTCTTTCATTACAAAATCTCCTTTAACAGTGTAATGTGCCGATAAAGTGGTGATCCCGACCTCTTATGAAACTTCTCTGCTAGTCACACGACGTCCTGCATCAACAGAGCCTAAATTTGTTAGTGATCTGCTCGTTTCAGCCTGTCGATGGCCGCTCGGGGCGTGGCGCGCCCTCCAGCCGCTGTGGGCCGTTTTTAAACCAGTTTTAATGGTCCTTAATCCGTGTGATACCGATACAATATTCACCGAAAGCCACCTGAATCTTCCAAATGGTTTCCAGCTGGCTGTCTGGCAGAGTTTCTGAAAAAATTTTCATGGAACAAAGCGGCAGTCGCTCCGCCATTCCTAACAATAAAAATCTGCCGAGGGGGGTGGACCAGTGCTCACTCAAAGCCTGCCCACAGGCGAATGACATACCGACAGGCGTGAAAAAACTCATGCATGTGCACGAAGGTTCAAGCTTGTCTGATGCAAGCGCACGATTCAAATCCATATAGTTTTTGAAAAAAAATAAAAAGGTCGGATACTTTCTCACAGACCTCGTACCAGCCCGGGCTCTGTGTTTTCAGGGTACAGGACAACTTGGTATCCCTAGGGTGAATAGAAAGTCTGCAGGCCACAGATCTTTCTCTTATCATGTCCCCTGTTTTGTGGAATTATCTCCCTACAGAGATCAAACAGTCAGATTCTGTAAAAACATTTAAGTCCAGACATAACACACATCTATTCTCTTTCTTGTATGGCTAGCATACTGGCATAATATGGAACAATGCTTCCTATCCCTTTAACTCATCTTATTAGCAAAGAAACAGGTCTTGGCCTCACTTCATCTAAATTCGGGTCTGTTAATGAAGCTCAGTTGTAGCTGCCGGTGAGCACCTTAGTATTCTCTCTGCTTCCCTGTCAGTTTACCTCCTGGTGACTCAATTGCTGGTGCAATTTTCCAGCCCGCTGATTCTGAACTTTTTCTCTGTTCAAGGCACTGATTATGTTCACACAATGCTGACAGCTGCACACCACAGGGCATTGCATTGACCATGAAATGCCCTGGCTGAAGCTGATGGAGCACACTGCAGTCTGCTTTTGGAATACACTCTAACAGGGTGACATGCCCAGTGATGACATGATGGATGGATACCAGTGTCACAGACCAAATGGTCTCATCCCTAAAAATCGGTCCGTTTGCCTTCACTGCGCTTGCGTCATTTGGGACCACAGCAGCTCGCCTGAGCTCTGACTCTCTTCACCCAAAGAGATCAAATGGATTAAAGGGATTATTAACCATCAGATGACAAGGTAAAACCTCTTAAATCATTCTAAAGTCAGTAAAGGCCATTTTAAGCAGAAACGAGGCGAAACTCAATGACACTTTGAAATGACCGACACGCAGTGAACACATCAGCTAGCAGCTCGTGTAGCCACAGCACTCTGATCGCTTCATCTGTCTTTTATTATGAAATAATGCTGAATTTATGTGGAAAATGATTGTTGTACAAAAGCTTCAGATGTCTGTCACTGAGATAGATGATGGCTGGAGGGCAGTTTTAAGCAGAAACCAGGTGATAATCTGTGGACTGCGGCTAATGATCCATGCGCATTGAAGGCAGGGTGGAGTGATTTTTCGGGCAGACTGTTCGGTTGGCGACAACAGCCCCCACTCCAGGGTGCTAGATGATCCCCTGCCAATGAATCTGTGCCAGGGTTGACTAATCTCATGCATGTGGTGTGACAGTCACACTTTCAGCATCAAACTCACGCTCTCACGCACAAGCAAGAAATGTCACGTCAAAATAAAAATTTCTCACATTAATTTTCTGTTGATTAAGGCGATCCTTTCATCCTTTCAAATTTTAGGTCTATATCTCAAAGAGAGTGGTCTACATCCAGTTGCAGTCATTTTTAGCCCAGCATGACATTTATGAAAAATTCAGTCTGCCTGCAAACCCAGACATTGCACCAAAACTGCTCTACTGAGAGTTTTTAATTATTTGATTTTAGCTGCTGACTTAGGTAGTCCTGCCACCCTGATGCTTTTAGATTTGTCAGCTACCTTTGACACAGTGGGGCACGTGATTCTGCTGCATCATCTGGAGCAGAGTGTGGGCATTACAGGCTCTGCTCTCACCTGGTTCAGTTCTTACCTCACAGAGTGGAGCTTTTCTGTGCAGCTGGGCCACTTTTCTCAGCTGTGGCCCACTGACCTGTGGAGTCCTTCAAGGCTCCATTCTCAGTCCTATTCTTTTCCTTTTATACATGTTGCCTCTTGGCAGTATCTTTCAAAATACCAACTATCTTTCCATTGCTTTGCTGATGATGTCCAGATTTACCTGCCACTAAAGTCATTAGGCAGTGACCCAATGCAGCCATTATAAATCAATCAATCAAGATCTTTATTGTCATTATGCAGGCATAACAAAATTTTGCACACTCCCAGCAAGGCACATAATTATTGGATTGTCTGAGTGGAGTCAAATCTTGGAAAAGTGCTCACTTATTAAATCTTAATGAATCCAAGACGGAGGTTATCCTGTTTGTCCACAGCCTGCTCTGCTGATGTCCTGGGTCCCCTGGGTTCCAACATTCACTCCTGTGTGAGGAACCTTGGGGTGATTTTTGGCAGCCATTTTAAATTTGATAAGCAGATCAGTCCTGTTGTTAGAACAAGTTTCTTCCAACTCCGTTTCTTAGCCAAGTCCAAGCCATATTTCTCTAGGACTGACCTTGAGAAGGTTATCCATGCCTTCATCACAAGTAGACTCGATTACTGTAACTCTCTGTTCGTTTGCTTGGATCACACCTCTCTAAACTGCCTTCAGCTTATTCAGAACGCTGCTGCTCATCTTCTCTTGGGAAAGAAAAGTCTGACCACATTACGCCGGTCTTGACTACTCTTCACTGGCTTCCAATCCATCACAGTGTTGATTTTAAACTTCTTTTATTGTTTTTAAAGCCCTCAATGGCCTTGCCCCAGTGCATCTTTTGGAGCTTCTTTTTCCTTACACCCCCACCAGAGCCTTAAAGTCTTCTGATCAACTGTTGGTGGAGGTGCCTAAAACCAGATAAAGATGAGAGGTGACAGAGCCTTTGCAGCGGCTGCCCCCAGGCTCTGAAATAGTCTCCACTTTAATATTAGATCATCCCTGTCCCTAGAAACTTTTAAATCCTCTTTAAAAACCTGTTTCTTTTCTCTGGCATTTCCTAAATGATGTGATTACATCTCTGGTTCACCCTTAGTATTCCTTCTATTTTTCCTGTTGCTTAATGCTGCTTTATAATTGTCTAGACTTTCAGTAGCATGGCCCAAGCAGATTGTCACCCCCTGAGTCTGGTCTGCTTGAGGTTTCTTCCTTAAATCATCAGAGGGAGTTTTTCCTTCCACTGTTGCCTGTGGGCTTGCTCTAGGGTTTGGTAAGGTTAGACCTTACCTATGCGATGCAGCTTTGTTGTGATTTGGCACTATATAAATAAAATAAATTAAATCAAATTAAACTATTTCCTACTACTTTTACTCTTTATGTTACTTTGTCTTTCATTTGTTTTATTGCCTGTTTTATTGCTATTTTTAATTTATTCATTTGCAACTGGGCTAACTTGGTGCCCATTTTAAATTATGTACAGCACCTTTGTCGACTGCTGTCATTTTAAACATGCTTTAGAAAAAAGGTTGAGTTGAGTTGAGACATGGGAGCTGCAGCAACATCAGAAAGAAGGAGCATGATAATATGAAGTTTAAAGGGCTGAAGGAACAACTGGAGCAGATGTGGAAGGTAAAGTCCAAAGTGGTCCCAGTGGTAATAGGTGCACTAGAAGCGTATTGCCCAAATTGAAAGAGTGGCTCCAGCAGATTCCAGGCACAACATCAGAGGTCTCTGTCCAGAATAATGCAGTCCTAAGAACAACTACAGTACTGTGCCTCTGGTACTGTGCCTCTGAGTTTGAAGAACACACATGCCAGAGGGATATATATATATATATATATGTATACTAACATTTTGCCCATGGGGATCACGGGCTTTCGTCAAAGTCAGCTTATTGTCAATTCTTCACATGTACCAGACATATAAAGCAAAAGAAATGACGTTTCCCACCATCCCATGGTGAAATATTCCTGACAGTAAGGTAGTCAATAAGACAAACATAGCTAGCATTCAAGTAAACAATAATAAATAAGAAGCTGATGAAGACACAAAATGAAGACACAAAAAAAAGAATTTTGCAATGAAGAACTACGAGCACACTGTTCACTGAGATAAGTGGCAGCTAAAATTAAACTAGTGCAGAGACAGTCAAGGCAACTCAGCCACATGGGGTGTGCAGCCAGTACATTCCAGTGCCGGTCCAAGCCCAGACCACCAATAACCAGCAAAAATCTATTTAAGCATAAAAATTCAAAAAGAAAAAATAATATAGCACCTTCAATTGCACCACAGACTAAAACAGTTAAATGTGGTCTATTAAACATTAGGTCTCTCTCTTCTAAGTCCCTGTTGGTAAATGATATAATAATTGATCAACGTATTGATTTATTCTGCCTAACAGAAACCTGGTTACAGCAGGATGAATATGTTAGTTAAATGAGTCAACACCCCCGAGTCACACTAACTGTCAGAATGCTCGTAGCACGGGCCGTGGCGGAGGATTAGCAGCAATCTTCCATTCCAGCTTATTAATTAATCAAAAACCTAGACAGAGCTTTAATTCATTTGAAAGCTTGTCTCTTAGTCTTGTCCATCCAAATTGGAAGTCCCAAAAAACCAGTTTATTTGTTATTATCTATCGTCCACCTGGTCGTTACTGTGAGTTTCTCTGTGAATTTTCAGACCTTTTGTCTGACTTAGTGCTTAGCTCAGATAAGATAATTATAGTGGGCGATTTTAACATCCACACAGATGCTGAGAATGACAGCCTCAACACTGCATTTAATCTATTATTAGACTCTATCGGCTTTGCTCAAAAAGTAAATGAGTCCACCCACCACTTTAATCATATCTTAGATCTTGTTCTGACTTATGGTATGGAAATAGAAGACTTAACAGTATTCCCTGAAAACTCCCTTCTGTCTGATCATTTTTTAATAACATTTACATTTACCCTGATGGACTACCCTGCAGTGGGGAATAAGTTTCATTACACTAGAAGTCTTTCAGAAAGCGCTGTAACTAGGTTTAAGGATATGATTCCTTCTTTATGTTCTCTAATGTCATATACCAACACAGAGCAGAGTAGCTACCTAAACTCTGTAAGGGAGTTAGAGTATCTCGTCAATAGTTTTACATCCTCTTTGAAGACAACTTTGGATGCTGTAGCTCCTCTGAAAAAGAGAGCTTTAAATCAGAAGTGTCTGACTCCGTGGTATAACTCACAAACTCGTAGCTTAAAGCAGATAACCCGTAAGTTGGAGAGGAAATGGCGTCTCACTAATTTAGAAGATCTTCACTTAGCCTGGAAAAAGAGTTGTTGCTCTATAAAAAAGCCCTCCGTAAAGCTAGGACATCTTTCTACTCATCACTAATTGAAGAAAATAAGAAAAACCTCAGGTTTCTTTTCAGCACTGTAGCCAGGCTGACAAAGAGTCAGAGCTCTATTGAGCTGAGTATTCCATTAACTTTAACTAGTAATGACTTCATGACTTTCTTTGCTAACAAAATTTTGACTATTAGAGAAAAAATTACTCATAACCATCCCAAAGATGTATCGTTATCTTTGGCTGCTTTCAGTGATGCCGGTATTTGGTTAGACTCTTTCTCTCCGATTGTTCTGTCTGAGTTATTTTCATTAGTTACTTCATCCAAACCATCAACATGCTTATTAGACCCCATTCCTGCCAGGCTGCTCAAGGAAGTCCTACCATTATTTAATGCTTCAATCTTAAATATGATCAATCTATCTTTGTTAGTTGGTTATGTACCACAGGCCTTTAAGGTGGCAGTAATTAAACCATTACTTAAAAAGCCATCACTTGACCCAGCTATCTTAGCTAATTATAGGCCAATCTCCAACCTTCCTTTTCACTCAAAGATTCTTGAGAGGGTAGTTGTAAAACAGCTAACTGATCACCTGCAGAGGAATGGTCTATTTGAAGAGTTTCAGTCAGGTTTTAGAATTCATCATAGTACAGAAACAGCATTAGTGAAGGTTACAAATGATCTTCTTATGGCTTCGGACAGTGGACTTATCTCTGTGCTTGTTCTGTTGGACCTCAGTGCTGCTTTTGATACGGTTGACCATAAAATTTTATTACAGAGATTAGAGCATGTCATAGGTATTAAAGGCACTGCGCTGCGGTGGTTTAAATCATATTTGTCTAATAGATTACAGTTTGTTCATGTAAATGGGGAATCTTCTTCACAGACTAAAGTTAATTATGGAGTTCCACAAGGTTCTGTGCTAGGACCAATTTTATTCACTTTATACATGCTTCCCTTAGGCAGTATTATTAGACGGTATTGCTTAAATTTTCATTGTTACGCAGATGATACCCAGCTTTATCTATCCATGAAGCCAGAGGATACACACCAATTAGCTAAACTGCAGGATTGTCTTACAGACATAAAGACATGGATGACCTCTAATTTCCTGCTTTTAAACTCAGATAAAACTGAAGTTATTGTACTTGGCCCCACAAATCTTAGAAGCATGGTGTCTAACCAGATCGTTACTCTGGATGGCATTTCCCTGATCTCTAGTAATACTGTGAGAAATCTTGGAGTCATTTTGATCAGGATATGTCATTCAAAGCGCATATTAAACAAATATGTAGGACTGCCTTTTTGCATTTACGCAATATCTCTAAAATCAGAAAGGTCTTGTCTCAGAGTGATGCTGAAAAAGTAATTCATGCATTTATTTCCTCTAGGCTGGACTATTGTAATTCATTATTATCAGGTTGTCCTAAAAGTTCCCTAAAAAGCCTTCAGTTGGTTCAGAATGCTGCAGCTAGAGTACTGACGGGGACTAGCAGGAGAGACCATATCTCACCCGTGTTGGCCTCTCTTCATTGGCTTCCTGTTAATTCTAGAATAGAATTTAAAATTCTTCTTCTTACTTATAAGGTTTTGAATAATCAGGTCCCATCTTATCTTAGGGACCTCGTAGTACCATATTACCCCATTAGAGCGCTTCGCTCTCAGACTGCGGGCTTACTTGTAGTTCCTAGGGTTTGTAAGAGTAGAATGGGAGGCAGAGCCTTCAGCTTTCAGGCTCCTCTCCTGTGGAACCAGCTCCCAATTCAGATCAGGGAGACAGATACCCTCTCTACTTTTAAGATTAGGCTTAAAACTTTCCTTTTCGCTAAGGCTTATAGTTAGGGCTGGATCGGGTGACCCTGGACCATCCCTTGGTTATGCTGCTTTAGACGTAGATTGTGGGGGGGTTCCCATGATGCACTGTTTCTTTCTCTTTTGCTCCGTATGCATCACTCTGCATTTAATCATTAGTGATCGATCTCTGCCCCCCTTCACGGCATGTCTTTTTCCTGGTTTTTTTTTCCCTCAGCCCCAACCAGTCTCAGCAGAAGACTGCCCCTCCCTGAGCCTGGTTCTGCTGGAGGTTTCTTCCTGTTAAAAGGGAGTTTTTTCCTTCCCACTGTGGCCAAGTGCTTGCTCATAGGGGGTCGTTTTGACCGTTGGGGTTTTTCATAATTATTGTATGGCCTTGCCTTACAATATGGAGCGCCTTGGGGCAACTGTTTGTTGTGATTTGGCGCTATATAAGAAAAAAAGTTGAGTTGAGTTGAGATAAATGAGGATGGTTGCGTCAGGAAGGGCATCCGGCGTAAAACAAGCCAACCCAAATATGCAGACTAAGAATCTAATTTCCATACCGGATCGGTCGCAGCCCGGGTTAACAACATCTGCCACCAGTGCTGTTGCCCAACAGGGTGCCGGTGGAAATTGGGCTACTGCTGGGCGAAGACGATGAAGAAGAGGAGGAGAACGTTTCCACAAACAGCAGGAGAAGAAGAAAACTAGAAGGGTGGAAATGAGAGTGGGGACTTTGTTGAATGTTGGTAGTATGACTGGTAAAGGGAGAGAGCTGGCTGATATGATGGAGAGGAGAAAGGTAGACATATTATGTGTGCAAGAGACCAAGTGGAAGGGAAGTAAGAGCAGGAGCATCGGCGGTGGGTACAAGTTGTTGTACCATGGTGAGGACAGGAAGAGAAATGGTGTTGGGGTCATTTTAAAGGAAGAGTATGTTAAAAGTGTGTTGGAGGTTAAGTGAGTGTCTGACAGGGTGATGAGTGTGAAGTTGGAAATTGAAGGAGCGATGATGAATATCATCAGTGCATATGCCCCACAGGTAGGTTGTGAGATGAAGGAGAAAGAAGATTTCTGTAGTGTGTTAGATGAGGTGGTGGAGAGTGTAACCCAAGTATGAAAGAGTGGTGATAGGAGCAGACTTCAATGGGCATGTTAGTGAAGGGAACAGAGGTGATGAGGAAGTAATGGGTAGATATGGTATCAAGGATAGGAATGAGGAAGGACAGATGGTAGTTGTTTTTGCAAAAAGGATGGAAATGGCTGTGGTGAATACCTACTTTAAGAAAAGGGAGGAGCACAGGGTAACATATAAGAGTGGAGGAAGGTGCACACAGGTGGACTACATTCTAGGAGATGCAAGCTAAAACAAATCAGAGACTGTAAGGTGGTGGCAGGAGAGAGTGTCGTTAGACAGCATAGAATGGTTGTTTGTAGGATGACTTTCGAGGTAAAGAAGAAGAAGAGAGTGAGAGCTCAACAAAGGATCAGATGGTGGAAGCTGAAGAATGAAGACTGTTGTGTGAAATTTAGCAAGCAGGTGAGAGAAGCACTGGTTGGAGGGGAAGCAATTTTGGACAACTGGAAAAGTACTGCAGATATGGTGAGGGAGACAGCTAGTACTGGGTATGACATCTGGACAGTGGAAGGAAGACAAGGAGACCTTTGTGGTGGAACGAAGCGGTCCAGGAAAGCATAAGGAGAAAGAGGTTGGAGAAAAAGTTTTGGGATAGTCGGAGAGATGAAGAAAGTAGACAGGAGTACAAGGAGATGTGACGTAAGGCGAAAAGAGAAGTGGGAAAAGTGAAGGAAAAGGCATATTGCCAGCTGTACAAGTAGTTGAATAGTAAGGAAGGAGAAAAGGACTTGTACCGATTGGCCAGACAAAGGGACAGCGCTGGAAAGGATGTGCAGCAGGTTAGGGTGGTAAAAGATGCACATGGTAATGTGCTGACAAGTGAGGAGTGTGTGCTGAGAAGGTGGAGGGAATATTTTGAAGAGCTGATGAATAAAGAAAATGAGTGAGAGAAAAGGCTGGATGATGTGGTGAGAGTAAATCAGGACGTACAAGAGATTAGTAAGGAAGAAGTGAGGGCTGCTATGAAGAGGATGAAGAGTGGAAAGGCAGTTGGTCCAGATGGCATTCCACTGGAGGCATGGAAATGTCTAGGAGAGATGGCAGTAAAGTTTCTAACCAGATTGTTTAATAAAATCTTGGAAAGTGAGAGGATGCCTGAGGAGTGGAGACGAAGTGTGCTGGTTCCTGTTTTCAAGAACAAGGGTAATGTGCAGAGCTGCAGTAACTACAGAGGCATAAAGTTGATCAGCCACAGCATGAAGTTATGGGAAAGAGTAGTAGAAGCTAGGCTTAGAAAACAGGTACTGCTGTGAGCAGCAATATGGTTTCATGCCGAGAAAGAGCACTACAGATGCAGTGTTTGTTCTGAGAATACTGCTGGAGAAGTACAGAGAAGGCTAGAAAGAGTTACATTGTGTTTTTGTGGACTTAGAAAAAGCTTATGACAGGGTGCCAAGAGAAGACCTGGGGAACTGTGGTATTGTATGAGGAAGTCTGGAGTGGCAGAGAAGTATGTTAGGGTAGTGCAGGACATGTACAAGAATAGTGTGACAGCGGTGAGATGCGCAGTCGGAATGACAGACTCATTCAAGGTGGAGGTGGGATTACACCAAGGATCAGCTCTGAGTCCTTTCTTGTTTGCAGTGGTGATGGACAGGTTGACGGATGAGATCAGACAAGAGTCCCCATGGACTATGATGTTTGCAGATGACATTGTGATCTGTAGTGAGAGTAAAGAGCAAGTTGAGTCTAGTCTGGAGAGGTGGAGATATGCTTTGGAGCGAAGGGGAATGAAAGTCAGTAGAAGCAAGACTGAGTACATACGTGTGAAAGAGGGAGCCCAGTGGAATAGTGCAGTTACAAGGAGTAGAAGTGGTGAAAGTAGATGAGTTTAAATATATGGGGTCAACTGTTCAAAGTAATGGAGAGTGTGGTAGAGAGGTGAAGAAGAGAGTGCAGGCAGGGTGGAGTGGGTGGAGAAAGGTGGCAGGAGTGATTTGTGACTGAAGAATATCAGCAAGAGTGAAGGGGAAAGTTTACAAGACAGTAGTGAGACCAGCTATGTTGTACGGTTTAGAGACGGTGGCACTAACAAAAAGACAGGAGGCAGAGCTGGAGGTGGCAGAGCTGAAGATGTTGAGATTGTCTTTGGGAGTGAAAGAATGGACAAGATTAGGAATGAACATATCAGAGGGACAGCTCAGGTGGGATGGTTTGGGGACAAAGTCAGAGAGGCGAGATTGAAATGGTTTGGACATGTGCAGAGGGACCCAGGGTATATAGGGAGAATGATGCTGAGGATGGAGCCACCAGGTAGGAGGAGAAGAGGGAGGGCAAAGAGGTGGTTTATGGATGTGCTGATTGAGGACATGCAGGTGGTTGGTGTGACAGAGGAAGATACAGAGTACAGGGGTGAGATGGAAACGATTGATCTGCTGTGGCGACCCCTTGGTGATGAGACCCACCAGGGTGGTGTCGTCGTGTGATATAACTGATATAACAGGCCGTGTGATATAACTTGCGTCAAAATGCATAGAACACTGCCATCTACTGGCAACCGGTTATATCACAGTGTTGTCGACCGCAGGATTTTAAAATTATCTGTAGTTTCCAAAACCTGAGAGACCACACACGTGGAGATAACAACAAATCATAGATCTGACAGGTTTAGTTGTACAGTGTGTGGTGTCAGCCATACGGTAAAAACAACACATATGAACAGATTTCACACACAAACATTCCCAGGTCAAACACCTCACTTTCTGATTGGCTGCATGTCACATTTAGCTCCTCACATCCTTCTGAGCAGATCAGAACACTCTTACAAACCACACACGGCCGGAATATCAGATAAGATTATATTTAGTATTATCACGATTGTCGGGGTGTCCTTAAGATTGTTGGAAGAGGAAGATCGGGTCGATATCGGTCTAATTATCTTGCCATGTGAACCAGGCTTGATGTTATGACGCCTCATGGAGTGACTGATTGATCTGTTATAACACCGCACCGAGCCGCTAACTGATCAGATGTTATGACACCTCATGGAGCGACTGATTGATGCGTTATGACACTGCACTGAACATGTTTTCACTATTATTTGACTTCTTTGTGTGACAGGCATTGTTATTCAAACATTCAAAAGGTGATTCCTATTGCCACACAATTCCAACCACACACCAGAAAGTTTTTTGACAGTTCGGGTTATTGAAAGAAACCTTGTCTCCCTAACCGGATAGAGTTGTGATGTCATCACGCGTGCACTTGGGCGCTGTCTAGTGGGATCTTGAAAATTTCTTTTTTTATACAAATGAAAAAAATGACATATTTTACAAAAGCACATTTATTTGTAAACACCAACACGTTACATTGATTCACTTGTGTTGGTTTTTACATAGAATGAATGACTCAACCAATCAGTATGAGCGGAGGCTTAGTTACCCATAATCCCCTTTGGGGATCTGTGTGTTAATGTTCAAATCTTCAGAATTAGTGCATTATTTTAAAATTAACAGATATGTGTTATATATCACTTTGTACATTTTAAGAGTTTACATTAATGTAGTTATTCTATCTGGAATAATTTTATTTTTAAAGCAAAACCATAATTCAAACCTGCTTTCCATTTCAAGACCTCTGCCTCATCTCGGGACCACTTTCCTACAGCAGGGGGCAGAGCACACAAAGACAAGCACTGGCTTATTGGCTGTTTGGGTTTCTGATCGCCATTGATTCTATCAGGAGCTTTGGCTGTGTTTAAACTCAAAATCAGGTGTTAAAAGTTATCAGTTATCTGTAGCTTCCTTTAGGCAGTTTATCGGTTTCGCGTTAAAAAAGATAACTTTTCAGGTAGCTGATTACCAGTTATGGAAGCTAACTTTTTGGTTAGCTGTGGCCACCACTGGCTATGACAATGGCCTGACATTGGGTAGTGTTTATAAAATAGGTAACATGAACCACAAAAACATTTTCTTTCAGGTCAGCACAGTGGATTAGTGGTTAGCACTGTTGCCTCACAGCAAGAAGGTCATGGGTTCGATTACCACCTGTGGCCTTTCTGTGTGAAGTTTGCATGTTCTCCCGGTGTTTGTGTGGGTTCCCTCAGGTGTTCCAGCTTTCCCACATTTAAAGACATGCAGGTTAGGTGAATTGGAAATGTCAGAATTGTCCAGGTCTCCTTGCAAAAGAGGTCTCGATCTCAATGGGACTAATCTGGTTAAAAAAAAGGTTAAAAACATTTAAAACCCCAAACTCCCATGGTGCATTGCAGCACAATGTTCACTGTCCAATTTCCATTTAGCTAATATTGCAAATTTCTCCAAAAATATTAGTCCTGTCAACTTCCCATATTCGCAGTGTTCATCCTTTACCCAAAATACATAAGCATACTGTTATGGTTTAAACCACTGAGAAGACAAAGACTGAACCCCGATGCAAGCAGCAGACACAGATAGGTTAGTCTAACAACCTAACAACTAGTGTTTTATTTTCCAGATGATAATGAAGGTGAACATAGTCCCAGGCAGTGTTGCCACAGTTACTTTGAAAAAAGTAATCCAATTACTTTACTGATTACTCAATTTTAAAAGCAACTGTTAGATTACTAGTTACTTTCAGCAGCTACCGACAACACCCCCCGCCACCTCAACATAAAAATGATGATCAGTTTTGCCTGTTTTGAAAATGATAACCTGCTTTGCCAGTACTCACTTTATAGTCACCCATTCTTGACTTCAATTAACATAAATACTTGTTTTATAAAAAGAAAAATAAAGACATATTTCTTCACCTCATATTTAACTGTTGACAGCACTGTAACAGTAAAACTTTCAATTTCTAACTATTAAATTCTTTTTAACATTTTTCTAACATTTAAATTGTCTCTGAACATTTTAATTATTGAAATTATTATTATTGAAATTATTATTATTATTATTATTATTATTATTATTATTATTATAAGTAGTATTAGTAGAGTAGGAGTAAAAAAAGGCTTCAAAACTGGTCCTATAATCTAGGGGTGTTGTGAGGGTGTCCCTGCCCCCCTCCATGCCCCCTTTCCATCTGGATTCACCCCTGCTTTGGTGCTTGAGCAGGAAGAATGGATAACATATATTCATCCAGAAAACACGACCAGATTGACAGGCAAGAAGCTGTATCAGCGTTTTTTACATCATGTCATCCCCAGAAAGAGAGTTCAGGCACATCTGGGTGGAAATAGTGTTATTTGTTAACGTGTCGCGGATCAGCTGTTTTTAGCGAGGACACACAGAGCGGCTTGGTGCAGAGTTTTAAATAAAGGAGAAAAAAAACATAAAAATGTCTTTGTCTGCTGTCACCACTGTCCTTTGAGAGATGATGACTGTTTATTCAACTCATAGTTGCTGCAGAAAACCGCGGATGAAAAGCTTGCAGCTCGCTGAAAGTGGATGAAGTGGGCAGTTCAGTCAAACCTCGACCCCCTGCCCACGGGCCAATTTAATGCTGCGATCGACCTGCAATGCAAAAATGATAGTAACGCACAGTGACATGGAGAAGTAACTTTAATCTGATTACTGATTTGGAAAGATTAACATGTTAGATTACTTGTTACTGAAAAAAGCAGTCAGATTAGAGTAACGCGTTACTAAATAATGCATCACCGGTCCAAGGTGACCCAATCCAACAATGCAGCACGAGTCTTTAACAATGTGACCAAAATCCAAAGAATCAAAAATGCAACAAGAGTCTTTGTAATGTGACAAAAATCTAAAATGACAATAAGAACCAAAAATGCAGCAAGAGTCTTTAGTCATGAGACCAAACCCAAAGTGACAAAAAACAACCAAAACCCTAACAGTTACAGTGGAATAAACACACAATATGACAAGAGCAACCAGAGATTTCTGACATCCACCAATCCTGATCCAGTTCACCTCCAAAATTTAGTGGAGTCTTCCATGCCCTAATATTTGTCTGTGGTACAAATTTGGTGAGAATCCGGGAAGTAGTTTTGACATAATTCTGCGAACAGCAATCCTTCAAAGCCTATATAAAGTGAAACTTGATCCAGAATCCGGATCTGAATCCTGATCACCTCCAAAATGTAATGGGGTCTTCCTTGGTCTAATATCTATCTGTGGTGAAAATATCATCAAAATCCATGCAGTAGTTTTAGTGTAATCTTGCTAAAAACACAGACAAATAAACGCAGATGCAAAAACCCAATTGTTTCAACTGACAGAGAGAAAACACACTTAGAAGACAGCGTGATTTCAGAAGGACTAACAGACTGCAGGGCCCAGCATGAGAATAATCTTGTTGTTAAGTTTGCAGAAGATACAGCAGTGATCGGGCTCATTAGCCAAGGGGATGAGACAGCGTACAGACGAGAAGTGGAGAACCTGACATGGTGGTGCGGAGACAACAACCTCATCCTCAACATCCAGAAGACCAAGGAGATAGATGTTGACTTCCGCAGGTCAGCCCCCAGCACCCCCTCCCCCCTCTTCATCAACGGAGCTGCAGTGGAGATCGTCTCCTCCATCAGGTATCTTGGAGTCCACCTCTCCAACACTCTCACCTGGCACACCAACACCATGGCTGTCATCAAGAAAGCCCACCAACGTCTCTATTTTTTGAGGAAATTGGGAAGGACCGGACTGAACACAGAGGTCCTCAGGGCCTTCTACAGCTGTGCAGTGGAGAGTGTCCTGTCCTGTTGCCTCCCTGTGTGGTATGGTGGCTGCACGGGGGCAGAGAAGAAAGCGCTGCAGCGGGTGGTGAAGTCTGCACAGAGGACCATCGGATGCAGCTTACCACCCATTGAGGACATCTACATCTCCAGATGTAGAGACAAAACCACCTGCATCCTCCAAGACTCCACCCGCCCTGCGCATAGTCTGTTCACACCCCTTCCCTCTGGAAGGAGCCTGCGGAGTATCCGGGCAAAAACGTCCAGACTGAAAAACAGCTTCTACCCAAATGCTGTCAGACTGTTGAACAGTTCAACATCCACCACCGAACTGTGAACATTGCACTAACAAGCACATAGTCACCTTCTTAATACTCTAACGCTTCTGCTGCTGCTGACCGTGTGCCTTGTATGCCAACCCCTGTGCCTTCTATGGCCACAGGGGTTCGCATATTGTACATTGCAAAAGTTTATATTGCAAAGGTTTATACAATAGGTTAGGTTAAAAAAATTGTCCCAGTTAACTACACCAAGACCTGGAGAAACTGCATTTCTTTCTGCCTGTAAGGGTCGAGTGACAATAAAAGTGAGTCTGAGTCTGAGACACAATTGATCAGCCGTGAGGAGGCAAACAAATCAGGCTCAAAAGCAACAGAACTAATAAGCCATCCATCTCACACTCTCACTGCACTGTGGGAGAGGAGAGAGGTCATCTGACCCAAACACAGCCAATGCATGTGAGTGACTATTTAAATCCAAGCTATTTCTTTCTCTGGTTATCAGTATTTTGTGTCTGTCTATTGTCAGCAATCACGGTAATTCCATCTCCAATAGCATATCTTATTAAAGTTGTTGCAGTCAAAAAGCTTATGGTTGGATTTTGGGCTCGAGCTGCCATCTGTCCCAGCCCCCACCTCTCGCCCCCCCAAAGGGTTTTTTTAGGACTATATTAGAGTAAAACAGAACAAAGGAATACAGTGACAAATCTCAGTATCTAGTATAACAAAGAATCAGATGTAACAATGTAGCGATGATAAAAAAAAACACCTCCAAAGAAAATACAATCTACATTACAACATTTCCTCAATGAGTCGGGTGGTTTTTATCAGTTATAACGCGGTCTGAAGCATTTACTTTGAAAGTTACTGTTCAAAGTGGGCCGGGTCACCTGGATACCCCAGCAAGTAATAATGGAATAGGACTGCAGTTCTATTTTGTGGGTTTTCTTCTCTTAACCTTAGTCATGATTAAGAGGGACAGCCAGGGGCATTGGTATTCAGCCAGCAGAGGTGAAATTCTTGGACAAAGAATGTTTTCATTAATAAAGAACGAAAGTCAGAGGTTCCAAGATTATCAGATAACGTCGTAGTTCCGACCATAAGCAATGCCAACTAGCAATCAAGGCAGCATTATCCCATGACCCACTGGGCAGTGTCTGGGGTACTGGTGTGAGGACACCGAGAAGACGGGGGAGATGAAGGGCGCCACAAGGAGCCTGCGGCTTAATTTGACTCAACACGGGAAACCTCACCCGGCCCGGACATAGAAAGGACTGACCGATTGATCGCTCTTTGGCTCCCACTGGCTCCTGTCGGTGTTTAGTCTTACCATTCTTAGTTGGTGGTGCAATTTGTCTGGTTAATTCCAATAATGAATGAGACTCCGGCATGCTAAGTAGTTACTTCTTAGAGGGACAAGTGGTGTTCAGCCACACAAGATTGAGCAAAAATATGTGGAATTGTGACACGAGTGAAGAAGAAAGCAGACATGCAAACTCCAGCCATATTGTTTTAAGCCTGCAGCAAACCGTTGTTTGGGCCTGTGACCGTTGACCCGAAAGTGCTATAGGTTTTCCTAGACATGCACACTCATAACTGTGAGATGGCTGATTAATCACTGGTGATGACAACTGAAAACTGAAACACTGGAACACGGGAGGAAGTGAGAGAATACACAGGGAAGACATGTCATGTAACAACACAAACCGAACACCAGAGGGTGGCAATCCAATATATACACAGAGCTGAACAGAAAGCATAATATTGCCAGTATTTTACCAAAGAAAAGCCATAAGAACAACCTGAAAAACCAGAGACCACTGTAAAGAACAGCAATACAAGAATACGAATAGATACAAAAATACACTGACAAACCAAGGTAAAAGGACAATAAAACCCAAAACTAAGAATTTTCACAACTGAACTCAGAAGGAAAGGAGTGAGAACAATAAGACATATCTGACCATTAATAATTACACAGGAAAACTGCTGAACACTGAGAATATAAGCAATAAGGACTGTGGACAGTGAAGACTGTTAGATCAATTATATTGTCAAAGACATGTTTATCGTTTATTATCGTCTATTAACATCTGCTCATTTGCAAATAGTTCTTTCTGTATGTTAAGAATCTGCAAACTGTTTTTCTTTCAGATATTCACAGCTGCAGCCTGTTTGTAGTTTTTAGCAAACTTCAGCAAAAACCTCTCACTCTGTACCTAAAAATCAGGAATGATTCAGTTGTTTTCACTAATGACACAATGATTCAGTTGTCACTCTGTACAAATTCAGGATGATTCAGTTGTTTGCAAACATATCTACACATGACACATGAATGATTCAGTTGATTACAAATGTATCTGCACAAACATGTTGTGATGATGGAATCAACTCACTCCTCTTATCTTTTGTTTTCTTTTTTCAATAAAAGGGCCATGCAATGAGGAGACATCAGAGAACTGCACGAGGCTGTCAGGGTCTGTGTGTCTCCGCTTTGCAAAGCCCACTAAAGACATGTCGTCTCTGTCTGGTTCTTTTCTTATATGTCTAGCTGAGAACAAACCTGACAAAGACCAAGAGACAGGAGCCACCATACCAAGACAAGATGACTAAGACAGAAGAACATGCACCTACACACACACCTCAACCACAACACGGGTGAAAACACACGGCGCAGGCAGTCCCCACACAAACCAGAGGGAGGTGGTGTGCCTACAGTTCCCCCCAGACACATCCACCAGACATTGCCCAGGAATGCGCGCATAGATAATACCAAACCCCAACAGACAGACAAAAGGGACAGAAAATACACAGACCAGCCTAACAGGGCACGCCCCAACACATACCAAACAGCAAATGTCAGCTCTCCCCACTTTGTCCGTCACCTATAAGCCATACACACGCACGCACAGGCCACTTAATTTGAAGACTCTGGCTGTAATAGGACTGGACTTATGCTGAACACAGACAGAGGGACAGAGGGACAGATGCAAAGCCTGAGCAATACCTGATGGCCATGTTTTATTGTCTCAGGTAATAAGCGGGGATTAAAGGCTTAACAAGGATTAACAGGCTTAACAGGTGTAACATGTCATTCTGTATCTTGCCTTTGGTGTGACAGAGACTATTATAAGCTTTACTGACCGTTTCATGTCTCACCTGGTGCATGTACAGAGAGTAATCCACGCCGATCAGGTGACCTGTGGGCCCTGTGAGTAGCTTGGCTGCTGACTGCAGACCCAAACCAGGGCCGTGGCCCACTTCCAGCACCGTGTCCCCTGGTAGGATCCTGCTGAGCTCCACAGCCTTTTCCTCAAGAAGAGTGTTATGAAATTTGAGAAACCTTATGATAAACCACCCTGCCACTGTTCGTGTTGGGTGGGCAAGATGCTGCCCAATTTTTTTAGCCCACATCACTGTGGAAACAGAAGACAAAAGAAGATATTATGGCATCTACCCTGTGCATGTGACATCATAGGACAATAAAATACATGAGTGAATGAGTGAGTGATTCCATCACAGCCACTGTGACAATCATTTAGTGTTGTTGCTGGTGACTATCAAACAGTGGTGGGCACAGCTAACCAGAAAGTTAGCTTCGATAACCATTAATCCAATAATTGAAAAGTTATCTTTTATGATGCTAAACTGTTAAAAAATTTATCTTTATTACAGATACCCGATAACTTTAATATTTATTCGGACCCAGCCACAACAGATTACACTGTTGGCTTCTGATAAATCGGTTTCACTTTCACTTTTCGCTGCTGGGTAAATTCAAGGATCACAAACACATGAGAATGAATGAATAAAAAAATAAAACTCCAAACACTGTCATCATCTTTTAAAAGCAGTAAAACAGTGTATTAGAAGTCACACTTTATCTTGGTATTATATACCATCATTTATGAACTAAAAAGCTGCTGCTTTTTTCACACGCTTTGAACCCTGATCATCAGATTATCTGAATTGTGCCCACCACTGCTATTTAATATTCCAAAGACCCATCTGAAGGCTCATTGGTCTGAAGGGAAAACCAAAACAGGTTTGTGAGGCAACAGCACAAAACCACTAAGCCACTGTGGTATCCAATTAAGCTCAGATGCATCCTGTTTCCATTGATCATCTTTGAGATGTTTCTACAGCCTAATTGGAGTCCACCTGGGGTAAATTCAATTGATTGGACATGATTTGCCATCACTTGACCCAGCTATCTTAGCTAATTATAGGCCAATCTCCAACCTTCCTTTTCTCTCAAAAATTCTTGAAAGGGTAGTTGTAAAACAGCTAACTAATCATCTGCAGAGGAATGGTCTATTTGAAGAGTTTCAGTCAGGTTTTAGAATTCATCATAGTACAGAAACAGCATTAGTGAAGGTTACAAATGATCTTCTTATGGCCTCGGACAGTGGACTCATCTCTGTGCTTGTTCTGTTAGACCTCAGTGCTGCTTTTGATACTGTTGACCATAAAATTTTATTACAGAGATTAGAGCATGCCATAGGTATTAAAGGCACTGCGCTGCGGTGGTTTGAATCATATTTGTCTAATAGATTACAATTTGTTCATGTAAATGGGGAATCTTCTTCACAGACTAAAGTTAATTATGGAGTTCCACAAGGTTCTGTGCTAGGACCAATTTTATTCACTTTATACATGCTTCCCTTAGGCAGTATTATTAGACGGTATTGCTTAAATTTTCATTGTTACGCAGATGATACCCAGCTTTATCTATCCATGAAGCCAGAGGACACACACCAATTAGCTAAACTGCAGGATTGTCTTACAGACATAAAGACATGGATGACCTCTAATTTCCTGCTTTTAAACTCAGATAAAACTGAAGTTATTGTACTTGGCCCCACAAATCTTAGAAACATGGGGTCTAACCAGATCCTTACTCTGGATGGCATTACCCTGACCTCTAGTAATACTGTGAGAAATCTTGGAGTCATTTTTGATCAGGATATGTCATTCAAAGCGCATATTAAACAAATATGTAGGACTGCCTTTTTGCATTTACGCAATATCTCTAAAATCAGAAAGGTCTTGTCTCAGAGTGATGCTGAAAAACTAATTCATGCATTTATTTCCTCTAGGCTGGACTATTGTAATTCATTATTATCAGGTTGTCCTAAAAGTTCCCTAAAAAGCCTTCAGTTAATTCAAAATGCTGCAGCTAGAGTACTGACGGGGACTAGAAGGAGAGAGCATATCTCACCCATATTGGCCTCTCTTCATTGGCTTCCTGTTAATTCTAGAATAGAATTTAAAATTCTTCTTCTTACTTATAAGGTTTTGAATAATCAGGTCCCATCTTATCTTAGGGACCTCGTAGTACCATATCACCCCAATAGAGTGCTTCGCTCTCAGACTGCAGGCTTACTTGTAGTTCCTAGGGTTTGTAAGAGTAGAATGGGAGGCAGAGCCTTCAGCTTTCAGGCTCCTCTCCTGTGGAACCAGCTCCCAATTCAGATCAGGGAGACAGACACCCTCTCTACTTTAAGATTAGGCTTAAAACTTTCCTTTTTGCTAAAGCTTATAGTTAGGGCTGGATCAGGTGACCCTGAACCATCCCTTAGTTATGCTGCTATAGACGTAGACTGCTGGGGGGTTCCCATGATGCACTGTTTCTTTCTCTTTTTGCTCTGTATGCACCACTCTGCATTTAATCATTAGTGATCGATCTCTGCTCCCCTCCACAGCATGTCTTTTTCCTGGTTCTCTCCCTCAGCCCCAACCAGTCCCAGCAGAAGACTGCCCCTCCCTGAGCCTGGTTCTGCTGGAGGTTTCTTCCTGTTAAAAGGGAGTTTTTCCTTCCCACTGTAGCCAAGTGCTTGCTCACAGGGGGTCGTTTTGACCGTTGGGGTTTTACATAATTATTGTATGGCCTTGCCTTACAATATAAAGCGCCTTGGGGCAACTGTTTGTTGTGATTTGGCGCTATATAAAAAAATTGATTGATTGATTGATTTGGAAAGACACACACACCTGTCTACATATAGAAGATCCCACAGTTGACAGTGCATGTCAGAGCACAAACCAAGCATGAAGTCAAAGGAATTGTATGCAGACCTCTGAGACAGGATTGTCTCAAGCTACAAAGCCGGTGTCGCCGACTTGAATGGTCCCCCCTAAAAAATGGTCTGCCCTGCTTTCAGTGCACATGCGTCATATGAGACCACAGCAGCACGTCTGAGACGGACTCTTTACACCCAAAGCGAACAAATGGATTAATGGGATTATTAACCATGAGATAACAAAGTAAAACCTCTTAAATCAATCTAAAGTCAATTTTAAGCAGAAACGAGGCAATAATTGGCGAGTCGTTACTGGCACTCTAAGATGACGTAGGCGCAGCAGCAGCTGCTGTGCGCTCTGATAGGTGTGCTTTCTTATGATGAAATAATGCTGAATTTATGTGAAAATTATTGTTGTACAAAAGCTTCAGATATCTGTCGCTGAGATAAATGATGACTGGAGCGCAGTTTACGGTCTGTGACACCGGGACAGGGTACAGAAACATTTCTGTTGCTTTGAAGGTCCCAATGAGCACAGAGGCCTCCATCATCCGTAAATGGAAGACATTCTGATCGAAAAGGACTCTTCCCAGAGCTGACTGCCTGTCTAAAATGACTGATCGGGGAGAAGGGCCTCAGTCAGGGAGGTGACTAAGTACCCAATGTTCACTCTGTCAGAGCTCCAGCATTCCTCTGTGGAAAGAGAAGAAACTTCTACAAGGACAACCATCTCTGCAGCAATCGAACCAATCAGGCCTGTATGGTAGAGTGACCAGGCGGAAGCCACTCCTTAGTAAAAGGCACATGGCAGCCCACCTGGAGTTTGCCAAAAGACATCTGAAGGACTCTCAGACCATGAGAAACAAAATTCTCTTGTCTGATCAGACAAAGATTGAACTCTATGGTGTGAATACCAGGCATCATGTTTGGAGGAAACCAGGCACCATCCCTACAGTGAAGCATAGTGGTGACAGCATCATGCTTTGGGGATGTTTTTCAGGAGCAGGAACTGGGAGACTAGTCAGGATTGAGAGAAAGATGAATACAGCAATGTACAGAGACATCCTGGATGAAAACCTGCTCCAGAGCGCACTTGACCTCAAACTGGGGTGACAGTTTATCTTTCAGCAAGACAGTGACCCTAAGCCCACAGCCAAGATATCAAAGGAGTGGCTTCAGCACAACTCTGTGAATGTCCTTGAGTGGCCCAGCCAGAGCCCAGACCTGAATCTGATTAAAGATCTCTGGAGAGATCTGAAAATGGCTGTGCACCGACGCTGCCCATCCAATCTGATGGAGCTTGAGAGGTGCAAACGGGCTGCCCAAAGATAAGTTTGCCAATACTGTGGCATCATATTTAAGAAGACTTGAGGCTGTAATTGCTGCCAAAGGTGCATCAGGTATTGAGCAAAGGGCATAAATACGAATGTACATGTGATTTTTTTTTAATAAAACTGCAAACATTTCACCAAAAAACATCTTTATGTTGTCATTATGGACTGCTGTGAGTAGAATTTTGAGGCAAAATAATGAATTTCATCCATTTTGGAATAAGACTAACATAAAATATGTGGAAAAAGTGAAGCGTTGTGAATACTTTCCACATGAGTTGTGAATGCTTATTTGCCTCACTGTATTTGTACTTTATTGCATAAAATAAGTATTTGATCACCTACCAATCAGTAGGAATTCTGGCTCTTACCTGTATTAACTGCACCTGTTTGAACTTGTTACCTGTATAAAAGACACCTGTGCACACAATCAATCACACTCCAACCTGTCCACCATGGCCAAGAGCAAAGAACTGCCTAAGGACACCAGGGACAAAACTGTAGACCTGCACAGGACATTAGGCAAGCAGCTTGGTGAGAAGACAACTGTTGGCATAATTATTAGATAATGGGAGAAACAAAAGATGACTTTCAATCTTCGTCAGTCTGGGGCTCCATGCAAGATCTCACCTTGTGGGGTAAGGATGATTCTGAGAAAGCCCAGAACTACACGGATGGACCTGGTCAGTGACCTGAAGAGAGCTGGGACCACAGTCACAAAGATTACATGAGTAACAAACTACGCTTTCATGGTTTAAAATCCTGCAGGGCAGCAAGGTCCCCCTGCTCAAGCCAGCACATGTCCAGGCCCGTTTGAAATTCACCAGTGACCATCTGGATGATCCAGAGTAGGCATGGGAGAAGGTCATGTGGTGAGATGAGACCAAAATAGAGCTTTTGGTATCAACTCCACTTGCCGTGGTTGGAGGATGAGAACAACCCCAAGTACACCGTCCCAACCACGAAGCATTCGCTGTTTTGCAGTTGTGAATCTCGAGCTGTCTTGTGGTCCGTCACTCATGCAGGAAGTCAGTTTGAGCAGAGTTCCAGTTTAGGGCACAATGTAAACACACCTCGTTAAGTATGGACGAGACAACATCGAGGCATGGCAGAAGTTCATCACAGGTGCTACACCTCTACTAGATAACCCTCTCAACTTGAGAGAATGTGTCATCATCATAACTGCTCGTGAACTCGCTGAATCTGCGTCATCCACATCCTCGCTAGCCATTGTTTATGAAATGCTGGAAATCTGGTAGCATCGCATTGCATTCTGGGAAATGCAGGGGGATAATGGGAAACGTTAAATTCCTGAATAGGGGTGGAAACATCATTTTTGGGGGTGCTTTTCTATAAAGGGAACAGGACAACTGCACCGTACTCAAGGAAGGCTGGATGGATATCAAATACTTATTTCATGCAATAACATGGAAATTAATTATTTAAAAATCATACGTGATTTTCTGATTTTTTTTTTTTTTTTTTTAGATTTTGTCTCTCACAGTTGAAGTGTACCTATGATAAAAATTTCCAGACCTCTCCATTCTTTGTAAGTTGGAAAACTTGAAAAATCAACAGTGTATCAAATACTTATTTGCCTCACTGTATGTACAGTCCTCCATTTTCAGAGCCCATAAGTAACTGGAAAAACTAAATACACGAGTTATTTTTAAAATACAAATAATTCATTTTACAGCCATTGTCTTTCGACCAGTCAGTGAATGATATATGAAAATTTCCAAGTCACTGAAATCTTTAACTTCATTTACAACAATCACAAACTGTGTAGTATTCTATGTTAAATCTGTATTTAATAGATAGCTCTCAAAAATGGACTGAATGTACAAGAAGGAGACTTGTGAGGGAAGTAATCAAGACAGCCCAGACAACTCTGAAGGACTTATAGGTATCTGTGGCTGTGACACTGTCATGTAACTTGTGACAGGTTACATCACCGGGCACAGGCAGCTTCATGGTGGCGTGGGACAGAGAAGGATTCTCTCTCTCTCGCTCACACACACACACACACACACACACACACACACACACACACACACACACACACACACACACACACACACACACACACACACACACACACACACACACACACACACACACACACCATAAATAAATAAATTAATTAATTCATTAATTAAAACCATCAAATCTAGCCTCAAGTCTCTCAGGTACCTTCTGACAAACTGCACTTCAGATTTCACATTTTTAAAAGAATCCTTCTCTGTCCCACTCCACCAAGTAGCTCAAACTGGCAGTGTGACAAAAGTTGGAATTTGCACCGTGTCTTTAGTCAAAGAATTTATTTTTCTTTTAGATGTGTCTCAGTGTCTTGCTGGCTTCATGCATAGTCATACTAGGGGAGCTACACCCGCCCCCCAGGACTAAACCAAACCAACTGTTTTAGGTTCCTTAGATGACCCCAAAACACAATCAGGGTGTTCCCAAAAGTAAAAACTGGCCACAAGCCAGTTATCAAAGATGGCTGCCAAAATAGTTTTTTTTCCCACTAAAACACCTTTACACAACATATAAACAACTTAAATATCACAAAGATTCAATGGGAAGACCACTGCAGGTCACAGCAAACTCATTTGTGCCTAAACTAAATTCATTCATGGGTTTAATATTCAAAATGGCGTCCAAAATGGCCACCAATAGACCCTTATCATTAAAATACACAGTAGAAACAAACAATAGACTTAATAATAATTGGTGTTTAAGTGAAAAAACCCTATTTTGGCAGCCATCTTGGACAACTGGCGTGAGGCCAGTTTTTATTTTTGGAAACATCCTGATTGTGTTTCGGGGTTATCTAAGGAACCTAAAAAAGTTGATTTGGTTTAGTCCTTGGGGGGGGGGGGGGTGCAGTGGTAGTGGTCGTAGCTCCCCTAGTATCACTCAAGTTCTGAGAACTGTAGACTAGTGTGCCTTAATTGAGAGAGTGGCATCAACTCAGAACATGGTGCCATTTCGGTTCCAACTGCGCTGAACTACTGAATGAACCATTAATGTTTTCATCATTTTTTAAAATCATTTAACCACATACAGCAACACATCCAGGTACAGGTAATATCAAAATAAACATAAAAACAGTTAAGCTATCAAATTTACAATTTATGATTTATTTAATCAATTTAAAACCTGATTTATGCTTCTGCAGCTCTGTAACTCCGTGTCATGCAATGACATGCGTGAGTTTTAAAGTTCTCCGTCTCTGGATTATGCTTTATTCTGGACTAATATGTCCCTCAGCAAGCTTTTCTTTCTACAGTCTTCACCTCCAAATCAAAGGTAAGCTGAACATTTTCCTCTTTTACTGACTTCATGCTGTAAATGTGCAGACTTTTCTGATCCATTTATAATCAGCGTGCACACTGCCAAAACAATTATAATATGGTGGCAGACAAAGGAGTAAAAGCAGAAAACTGTCAAATCATAGCCTTTTGTGTCTGATTTAACAAGTGCATGTCCAGGTGGTAGGTCTGAGTCTGAGCACAGTGTGTGAAAAAACGGTCTGGCTTTTAATCACAGAAATGACTCCGGTCCCACTTTCCTCAAATCGGCGAGTGTCAGAGCGCTGAACTTTAATTTGTACCTCTGTTACTTTGCACATCCAGACTGCTCAGGTTTTTAATGGAAATACATTGAGATCAGACAGGACATTTTATCCGATGTGAGCAAAAATCCATTATACAAAATCTGTTATATACAGTGTTTATTACATGGAAAACAATACAAAAACTTTGGTACTTTTTTGTCCGGTGACTGCAAATATCTGGTTTATCTGGTGGCGCGATGCTTGCTCATGGTACAGGGCATCCTAAACAGGAAGTGCCAAAATTCAAATCCACAGTAAAACAGGAAATGTTCAAATGTCAAACACTTCCTGGATTGACAGACGAGATCCCATGGAATCTCGCGGGAACTCAGTGGCAAGCTCACACTCAAACAGGAAGTGCCAATTTATCAGTCACAGGGAAACAGGAAATGTTCAAATGTCAAACACTTCCTGGCATGGTTGGAGCTAGAGCGGAGGCCGGGGTTTCACTTGACTCTTCTGAAATCTGATTGGACACAGATGATTGACATGTCACGGCACCACACGTCTGGTTGAAAGAGCTGCATTTTCAAATCAGTGAGTCACATTGACTGTTAGGTTCCTCCTGTCCAGTAGTTTGTGCTGTGTACCACAAAAAGTTCTAATCCACCTTAGAAGAAGAAGAAACGTTTGCTTCAGATTTGAACTGAACATGTCACTATGGACTTCTAATCACACCAAACTTATATTGGTGAGTAAATGACCATATTTTATGACAGAAATGAGGTCCAGGTTGTTAAAAGCAGCATTTCTCCTTTAAAGGAGACCTACATTGAAAAAAATGCAGTCAGATTTTTTGAACAAAAAATGACTTACATTTACACATGAGATCCTTCTGAATGTAGTAAAGTAAATCTGCAAGCCCAGATCTGTCATTCAACGGAGAAATCTTCATTTGAAAATGACAAATTTACAGCTAACATTTAGCCCTCCGCAAATTGTCCCTCTCATCATGGACGCTGCCGAGACGTCACGGACAAGACCCTATACCCAGCATGCATTGCGCCAGTTGTAATTTGTGGGTTTACGTCAGTTTGCATCTGCACCTTTTTCGTGTCTTATACGGAAGGATCTACTTTTTTTGTCTTGCGGCACGTTTGGTGAGTACACATTTTTTATTTGTGCTTGAAAATTATTTTGGGGGACTTTTTCATACGCCCGTTTGATTGAGTGATGTCACAATGAAAATCTACTGTCTTTCGCCTCCGGTACCATCGCGGGATATGGAGGCGAGACCCGCAAAGAATCCCAGTCATTAAAAATATATAAACCTCTCTCAGCGTCCATGGAGCTCTGGGGCTCCGATTGCCGAGACGTGCGGTGCTGTGGATTTTGCCGCAAGAAGTCTGTCCTTGCAGCAACAGGTGTACCGGCCGCTTCCCATTAAAACAGCGAGCGTAATCTCAGGACTTGTGCCAAGTGTGCTGCAGCTCCATTCAGTAGACAGAGAGGTGATGCCGGTGTTGTGCGCTGAATCTGGCACAACACGGGCTGCAAAGCAGACACGGGCGGTGTGAGTGGCCCGCGTCGGCAGTTAACGAGCTCGTTAACGAGCCCGCAGACTTAATAAGCGCAGCGGAGGCAGAGAGTGGGAGAGGAAGAACGGCGCCCGCTGTCGATGTCGTTGCTGATCTGAGCACACAGATCTGTATCTCACATTCATTGCAGCTTACTTTTGGATGTTGAAACCAGGACGTGTATAAGTAAGATTACTAACAGATAAAATCAATTTCAATGCGGGATCGGACTGAAGGCGGGAGCGCGTCGTCTTGTCCCTGACGTCATGGAAATGATACGGCTGTACAAACTGTTTTCACAGAGGGCTAAATTTTAGCTGCAAATTTGTCATTTTTAAATGAAGATTTCTCCGCTGAATTACAAATTTGGGCTTACAGATTTACTTTACTGCATTCACAAGGGTCTTATAAATACATATCAGCTATTTCTTTCTGAAATCTGACCACATTTATTTCAATGCAGGTCTTCTTTAATTCAGGTGGCCTTATGTACACATTTTTAAACTAAGACAGCAGCTGCTTCATGTTGGCTTATTCGTGCAGCAGATAACTGAAACAATCCTTCAAATTGTGATACAAGCATCAAATTCTGCACAAATGCAGCTGGAGCAAAATTTATGGAGCAGTTTTAACTTTTGATCCCTGTACAAACTGATACTGACCTTTGTCACCATTATTGCAGCCTTTATCTCATAACTCCATAACATTCAGTCACAGATTGTCCAAACTATACCTTTTTTGGAATATTTATGATCAGACAAATAATGTGGTGTAGTTTTCTATATGATTGGAGCATCTTTTAATTTAGACCAGGGGTGGGCAACTTGTTCCAGAAAAGGCCAAGAGGGTGCAGGTTTTCTTTGCAGCCACTGATTCCAACAGGTGATTTTACTGATTAATATCACTTTGAGCAGATGGAATCAGTTAATGAGTTAATGAGAAAAGGTTTTTGCCATGCTAATGCTCCCTTGAAGCATTTACTCAAGTATGAAGGACCTCAATGACATGTTGAGCTGCTGATGAGAATCGTTCATTCATGTCCGCGACATATGCATATTACAATGACGGTTTAGTTGAGTTTTACTGTACATGGCCCTTTGCCCACACTGATGCAGCTATTTGGAAAGGAAACCTCAACTCTCAACTGACCATCCCAACGCTTAGATGCATCCTGCATTCCCACTTTCAGGAAAAGAACTCCACAGAACTTTACAAACAGCTAGCCCAGCCCAGTCTCAAGGTTTTTCTTCGTCCTCCCATCACAAGATGATTCAAATTTCCGTGACCATTTTTTTTTAAACCCCCCCCCCCCCCCCCCCCCCCCCAACTGCACTTTTAATTACGTGCACCCGTCACGGAATGAATTAGAATATGTTTGTGCTGCCATGATGAAAATTTTGCACTTTTCATGACAAGCCCAACGCTTAAAGGGGCTTTCACAGTGGCGCATTCGTACAGCTGCTCATTACAGCGTATCATCTCTCGCTCAGAGAGAGAGAGATTTTAAATAGTCACAGATGTGATTATAGAGAGAGAGAGAGGTTTTATTCAGAGTGAGTCTCCTTATAGCGCCCTCTCGTGCGCGCGCGCTCTCCCTCTCATAAACTCCACTCGCTGCATGTCGGTGCGCTCATCAAACGACTTAGGTAAAGTTAGAAAGATATTCACAGATTCAAAGTTCACGGTTCAATAGATCTTAAGAGAAACGTTGTAGAAAGACAAACACCACTAGTTTCTAACCTCAGGAAGGTCGACAACGAGCTACAACCTTATTTTTATCCATATGAACCGTCCTCTGAGCTGAAAAAAATGTCACTGATCTGAACGGGGAGCTGGCAGAGAAACGGAAGCTTAGGGACCGTCTACAAAGTGCATACATGGAAACCCCCCCCCCCCCCCAGAAAATTATTGAATAAATCATTGTAATAAGGAGTGATATAACTAAATTCAATGCACACATCAGTGGGGTCCTGCGGATTATACTACAGAGCTCAGTTTGGAAAAATGCCATTATGAAAAACTTTGCAGAATTTTTTATTTTTTAAATTTTTAATAGCATCAAAGTCACAAGATGTGGTGTCACCAAACTCACTGCACACAACAGCCATGTCCTGTTGATTATACTACAGCACTCAGTTTGGAAAAAAGTCATAAAAAAAAAAATTGGAGAATTTTTTATTGTTTAAATTTTCAATAGCATCAAAGTAATAAGGTGTGGTGTTGCCAAATTCACTGCACACAACAGTGGTGTCCTGCCGATTATACTACAACACCCACTTTTGGAAAAAGTCATTTTAAAATTTTTGGAGAATTTTTATTGTTTAAAGTTTCAATAGCATCAAAGTCACAAGGTGTAGTGTCACAAAATTCACTGCACACAACAGTGGTGTCCTGCTGATTATACAACAACACTCACTTTTGGAAAAAGTCATTTAAAAAAAACTGGAGAATTTTTGATTGTTTAAATTTTCAATAGCATCAAAGTCATAAGGTGTAGTGACACAAAATTTACTGCAGACAACAGGGGTGTCCTGCTGATTATACTACAACACTCACTCTTGGAAAATGTAATTTTCAAAAATTTTGGAGAATTTTTTTTATTGTTTGAATTTTCAATAGCATCAAAGTCATAAGGTGTAGTGACAAAATTTACTGCACACAACAGTGGGGTCCTGCTGATTATACTACAGAGCTCAGTTTGGAAAAATGCCATTATGAAAAACTTTGCAGAATTTTTTATTTTTTAAATTTTTAATAGCATCAAAGTCACAAGATGTGGTGTCACCAAATTCACTGCACACAACAGCCATGTCCTGTTGATTATACTACAACACTCACTTTTGGAAAAAGTCATTTACCAAAAATTTTTGGGGGGAGAATTTTTTGATTGTTTAAATTTTCAATAGCATCAAAGTCATAAGGTGTAGTGACACAAAATTCACTGCACACAACAGTGGTGTCCTGCTGATTATACGACAACACTCACTTTGGGAAAAAGTCATTTAAAAAAAATTGGAGAATTTTTGATTGTTTAAATTTTCAATAGCATCAAAGTCATAAGGTGTAGTGACAAAAATTTATTGCACACAACAATGGTGTTCTGCTGATTATACTACAACACTCAGTTTTGGAAAAAGTCATTAAAAAAATTCAGGAGAATTTTTTATTGTTTAAATTTTCAATAGCATCAAAGTCATAAGGTGTGGTGTTGCCAAATTCACTGCACACAACAGTGGTGTCCTGCCAATTATACTACAACACCCACTTTTGGAAAAAGTCATTTTAAAATTTTTGGAGAATTTTTATTGTTTAAATTTTCAATAGCATCAAAGTCATAAGGTGTAGTGTCACAAAATTCACTGCACACAACAGTGGTGTCATGCTGATTATACAACAACACTCACTTTTGGAAAAAGTCATTTAAAAAAAAAACTGGAGAATTTTTGATTGTTTAAATTTTCAATAGCATCAAAGTCATAAGGTGTAGTGACACAAAATTTACTGCAGACAACAGGGGTGTCCTGCTGATTATACTACAACACTCACTCTTGGAAAATGTAATTTTCAAAAATTTTGGAGAATTTTTTTTATTGTTTGAATTTTCAATAGCATCAAAGTCATAAGGTGTAGTGACAAAATTTACTGCACACAACAGTGGGGTCCTGCTGATTATACTACAGAGCTCAGTTTGGAAAAATGCCATTATGAAAAACTTTGCAGAATTTTTTATTTTTTAAATTTTTAATAGCATCAAAGTCACAAGATGTGGTGTCACCAAATTCACTGCACACAACAGCCATGTCCTGTTGATTATACTACAACACTCACTTTTGGAAAAAGTCATTTACCAAAAATTTTTTGGGGGAGAATTTTTGATTGTTTAAATTTTCAATAGCATCAAAGTCATAAGGTGTAGTGACACAAAATTTACTGCACACAACAGTGGTGTCCTGTTGATTGTACTACAACACTCACATTTGGAAAAGTAATTTAAAAAAAAATTGGAGAATTTTTGATTGTTTAAATTTTCAATAGCATCAAAGTCATAAGGTGTAGTGACACAAAATTCACTGCACACAACAGTGGTGTCCTGCTGATTATACGACAACACTCACTTTGGGAAAAAGTCATTAAAAAAAAATTGGAGAATTTTTGATTGTTTAAATTTTCAATAGCATCAAAGTCATAAGGTGTAGTGACAAAAATTTATTGCACTCAACAATGGTGTTCTGCTGATTATACTACAACACTCAGTTTTGGAAAAAGTCATTAAAAAAATTTAGGAGAATTTTTTATTGTTTAAATTTTCAATAGCATCAAAGTCATAAGGTGTGGTGTTGCCAAATTCACTGCACACAACAGTGGTGTCCTGCCAGTTATACTACAACACCCACTTTTGGAAAAAGTCATTTTAAAATTTTTGGAGAATTTTTATTGTTTAAATTTTCAATAGCATCAAAGTCATAAGGTGTAGTGTCACAAAATTCACTGCACACAACAGTGGTGTCATGCTGATTATACAACAACACTCACTTTTGGAAAAAGTCATTTAAAAAAAAATTGGAGAATTTTTGATTGTTTAAATTTTCAGTAGCATCAAAGTCATAAGGTGTAGTGACACAAAATTTACTGCACACAACAGTGGTGTCCTGCTGATTATACTACAACACTCACTTTGGGAAAAAGTCATTAAAAAAATTGGAGAATTTTTGATTGTTTAAATTTTCAATAGCATCAAAGTCATAAGGTGTAGTGACACAAAATTTACTGCACACAACAGCAGTGTCCTGCCGATTATATGACCATACTCACTTTGGGAAAAAGTCATTTTAAAATTTTTTGGAGAATTTTTCACTATTTAAATTTTCAATAGCATCAAAGTCATAAAGTGTAGTGACACAAAATTTACTGCACACAACAGTGGTGTCCTGCTAGTTATACTACAGTACTCAGTTTGGAAAAATGTCATTGTTTAAAATTTGAGAATTTTTTTGTTGTTTAAATTTAAAATGACTTTTTCCCAAAGTGAGTGTTGTAGTATAATCGGCAGGACACCACTGTTGTGTGCAGTGAATTTGGCGACACCACACCTTATGACTTTGATGCTATTGAAAATTTAAACAATAAAAAATTCTCCAAATTTTTTGAAAATGACTTTTTCCAAAAGTGAGTGTTGTAGTATAATCAGCAGGACACCGCTGTTGTGTGCAGTAAATATTGTGTCACTACACCTTATGACTTTGATGCTATTGAAAATTTAAACAGTGAAAAATTCTCCAAATTTTTTCTGAAATTACTTTTTCCCAAAGTGAGTGTTGTAGTATAATCAGCAGGACACCACTGTTGTGTGCAGTAAATTTTCTGTCACTACACATTATGACTTTGATGCTATTGAAAATTTAAACAATAAAAAATTCTCCAAAACTTTTTAAAATGACTTTTTCCCAATGTGAGTGTTGTAGTACGAGGGCTGTCAATAAAGTATAGGTCCTTTTTATTTTTTTCAAAAACTATATGGATTTCATTCATATGTTTTTACGTCAGACATGCTTGAACCCTCGTGCGCATGCGTGAGTTTTTCCACGCCTGTCGGTGACGTCATTCGCCTGTGAGCACTCCTTGTGGGAGGAGTCGTCCAGCCCCTCGTTGGAATTCCTTTGTCTGAGAAGTTGCTGAGAGACTGGTGCTTTGTTTGATCAAAATTTTTTCTAAACCTGTGAGACACATCGAAGTGACAAGTGACAAAGTTTTTTTAATTCGGCACACAAAATATTCAAATAGAAAAAAATGAACAATTCCACAAACAAACACAGACAAAACTAGTGAGTCCGAAAGGGTGTGGGCTGAAGCAAAGCTTATTAGCGCCCACCGCTGCTAGTACAAGTCCAACAATTCTAATCAGTCATATTTACATAAATATAAATTCACTACTACATGTTGACACACAGACATACACATCAATATACTATTCACTTATAATTATATTTATATAGTACCAGATCATAAGAAAGTCGAATCAAGGAACTTTACGCCAGTAAGGACTAACCTTACCAACCCCCAGAGCAAGCACTAGGCAACTGTGGTGAGGAAAAACTCCCTATAAGGAAGAAACCTCAAGCAGACCAGGCTCTTGGGGGTGACCCTCTGCTTGGGCTGTGCCACATATACCTATATACATACGTATATACTTTACAAACATAAATATATACATACATATACACAGTCACTTATATACATATACACCTACCCATATCTATATATCTACATATGCATATACATACCCACACATTCAAATATACAATAAGTCCCACTTATAAATTGAACATTCCATATAAATCAAATTATATTTGCTTCTTTATGATACTTAGACATAATGTTCTTTTTGAGTAGTTTCTTAAATCTCACTAAGGTACTACTCATTCTAACCTCTGTTGAACATTTGTTCCATTTCCTCACCCCAACCACAGACACACAAAAACCCTTTACATTTGTTCTTACTGGTGGTTTCATAAAAATTGCACAACCTCTTAAACTATATCTGGATTCCCTCAATCGGAACAGACTCTGGACATGTCTCGGTAAGGCTTGGTTTTTCGCTCGAAATAAAGTTTGAATTGTAATGTAATCGACCAAATCAATGAATTTTAATAAATTTAAAGACACAAATAGAGAATGAGTTGGTTCACAATATTGTTTATTGCAGATGATTCGTATGGCTCGTTTTTGCAAAAGGAATATTGGATTGGTATTTGATTTGTAAGTGTTTCCCCATGACTCAACACAATATGTCATATATGGTACCATCAGAGAATGATATAAAGTAAGTGACCCTTCTTGCGGCAGTAGGTCTTTGGCTTTATACAAAATGGCTATAGTTTTTGACAATTTTGATTTCACATAATTTATATGTGGTTTCCAGCTAAGTTTATTATCAATTATAACACCTAAAAATTTATTCTCTGTTACTAACTCAATTTCCTTATTGTTTATAGTTAAATTTTTACATTTGGGTGCCTGTTTATTTCCAAATATAATACATTTAGTTTTCCCAAGGTTGAGTGACAACTTATTAGCGTCAAACCAAACCTTAAATTTTTCCAGTTCTTTCTCCACTATGTCCAGAAGCTGTTCAAGATTTTCACCGCTACAGAACACAGTTGTATCATCCGCAAAAAGGACACATCTCAGTGAACTCGACACCCAACTCATATCATTTATATAGATTATAAACAACAAAGGACCCAGCACTGAGCCCTGCAGCACCCCACATGTGACATCCCTGAGTTCAGAATTTGTATTATTGAATTGAACATACTGAAATCTGCCTTGTAAATAACTAGCTATCCATTCATATGCCAGACCTCTGATTCCATATTTCTGCAGTTTACTTAATAGTATTCCATGGTTAATTGTGTCAAACGCTTTCTGTAAATAAAAAAAAAAACACCTATTGTGTATTGTTTATTATCAATTGCAGTTGCTATACTTTCCACAAAGTCCATCAAAGCATGTGATGTAGTTCAAGACCTTCTGAATCCATATTGTTCTTCACAAATGATGTTATGCTTCAGTAAATAATCATTTAATCTTTTAGCAAATATTTTTTCCAAAATTTGGAAAATTGTGGCAGGAGTGATATAGGTCTATAATTAGAAAATGTGTGTTTGTCACCAGTTTTAAACAGAGGAATTACTTTGGCTATTTTCATTTGAGAAGGAAATTTACCAGTACTTAGTGACATATTGCAAATATAATTGAACGGTTTTACTATACAATCAATAACTTTTTTTAATAAAGCCATATCCAAATTATTAAAATCAGTCGATTTCTTACTTTTTGAACCATGAACCAGATCAAGTATTTCCCTTTCATGAGTACCACCAATGAACATTGAAACAGATTTGTTAAATGTTGAATTATTTACCCAGAAGTTATTAGTTGATGAGTCAATCTTACTGGCAAGATTTTTACCCACATTAACGAAGTATTCATTAAAGTGTTCAGCAATAGACTCGTCGTTATCAATCGTGATGTAGTTGTTACTCTGAAAAAATGAAGGATAATCTCTAGTTACTCTATTCTTTTTACTATTTCATTTAATATGTTCCATGTGTTTTTTATGTTATTTCTATTTTGACAAGTAACTCATTATAATATGTTTTTTACTGAGTCTCATGATATTGATTAACTTATTCTTATATGTTTTATACTTACTTTCAGCTTCCTTAGTTCGTAGTTTTATAAATTGTTTATATAGTACGTTTTTCTTTTTACATGCCCTCTGAAGTCCCTTAGTTATCCATGGTTTGTTGCTATATTGATTTCTATATATTTTGTCAACAAATGGACAGTGTTTATTATACAAACTGGAAAAAATGGAAATGAAAGCATCATATGACCTGTCAACATCATCAACAAAAACATCTGACCAATTCTGACTTGATAAATCCTCCCTTAAATTATCAATTGTTTCAGGTGTTACTTTTCTACTCATGAATTTGATATTGCTTCGATACTTACAACAACCCTCCAATGCAAAGACTGAGAAAACTGGCAAGTGATCACTGATATCACTGACCAGTAGTCCCCCACTAAGATTACCGGATATAACGTTAGTTAAAATATTGTCAATGAGAGTTGTTGAGTCCATAGTTATTCTGCTAGGATGAATGATGGTTGGAAACAGTCCTAAACAGTACAAGGTGTTTATAAATGAGGTAATTTGTGGATGATTGTGAGGGTTTAAAAAATCTATATTGAAATCTCCACAGACAAATAAATGCTTATTTCTGTTGATTTTGTTGTACATTCCTAAGATAATGTCTTCAAAGGTGTCAATATTTGTCCCAGGAGCTCTGTAAATGCAACTAACAACTATGTTTTTGGAGTTTATAGATGTCATTTCTATGGTAACACATTCCATGATGTTGTCCACTGTAAATGACATGTTGTTAATGAGTTTACAGTTGTAATCTGACCTTACAAACAATGCAACGCCTCCGCCCCTTCTCGTGTGCCTATTAACCAGGAACAATTCATAACCATCAAGATATACCAGATCTTTATTATCCTCATTTAACCATGTTTCTGAAATTGCAATAACTGAAAAACGTTTTTTGGATGTTTTCAAACAATCATTAATAGTGGACAGATTACGAGAAAGACTTCTGCTGTTGAAATGTATAATTGAAAAATTTTCATCATTGATTTTATAATTTTTGAATTGTTCTTCTGTAAAATATTTGCACTGTCTCACAATATTCTCACTGAAAAAGGTATCAGGATCATTTTCAGATTCGAAGGGGTGGTTAGCAGAGTTATTATAATTAAATGTATCTAGACAGAGCTCCTGGACAGAAATAAACGGATCATTATCCTTAGTCATTATGTCTCTCTTGTCTCCGGGTGTAGATGATGTGGATGAGTGGGTTGCTCCAGTCTGCATCATGGTGCTGTGATGTGTTTGAGTCCTCATACCTATTGTTCATATTTGTCCAGCTCCTTGATGTTCCTTATTGCCATGACTTTTGCTTGTTCTGGTGATCCGTTCAGTTTGATGAATATTTTACAGTTTGAAGTCCATGTGTGCTGGATTTTTCCGTTTCTTTAAGAAGCGTGCTTTCCTGGCGATGTCGGCATTCCGTTTGGTGAGATGTTCATTGATGAATACGTTTGTCCCTTTCAGTTTTCTTCCTTGTTTTAACAGTGCTGTTTTGTGTTTTCTGTTGATGAATCTCATGATGACGGTTCGTTTATCACCGTCATTTCTCCGGGGCAGAGGGTGGCACGCTTCAATGTTATTTAAATCCATTTCTATACCTTTAGATAGGAGGAAATCAGCAACCTGTTTTTCCACAGAGCTGACCTCCTGTTCACTGGGCTCCCCTCCGCTCTCATCTGTTACCGCCCGTGCGTAGGACCGTGGTTTGATGTGAAGACCTGTGATGATGACGTTGTTAATTCTGGTGTACTGCTCCAATTCAGCCACTCTATTTTCCAGCTGCACCAGATGCCGGTCTTTCTCGGCGTTCTGGAGCCGTAATGCCTTCACCTCCTCCACCAGATCCATGATTGATTTCTGTTGCTGCTTCACAACAGAAATCTCCTCTGATAGAAAGTCCAGAGATTTTTTAATATCGTCACCTTCCTCCGCTGTCAGAACCTTCTTAGGCCCCATGGTCGGCTTATGAGCAGCTTGTCGATCGCCGATGTTAACAGCCTGCGTTGTTTGTCACCGGGATGGATCTGCACTGCGCTGGTGCCGCGCGGCCTCAGTGTTTCCGCGCTGATGGATCCACGGTGGCTGCACGAGGCCTCGGGGAAGCGGCACTCGTGACGCGCGGCTTTAATGACGCAGCGCGCGGCCTCAGTGAATTCACCACGTTGGGCGGGCCTCGGATGTTGTTGCTGTCCAGTCGCGGGGCTATGTTGCCGGTTGAGGTGGTATTCCCACTGTCCGGGTTGGCAAACACCGGCGTGGCAGATGGCAACTACAAACACCACCTCTGAAAACTCAGGTACAAACTTTTTGCAGCTCGCTCTGACGACACGCAGCTCTGACTGACTGTGACTGACGCAGCTCCTGTGAGACACATCGAAGTGGACACGGTTCGAAAAATTAAGCTGGTTTTCAGTGAAAATTTTAATGGCTGATGAGAGCTTTTGAGGTGATACTGTCGCTTTAAGGACTTCCCACGGTGCGAGATGTCGCGCAGCGGTCCCAGGCGCCGTCGTCAGCCTGTTTCAAGCTGAAAACCTCCACATTTCAGGCTCTATTGATCCAGGACGTCGTGAGAGAACAGAGAAGTTTCAGAAGAAGTCGGTTTCAGCATTTTATCCGGATATTCCACTGTTAAAGGAGATTTTTTTAATGAAAGACGTGCGGACGGGTCTGCGCGTCGGGACGCAGCCGGCGCGGCAGCACAGGAAAAACACCTCCGTGTTGATAACCATTTGTAAAATCCAGGCGACTTTTGATGGCTTTCAGTGGAGTGAGTATATGAGAAATTGTTTAACAGCTGGACATGTTCCAACTTGTCCTTAAGGCTTCCAACAGAGGTGTTTTTCCTGTGGCGGAGCGTCGCGGTGGCTGCGAGCCGACGCGGCAATCCGTCCGCACGTCTTTCATTAAAAAAAATCTCCTTTAACAGTGGAATATCTGGAAAAAATGCTGAAACCGACTTCTTCTGAAACTTCTCTGTTCTCTCACGATGTCCTGGATCAATAGAGCCTGAAATGTGGAGGTTTTCAGCTTGAAACAGGCTGACGACGGTGCCTGGGACCGCTGCGCGACATATCGCACCGTGGGAAGTCCTTAAAGCGACAGTATCACCTCAAAATCTCTCATCAGCCATTAAAATTTTCACTGAAAACCAGCTTAATTTTTCGAACCGTGTCCACTTCGATGTGTCTCACAGGTTTAGAAAAAATTTTGATCAAACAAAGCGCCAGTCTCTCAGCAACTTCTCAGACAAAGGAATTCCGACGAGGGGCTGGACGACTCCTCCCACAAGGAGTGCTCACAGGCGAATGACGTCACCGACAGGCGTGGAAAAACTCACGCATGCGCACGAGGGTTCAAGCATGTCTGACGTAAAAACATATGAATGAAATCCATATAGTTTTTGAAAAAAAAAATAAAAGGACCTATACTTTATTGACAGACCTCGTATAATCAGCAGGACACCACTGTTGTGTGCAGTAAATATTGTGTCACAACACCTTATGACTTTGATGCTATTGAAAATAAAAACAATCAAAAATTCTCCAAAATTTTTAAAAAGTACTTTTTCCCAAACTGAGTGCTGTAGTATAATCACCAGGACACGACTGTTGTGTGCAGTGAATTTGGCGACACCACATCTTGTGAGTTTGATGCTATTGAAAATTTAAACAATAAAAAATTCTCCAAAAATTTTTAAAATGTCTTTTTCCCAAAGTGAGTGTTGTTGTATAATCAGCAGGACACCACTGTTGTGTGTGCAGTAAATTTTGTGTCACTCCACCTTATGACTTTGATGCTATTGAAAATTTAAACAATAAAACATTCTCCAAAATTTTTGAAAATGATTTTTTCCAAAAGTGAGTGTTGTAGTATAATCAGCAGGACACCACTGTTGTGTGCAGTGAATTTTGTGTCACTACACCTTATGACTTTAATGCTATTGAAAATAAAAACAATCAAAATTCTCCAAAATTTTTTAAAAATTACTTTTTCTCAAATTGAGTGCTGTAGTATAATCAACAGGATACGACTGTTGTGTGCAGTGAATTTGGCGACACCACACCTTATGACTTTGATGCTATTGAAAATTTAAACAATAAAAAAATGCTCCAAAATTTTTGAAAATGACTTTTTGCAAAAGTGAGTGTTGTAGTATAATCAGCAGGACACCACTGTTGTGTGCAGTGAATTTTGTGTCACTACACCTTATGACTTTGATGCTATTGAAAATAAAAACAATCAAAAATTCTCCAAAAATTTTTAAAAATTACTTTTTCTCAAACTGAGTGCTGTAGTATAATCAACAGGACACGACTGTTGTGTGCAGTGAATTTGGCGACACCACATCTTGTGGGTTTGATGCTATTGAAAATTTAAACAATAAAAAATTCTCCAAAAATTTTTAAAATGTCTTTTTCCCAAAGTGAGTGTTGTTGTATAATCAGCAGGACACCACTGTTGTGTGCAGTAAATTTTGTGTCACTACACCTTATGACTTTGATGCTATTGAAAATTTAAACAATAAAAAATTCTCCAATTTTTTTTAAATTACTTTTTTCCAAACTGAGTGCTGCAGTATAATCAACAGGACACGGCTGTTGTGTGCAGTGAATTTGGTGACACCACACCTTGTGACTTTGATGCTATTGAAAATTTAAACAATAAAAAATTCTGCAAAGTTTTTCATAATGGCATTTTTCCGAACTGAGCTCTGTAGTATAATCAGCAGGACCCCACTGTTGTGTGCAGTGAATTTGGTTATATCACTCCTTATTACAATGATTTATTCAATAATTTTCTGTTTTTTTTTTTCCATGTATGCACTTTGTAGACGGTCCCTAAGCTTCCGTTTCTCTGCCAGCTGCCCGTTCAGATCAGTGACATTTTTTTCAGCTCAGAGGACGGTTCATATGGATAAAAATAAGGTTGTAGCTCGTTGTCGACCTTCCTGAGGTTAGAAACTAGTGGTGTTTGTCTTTCTACAACGTTTCTCTTAAGATCTATTGAGCCGTGAACTTTGAATCTGTGAATATCTTTCTAACTTTACCTAAGTTTAATCACTAGACCATCACCTCCCTGAGACTGTGCACAAAGATTTGTGATGCAAGTTTTAAATCTAAAACAAAAAGTGCTCTTGGCATCCTGAGAGTCAGAGTCAACACTTAAGTAGCATGTGTGAACATACCTTTGTTGTCTCCAGAATGACCATGTGAGAGTAGACGTGTAGCCTCGATCAGTTCTCGATACTGAAGCCTCTGATGAGCTTGTGCAAGAGAGGCAGTCAAGCCAGTCAAACGTGTCAGTACAATACAGTCAGGAGACCTGTCATCTGACACCTGTCTGAGGCTTTTTTTTGTATATAACATACGAGTATACATATCAAAAACAGAACCACACACACACACACAAAAAAACAGAAAAAAACCCCCCTAGAACTAAACTATAAACACTGAGCAATCTGAGTCACAAGTTATTAAATTGGGGGAAACAAACATGCAGTTTAACAAAAACACATACAAACTTATTCAGTAGGGCATCCCCGGCTCATTTGACCCCTGCATATCGTGGGATTTGACCACTTACAACTCCTGTTGCGCAATATATACACATCATTAGTTCACACGGATAAATGGTGTACTGTTTTATCGGCTGCAATCACCAAAGCAGTCGCGAAAAGTATTTTTGTTTTCGGTTCCCAGTGGAGAAGAAAAGACGAGGCAAATGGGAGACATCGTGTCGGTAAGTGTTAGCCTACACCGCTAACCAGAGTAACTCCGTTTTCTTGCCTGCAAAACTGGCTCGACACATTTGTGCTCCGGGTCATAAACAACCCCCAACACGTCCACTTTCCCACCGTATCGTCACTTTTTCTATGCATTTTCACTTTCTTTGTGTGTAATTTGTTCAAAAAAACCATTGAAAATACTGTGGTTTTCCCCACAGAAGTAGAGAAATTATATCATATGCATCATATTTTACCCCTTTAGCACCCACCCTCAAATGAGACTGCAGTGTCCAGTTAGAAGACCCTAAGGTTCTCCACTTCAACAAGCCTGTGCTCCTCTGCAAAGTATCACTTAGATCGCTGGGCACGTATTCCAGTAGAGGGTGCCATAAGTCCAAATAGTTATCATCATTACCTCTTAACTTTGCACTTAGCATTTCCATTGGTAACACAGTGGTTCCTCGTTTATCGCGGGAGTTATGTTCTAAAAATAACCCGCGATAAGTGAAATCCTCGAAGTAGTCAGCACTATTTTTTGCAATTATTATAGATGTTTTAAGGCTGTAAAACCCCCTCACTACACACTTTATACACTTTTCTCAAACAGGCATTAACATTTTCTCACTTTTCTCTCCTGTGTAAACACTCTCTTTTTTTTCTGGGTGAGAAGATTAGAAACAGACACACGCAGAACTCTCCCTTTGCTCACTGCCTCCGGAGGTACGGATGTGGGACCCGCAAAGAATCCAAGTCCTCTCTCGGTGGCCACGGAGCTCTGCGGCTGCGGTCAACATCCGCATCAAAACAGCGAGCGTAGTCTCTGGACCTGTTGCCAGATTTGGCGCAGCTCCGCACAGCAGACAGGAGGGTGGTGTGAGTGGCCCGCCTCTGTGTGTACCGAGCCCACAGACTCAGTAAGCGCATCGGAGGCTGTGAGAGCAATCGTGGTGATGCTGACCTGTGCCGCCACCGGCCTGCCTGATAAGGACGCAGAACACAATGCGCTGTTAAAAAAAAAAAACATGCAAAATTGCACAAAAAAAAAAAAAATCGGCGAAACTCCAAGGCCACGAAAGGTGAACCGCGTTATAGCGAGGGACCACTGTACTCTGAAAATTGTTATACCATTGAGTTACTGTTGGTGGCTTATGCTTAATCCAGTTAACCAAAATACATTTTCGCGCCAAGAATAAAAGTTTTCTTAATAATTTTGACTTATTTTTGTCCGTCAATTTATTGCAAGATGGCAGCCCTAATTACAGATTCTCAACTTCAGTATAGCACTGATTTCCTTAGTTACACAAGACAAATATTTAGATATATTTGGACAACTCCATAAACAATGCAAATATGTCCCATTAGTTACTTTGCATTTAAGTCAGAAAGGCGACGTATGTGGGTCTGTTTTGTTAAAAACAAAACAAAAAATGGTGTCCTATGCTGTCTGTGCAGTATTTTATACTGAGTTTCTTTGTGTTTATTACTAAGAAATAATAAATGTGTGGATTGAATAGTCTTTTCCATCATAATGACGTTGAAGATCTAACTCCCGTTGTTCAATCACTTTACCAATATTATGTCCATTATAATCTACACAAGACTGATTGATGATAGATTTCTTAACAACAGTGTTGCCACAGTTAATATGAAAAAGTAATCCAATTACTGGTTACTGATTACTCCTTAAAAAAGTAACTTAGTTACTTTACTGATTACTCAATTTTAAAAGTAACTAAGTTAGATTACTAGTTACTTTATTAGTTATTTTCAGCAGCTGCCGACAACACCCCCACCAACTCAACATGATAATGATAACCTTATTCACCTGTTTTGAAAATGATAACATATTTCACCTGTTTTGAAAATGATAACCTATTTAGCCAATACTCACTTTACAGCCACCCTTTCTTTCTTGACTTCAATAAACATGAATACTTGTGTTATAAAAATAAAATAAAGACATCTTTCTTGACCTTATATTTATTGTGGACAGGACTGTAACAGTAAAACTTGCAATTTCTAACCTACATCTATAAATACAAAAGGCAGTCTATGTATGTAATTCATGTATGTATGTGGCACGGTTTGTGTTTGGGGTGAACTCTGCAATGTGTGGCCTGAGACAGGTCACGTTTGATACGCGGGACCTTCACAGCAATCATGCCCGTATATAGAGGGGGTTCAGGGGGTTCAACCGAACCCCCCCCCCCCCCCCGAGAATTCTGCTGATTTTTTTCTGGTCTGGATATTAACATTATGTATTTTCTTTTCAATGATAATAAGCAACAAGCACTAACTGTTACACAGCTATTATCACACACCCTCACGTTTCAATTTCCTCTGCCAGAGTAATCCCTTAAGTGATGAAAGGGGAAACTGCTAGATAAACTTTTTCCATGGGGGTTGAGAATTTTTGCTCCCTGGTCCCTATCCTCCTCTGATATCAAACAGATTAGTAGGCTTGTAAATACCCATGTAGACACACAATTACACTTGTCTGGTTTATAAAAACATGTTTGTATGTATAAGCTGAGAAATAAAGGGAGCTTCTCCTTCCTGTTGTAAATACTGTAAAGGTGCAAATATTCACGTGGGATTTACTATGCAAATTTCGCGAGTTAAACAAGGTCGCCAAATTAAATACCGCTATTTTAATACATAACGTACATATTCATAATGTAAACGCGAATATTAATACCGCTAAATACGAGGTCTGCTAGAAAACTATCCGACCTTTTTATTTTTTGCAAAAACTACATGGATTTGAATCATGTGCGCTTGCATTAGCCAAGCTTGAACCTTCGTGCGCATGCGTGAGTTTTTTCACGCCTGTCGGTTGCGTCATTCGTAACCGACAGGCAGGTATAAAGTTTGCATTAATGTTATCTTGGTTCTTCCTGGGTGGTTCTTATGGCAACTGATCCAATCCCAAGCAAGGACTATTTGTATATAAAAATGTATTTCCTAAAATGATACATTTTGGGTTTCAAATGAAATTTATGTAGCTTTTTACCCCTCGAAATCCTCAAAAAGCTTCTGCTTTGGGGGGCTTCGCCCCCGAGCCCCCCCACAAGGGCATTGCCCCTCGACCCCACCGGGGGCCCTGCGGCCCACTGGACCCCCAACTCAAGGATTTGAACCCCCCCTTTCACATTCCTATATATGGCCCTGGCAATAGGTATGTTTTAAGAAATAATCACGTGAGCGGCTGTATTTTTCAGTTCATCTTCTTTAGAAGATCAGCAAAACATCACAGATCTACTTGACCCTCGCAGCCATAGGGCATCCGGGTACTTCCAGGCGGGTGATAACTGCATTAGCATGAGCCAGGGAACTAGTGTATGGAGTGTATGGCCTTCACAGCCAACCAAAAATCAACTGAAGTTGAGATGTCAATTTTGAAAAGAAAAGAAAAAAAAATAAATAAATCCTTCATCGTTCATGGCAGAATGAATGGCACCATTTCATTGAAATATTGGCCTTTCATCCGCTTATAAAATATCTTTGTTTGACATGCAATCTGCAGCTGTTCAGTGGACATTCCCTACCCTACTCAGTTTTTCTAAAAACGATCAAAATACTTAATGGCAGCATGAATTACAGTGAGGAAAGTAAGTATTTGAACACCCTGTGATTTTGCAAGTTCTCCCACTTAGAAATCATGGAGGGGTCTGAAATTTTCATCTTAGGTGCATGTCCACTGTGAGAGACATAATCTAAAAGAAAAAAAAAAATCCGGAAATCACAATGTATGATTTTTTAATAATTTATTTGTATGTTACTGCTGCAAATAAGTATTTGAACACCTACCAATGTGCAAGAATTCTGGCTCTCACAGACCTGTTAATTTTTCTTTAAGAAGCCTTCTTATTCTGCACTCTTTTTCTGTATTAATTGCACCTGTTTGAACTTGTTACCTGTATAAAAGACACCTGTTCACACACTCAATCAATCACACTCCAACCTGTCCACCATAGCCAAGACCAAAGAGCTGTCTAAGGACACCAGGGACAAAACTGTAGACCTGCACAAGGCTGGGATGGACTACAGGACAACAGGCAAGCAGCTTGGTAGAAGACAACAACTGTTATGGTTATTTATTAGAAAGTGGAAGAAACACAAGATGACTGTCAATCTCCCTCAGTCTGGGATTCCATGCAAGATCTCACTTTGTGGGGTAAGGATGATTATGAAAAAGCTCAGAACTACACAGGAGGACCTGGTCAATGACCTGAAGAGAGCTGGGACCACAGTCACAAAGATTACATTAGTAACACATGATGCTGTCATGGTTTAAAATCCTGCAGGGCAGCAAGGTCCCCCTGCTCAAGCCAGCACATGTCCAGGCCCGTTTTAAGTTCACCAGTGACCATTTGGATGATCCAGAGGAGGCATGGGAGAAGGTCATGTGATCAGATGAGACCAGAATAGAGCTTTTTGGAATCAACTCCACTTACCATGTTTAGAGGATGAGAACAACCCCAAGAAAACCATCCCAACTGTGAAGCATGGGAGTGGAAACATCATACTCTGGGGGTGCTCTTCTGCAAAGGGGACAGGACGACTGCACCGTATTGAAGGGAGGATGGATGGGGTCATGTATTGCAAGATTTTGGCAAACAATCTCCTTCCCTCAGTAAGAGCATTGAAGTGGGTCATGGCTGGGTCTTCCAGCATGACTATGACCCCAAACACAATTTGTCTTATACTCGCTTGACTGGTAAGCCACTGAAAGCCGAGATAGGCATGTCCCAACTTGTCCTCTGACACTCCAAAACGGAGGCGTTCTTTGTCTCGCTCCATCAGCGGCTCCATCATGACGCGCGAAGCCTCCGCGCGGCTTTCCATGACAAAATCTCTTGTTAAAAGTGAAATCTGCCGGAAAATGGCTGATGTCCAGCTCTTGTGATAACCAGAGAAATTGCACACGATGGTCCCGGATCCATACAGCCATCCATTTAGAAATGAAATGGTCATTTCAGCCTGTCGATCGCGGCCGTGCGCCATTGTGGGCCGTCTTTAAAGCGGTAGAAACACTCCTTAATCTCTGTGAAGCCCATAAAATTTTCACAGAAAGCCATGTGAATTTTCCGAATGGTTTCCAGCTGCCTGTCTCTAACAGTTTCTGAAAAAATTCTGATGGAACAAAGCCCAAATCATTCCGCCATTTCCTTGCAATGAAAAAACGACGAGAGGGGTGGACCAGTGCTCACTCAAAGCCTGCCCACAGGCGAATGACGCATCCGACAGGCATGAAAAAACTTACACATGCGCACGAAGGTTCAAGCTTGGCTGACGTAAAAACATATGAATCAAATCCATATATTTTTTGCATAAAATAAAAAGGTCGGATACTTTTCTCACAGACCTCGTATTTTCTAAAAAGGTCTCATTAACAGGAATATAGATGTTATTTTAGAAATAGCCTCACCTCAGGGTTTTGGAAAAAACAAGAAAAAAGAAAATCAGAAGGTTATCCACTTCAAACGGGGCCTGCATATTCAAGATTTTGTGAATAGCTCTGATTTTCAGACAAAACCTCAAGAGCCGTGCAGAGCGTGAGGCTAACTTTAATAACTTTCATTTGTAATGGAAGCAAAAATCAAAAATCTGAGACACCAAACTTGGCATGGTGACTGGGGACACCAAGGGGGAGGTCACTGGGGCCCTTAGGTTAAAAGCGTATGCAAACACACACACACACACACACACACACACACACACACACACACACACACACACACACACACACACACACCACACACACACACACACACACACACACACACACACACACACACACACACACACACACACACACACACACATTCTTATATATTAGATTACGACCTGCTCCACTGTGCACAGCCATACGAATTAAGCAATCAACACCAAACTACAGCTGCATGCAAAAGTTTGGGCACCCCTGATAATTTTCATGAATTTCCTTTTTAAATCATTGGTTGTATGGATCAGAAATTTCAGTTAAATACATCATATAGCAGACGAACACACTGATATTTGAGAAGTGAAATGAATTTTCTAGTATTTAGAGAAATTGGGCAGGTGCATAAATTTGGGCACCCTTGTCATTTTATTGATTTAAATACATTTAGCACTAATTATTGGATGAGTGGGTTGCTCCAGTCTGCATCATGGTGCTGTGATGTGTTTGAGTCCTCATACCTATTGTTCATATTTGTCCAGCTCCTTGATGTTCCTTATTGCCATGACTTTTGCTTGTTCTGGTGATCCGTTCAGTTTGATGAATATTTTACAGTTTGAAGTCCATGTGTGCTGGATTTTTCCGTTTCTTTAAGAAGCGTGCTTTCCTGGCGATGTCGGCATTCCGTTTGGTGAGATGTTCATTGATGAATACGTTTGTCCCTTTCAGTTTTCTTCCTTGTTTTAACAGTGCTGTTTTGTGTTTTCTGTTGATGAATCTCATGATGACGGTTCGTTTATCACCGTCATTTCTCCGGGGCAGAGGGTGGCACGCTTCAATGTTATTTAAATCCATTTCTATACCTTTAGATAGGAGGAAATCAGCAACCTGTTTTTCCACAGAGCTGACCTCCTGTTCACTGGGCTCCCCTCCGCTCTCATCTGTTACCGCCCGTGCGTAGGACCGTGGTTTGATGTGAAGACCTGTGATGATGACGTCGTTAATTCTGGTGTACTGCTCCAATTCAGCCACTCTATTTTCCAGCTGCACCAGATGCCGGTCTTTCTCGGCGTTCTGGAGCCGTAATGCCTTCACCTCCTCCACCAGATAGATCCATGATTGATTTCTGTTGCTGCTTCACAACAGAAATCTCCTCTGATAGAAAGTCCAGAGATTTTTTAATATCGTCACCTTCCTCCGCTGTCAGAACCTTCTTAGGCCCCATGGTCGGCTTATGAGCAGCTTGTCGATCGCCGATGTTAACAGCCTGCGTTGTTTGTCACCGGGATGGATCTGCACTGCGCTGGTGCCGCGCGGCCTCGGTGTTTCCGCGCTGATGGATCCACGGTGGCTGCACGAGGCCTCGGGGAAGCGGCACTCGTGACGCGCGGCTTTAATGACGCAGCGTGCGGCCTCAGTGAATTCACCACGTTGGGCGGGCCTCGGATGTTGTTGCTGTCCAGTCGCGGGGCTATGTTGCCGGTTGAGGTGGTATTCCCACTGTCCGGGTTGGCACCGGCGTGGCAGATGGCAACTACAAACACCACCTCTGAAAACTCAGGTACAAACTTTTTGCAGCTCGCTCTGACGACACGCAGCTCTGACTGACTGTGACTGACGCAGCTCCTGTGAGACACATCGAAGTGGACACGGTTCGAAAAATTAAGCTGGTTTTCAGTGAAAATTTTAATGGCTGATGAGAGCTTTTGAGGTGATACTGTCGCTTTAAGGACTTCCCACGGTGCGAGATGTCGCGCAGCGGTCCCAGGCGCTGTCGTCAGCCTGTTTCAAGCTGAAAACCTCCACATTTCAGGCTCTATTGATCCAGGACATCGTGAGAGAACAGAGAAGTTTCAGAAGAAGTCGGTTTCAGCATTTTATCCGGATATTCCACTGTTAAAGGAGATTTTTTTAATGAAAGACGTGCGGACGGGACTGCGCGTCGGGACGCAGCCGGCGCGGCAGCACAGGAAAAACACCTCCGTGTTGATAACCATTTGTAAAATCCAGGCGACTTTTGATGGCTTTCAGTGGAGTGAGTATATGAGAAATTGTTTAATAGGCAGGACATGTTCCAACTTGTCCTTAAGGCTTCCAACAGAGGTGTTTTTCCTGTGGCGGAGCGTCGCGGTGGCTGCGAGCCGACGCGGCAATCCGTCCGCACGTCTTTCATTAAAAAAAATCTCCTTTAACAGTGGAATATCTGGAAAAAATGCTGAAACCGACTTCTTCTGAAACTTCTCTGTTCTCTCACGATGTCCTGGATCAATAGAGCCTGAAATGTGGAGGTTTTCAGCTTGAAACAGGCTGACGACGGCGCCTGGGACCGCTGCGCGACATATCGCACCGTGGGAAGTCCTTAAAGCGACAGTATCACCTCAAAATCTCTCATCAGCCATTAAAATTTTCACTGAAAACCAGCTTAATTTTTCGAACCGTGTCCACTTCGATGTGTCTCACAGGTTTAGAAAAAATTTTGATCAAACAAAGCGCCAGTCTCTCAGCAACTTCTCAGACAAAGGAATTCCGACGAGGGGCTGGACGACTCCTCCCACAAGGAGTGCTCACAGGCGAATGACGTCACCGACAGGCGTGGAAAAACTCACGCATGCGCACGAGGGTTCAAGCATGTCTGACGTAAAAACATATGAATGAAATCCATATAGTTTTTGAAAAAAAATAAAAAGGACCTATACTTTATTGACAGACCTCGTATAATCAGCAGGACACCACTGTTGTGTGCAGTAAATATTGTGTCACAACACCTTATGACTTTGATGCTATTGAAAATAAAAACAATCAAAAATTCTCCAAAATTTTTAAAAAGTACTTTTTCCCAAACTGAGTGCTGTAGTATAATCACCAGGACACGACTGTTGTGTGCAGTGAATTTGGCGACACCACATCTTGTGAGTTTGATGCTATTGAAAATTTAAACAATAAAAAATTCTCCAAAAATTTTTAAAATGTCTTTTTCCCAAAGTGAGTGTTGTTGTATAATCAGCAGGACACCACTGTTGTGTGTGCAGTAAATTTTGTGTCACTCCACCTTATGACTTTGATGCTATTGAAAATTTAAACAATAAAACATTCTCCAAAATTTTTGAAAATTATTTTTTCCAAAAGTGAGTGTTGTAGTATAATCAGCAGGACACCCCTGTTGTGTGCAGTGAATTTTGTGTCACTACACCTTATGACTTTAATGCTATTGAAAATAAAAACAATCAAAAATTCTCCAAAATTTTTTAAAAATTACTTTTTCTCAAATTGAGTGCTGTAGTATAATCAACAGGATACGACTGTTGTGTGCAGTGAATTTGGCGACACCACACCTTATGACTTTGATGCTATTGAAAATTTAAACAATAAAAAAATGCTCCAAAATTTTTGAAAATGACTTTTTGCAAAAGTGAGTGTTGTAGTATAATCAGCAGGACACCACTGTTGTGTGCAGTGAATTTTGTGTCACTACACCTTATGACTTTGATGCTATTGAAAATAAAAACAATCAAAAATTCTCCAAAAATTTTTAAAAATTACTTTTTCTCAAACTGAGTGCTGTAGTATAATCAACAGGACACGACTGTTGTGTGCAGTGAATTTGGCGACACCACATCTTGTGGGTTTGATGCTATTGAAAATTTAAACAATAAAAAATTCTCCAAAAATTTTTAAAATGTCTTTTTCCCAAAGTGAGTGTTGTTGTATAATCAGCAGGACACGGCTGTTGTGTGCAGTGAATTTGGTGACACCACACCTTGTGACTTTGATGCTATTGAAAATTTAAACAATAAAAAATTCTGCAAAGTTTTTCATAATGGCATTTTTCCGAACTGAGCTCTGTAGTATAATCAGCAGGACCCCACTGATGTGTGCAGTGAATTTGGTTATATCACTCCTTATTACAATGATTTATTCAATAATTTTCTGTTTTTTTTTTCCATGTATGCACTTTGTAGACGGTCCCTAAGCTTCCGTTTCTCTGCCAGCTGCCCGTTCAGATCAGTGACATTTTTTTCAGCTCAGAGGACGGTTCATATGGATAAAAATAAGGTTGTAGCTCGTTGTCGACCTTCCTGAGGTTAGAAACTAGTGGTGTTTGTCTTTCTACAACGTTTCTCTTAAGATCTATTGAGCCGTGAACTTTGAATCTGTGAATATCTTTCTAACTTTACCTAAGTTTAATCACTAGACCATCACCTCCCTGAGACTGTGCACAAAGATTTGTGATGCAAGTTTTAAATCTAAAACAAAAAGTGCTCTTGGCATCCTGAGAGTCAGAGTCAACACTTAAGTAGCATGTGTGAACATACCTTTGTTGTCTCCAGAATGACCATGTGAGAGTAGACGTGTAGCCTCGATCAGTTCTCGATACTGAAGCCTCTGATGAGCTTGTGCAAGAGAGGCAGTCAAGCCAGTCAAACGTGTCAGTACAATACAGTCAGGAGACCTGTCATCTGACACCTGTCGGAGGCTTTTTTTTTGTATATAACATACAAGTATACATATCAAAAACAGAACCACACACACACACACAAAAAAACAGAAAAAAAAACCCCCCTAGAACTAAACTATAAACACTGAGCAATCTGAGTCATAAGTTATTAAATTGGGGGAAACAAACATGCAATTTAACAAAAACACATACAAACTTATTCAGTAGGGCATCCCCGGCTCATTTGACCCCTGCATATCGTGGGATTTGACCACTTACAACTCCTGTTGCGCAATATATACACATCATTAGTTCACACGGATAAATGGTGTACTGTTTTATCGGCTGCAATCACCAAAGCAGTCGCGAAAAGTATTTTTGTTTTCGGTTCCCAGTGGAGAAGAAAAGACGAGGCAAATGGGAGACATCGTGTCGGTAAGTGTTAGCCTACACCGCTAACCAGAGTAACTCCGTTTTCTTGCCTGCAAAACTGGCTCGACACATTTGTGCTCCGGGTCATAAACAACCCCCAACACGTCCACTTTCCCACCGTATCGTCACTTTTTCTATGCATTTTCACTTTCTTTGTGTGTAATTTGTTCAAAAAAACCATTGAAAATACTGTGGTTTTCCCCACAGAAGTAGAGAAATTATATCATATGCATCATATTTTACCCCTTTAGCACCCACCCTCAAATGAGACTGCAGTGTCCAGTTAGAAGACCCTAAGGTTCTCCACTTCAACAAGCCTGTGCTCCTCTGCAAAGTATCACTTAGATCGCTGGGCACGTATTCCAGTAGAGGGTGCCATAAGTCCAAATAGTTATCATCATTACCGCTTAACTTTGCACTTAGCATTTCCATTGGTAACACAGTGGTTCCTCGTTTATCGCGGGAGTTATGTTCTAAAAATAACCCGCGATAAGTGAAATCCTCGAAGTAGTCAGCACTATTTTTTGCAATTATTATAGATGTTTTAAGGCTGTAAAACCCCCTCACTACACACTTTATACACTTTTCTCAAACAGGCATTAACATTTTCTCACTTTTCTCTCCTGTGTAAACACTCTCTTTTTTTTCTGGGTGAGAAGATTAGAAACAGACACACGCAGAACTCTCCCTTCGCTCACTGCCTCCGGAGGTACGGATGTGGGACCCGCAAAGAATCCAAGTCCTCTCTCGGTGGCCACGGAGCTCTGCGGCTGCGGTCAACATCCACATCAAAACAGCGAGCGTAGTCTCTGGACCTGTTGCCAGATTTGGCGCAGCTCCGCACAGCAGACAGGAGGGTGGTGTGAGTGGCCCGCTGCTGTGTTTACCGAGCCCACAGACTCAGTAAGCGCATCGGAGGCAGTGAGAGCAATCGTGGTGATGCTGACCTGTGCCGCCACCGGCCTGCCTGATAAGGACGCAGAACACAATGCGCTGTTAAAAAAAAAAAAAACATGCAAAATTGCACAAAAAAAAAAAAAAATCGGCGAAACTCCAAGGCCACGAAAGGTGAACCGCGTTATAGCGAGGGACCACTGTACTCTGAAAATTGTTATACCATTGAGTTACTGTTGGTGGCTTATGCTTAATCCAGTTAACCAAAATACATTTTCGCGCCAAGAATAAAAGTTTTCTTAATAATTTTGACTTATTTTTGTCCATCAATTTATTGCAAGATGGCAGCCCTAATTACAGATTCTCAACTTCAGTATAGCACTGATTTCCTTAGTTACACAAGACAAATATTTAGATATATTTGGACAACTCCATAAACAATGCAAATATGTCCCATTAGTTACTTTGCATTTAAGTCAGAAAGGCGACGTATGTGGGTCTGTTTTGTTAAAAACAAAACAAAAAATGGTGTCCTATGCTGTCTGTGCAGTATTTTATACTGAGTTTCTTTGTGTTTATTACTAAGAAATAATAAATGTGTGGATTGAATACAGTCTTTTCCATCATAATGACGTTGAAGATCTAACTCCCGTTGTTCAATCACTTTACCAATATTATGTCCATTATAATCTACACAAGACTGATTGATGATAGATTTCTTAACAACAGTGTTGCCACAGTTAATATGAAAAAGTAATCCAATTACTGGTTACTGATTACTCCTTAAAAAAGTAACTTAGTTACTTTACTGATTACTCAATTTTAAAAGTAACTAAGTTAGATTACTAGTTACTTTATTAGTTATTTTCAGCAGCTGCCGACAACACCCCCACCAACTCAACATGATAATGATAACCTTATTCACCTGTTTTGAAAATGATAACATATTTCACCTGTTTTGAAAATGATAACCTATTTAGCCAATACTCACTTTACAGCCACCCTTTCTTTCTTGACTTCAATAAACATGAATACTTGTGTTATAAAATAAAATAAAGACATCTTTCTTGACCTTATATTTATTGTGGACAGGACTGTAACAGTAAAACTTGCAATTTCTAACCTACATCTATAAATACAAAAGGCAGTCTATGTATGTAATTCATGTATGTATGTGGCACGGTTTGTGTTTGGGGTGAACTCTGCAATGTGTGGCCTGAGACAGGTCACGTTTGATACGCGGGACCTTCACAGCAATCATGCCCGTATATAGAGGGGGTTCAGGGGGTTCAACCGAACACCCCCCCCCCCCCCCCCCCCCGAGAATTCTGCTGATTTTTTTCTGGTCTGGATATTAACATTATGTATTTTCTTTTCAATGATAATAAGCAACAAGCACTAACTGTTACACAGCTATTATCACACACCCTCACGTTTCAATTTCCTCTGCCAGAGTAATCCCTTAAGTGATGAAAGGGGAAACTGCTAGATAAACTTTTTCCATGGGGGTTGAGAATTTTTGCTCCCTGGTCCCTATCCTCCTCTGATATCAAACAGATTAGTAGGCTTGTAAATACCCATGTAGACACACAATTACACTTGTCTGGTTTATAAAAACATGTTTGTATGTATAAGCTGAGAAATAAAGGGAGCTTCTCCTTCCTGTTGTAAATACTGTAAAGGTGCAAATATTCACGTGGGATTTACTATGCAAATTTCGCGAGTTAAACAAGGTCGCCAAATTAAATACCGCTATTTTAATACATAACGTACATATTCATAATGTAAACGTGAATATTAATACCGCTAAATACGAGGTCTGCTAGAAAACTATCCGACCTTTTTATTTTTTGCAAAAACTACATGGATTTGAATCATGTGCGCTTGCATCAGCCAAGCTTGAACCTTCGTGCGCATGCGTGAGTTTTTTCACGCCTGTCGGTTGCGTCATTCGTAACCGACAGGCAGGTATAAAGTTTGCATTAATGTTATCTTGGTTCTTCCTGGGTGGTTCTTATGGCAACTGATCCAATCCCAAGCAAGGACTATTTGTATATAAAAATGTATTTCCTAAAATGATACATTTTGGGTTTCAAATGAAATTTATGTAGCTTTTTACCCCTCGAAATCCTCAAAAAGCTTCTGCTTTGGGGGGCTTCGCCCCCGAGCCCCCCACAAGGGCATTGCCCCTCGACCCCACCTGGGGCCCTGCGGCCCACTGGACCCCCAACTCAAGGATTTGAACCCCCCCTTTCACATTCCTATATATGGCCCTGGCAATAGGTATGTTTTAAGAAATAATCACGTGAGCGGCTGTATTTTTCAGTTCATCTTTAGAAGATCGGCAAAACATCACAGATCTACTTGACCCTCGCAGCCATAGGGCATCCGGGTACTTCCAGGCGGGTGATAACTGCATTAGCATGAGCCAGGGAACTAGTGTATGGAGTGTATGGCCTTCACAGCCAACCAAAAATCAACTGAAGTTGAGATGTCAATTTTGAAAAGAAAAGAAAAAAAATAAAATAAATCCTTCATCGTTCATGGCAGAATGAATGGCACCATTTCATTGAAATATTGGCCTTTCATCCGCTTATAAAATATCTTTGTTTGACATGCAATCTGCAGCTGTTCAGTGGACATTCCCTACCCTACTCAGTTTTTCTAAAAACGATCAAAATACTTAATGGCAGCATGAATTACAGTGAGGAAAGTAAGTATTTGAACACCCTGTGATTTTGCAAGTTCTCCCACTTAGAAATCATGGAGGGGTCTGAAATTTTCATCTTAGGTGCATGTCCACTGTGAGAGACATAATCTAAAAGAAAAAAAAAAATCCGGAAATCACAATGTATGATTTTTTTAATAATTTATTTGTATGTTACTGCTGCAAATAAGTATTTGAACACCTACCAATGTGCAAGAATTCTGGCTCTCACAGACCTGTTAATTTTTCTTTAAGAAGCCTTCTTATTCTGCACTCTTTTTCTGTATTAATTGCACCTGTTTGAACTTGTTACCTGTATAAAAGACACCTGTTCACACACTCAATCAATCACACTCCAACCTGTCCACCATAGCCAAGACCAAAGAGCTGTCTAAGGACACCAGGGACAAAACTGTAGACCTGCACAAGGCTGGGATGGACTACAGGACAACAGGCAAGCAGCTTGGTAGAAGACAACAACTGTTATGGTTATTTATTAGAAAGTGGAAGAAACACAAGATGACTGTCAATCTCCCTCAGTCTGGGATTCCATGCAAGATCTCACTTTGTGGGGTAAGGATGATTATGAAAAAGCTCAGAACTACACAGGAGGACCTGGTCAATGACCTGAAGAGAGCTGGGACCACAGTCACAAAGATTACATTAGTAACACATGATGCTGTCATGGTTTAAAATCCTGCAGGGCAGCAAGGTCCCCCTGCTCAAGCCAGCACATGTCCAGGCCCGTTTTAAGTTCACCAGTGACCATTTGGATGATCCAGAGGAGGCATGGGAGAAGGTCATGTGATCAGATGAGACCAGAATAGAGCTTTTTGGAATCAACTCCACTTACCATGTTTAGAGGATGAGAACAACCCCAAGAAAACCATCCCAACTGTGAAGCATGGGAGTGGAAACATCATACTCTGGGGGTGCTCTTCTGCAAAGGGGACAGGACGACTGCACCGTATTGAAGGGAGGATGGATGGGGTCATGTATTGCAAGATTTTGGCAAACAATCTCCTTCCCTCAGTAAGAGCATTGAAGATGGGTCATGGCTGGGTCTTCCAGCATGACTATGACCCCAAACACAATTTCTCTTATACTCGCTTGACTGGTAAGCCACTGAAAGCCGAGATAGGCATGTCCCAACTTGTCCTCTGACACTCCAAAACGGAGGCGTTCTTTGTCTCGCTCCATCAGCGGCTCCATCATGACGCGCGAAGCCTCCGCGCGGCTTTCCATGACAAAATCTCTTGTTAAAAGTGAAATCTGCCGGAAAATGGCTGATGTCCAGCTCTTGTGATAACCAGAGAAATTGCACACGATGGTCCCGGATCCATACAGCCATCCATTTAGAAATGAAATGGTCATTTCAGCCTGTCGATCGCGGCCGTGCGCCATTGTGGGCCGTCTTTAAAGCGGTAGAAACACTCCTTAATCTCTGTGAAGCCCATAAAATTTTCACAGAAAGCCATGTGAATTTTCCGAATGGTTTCCAGCTGCCTGTCTCTAACAGTTTCTGAAAAAATTCTGATGGAAAAAAAGCCCAAATCATTCCGCCATTTCCTTGCAATGAAAAAACGACGAGAGGGGTGGACCAGTGCTCACTCAAAGCCTGCCCACAGGCGAATGACGCATCCGACAGGCATGAAAAAACTTACACATGCGCACGAAGGTTCAAGCTTGGCTGACGTAAAAACATATGAATCAAATCCATATATTTTTTGCATAAAATAAAAAGGTCGGATACTTTTCTCACAGACCTCGTATTTTCTAAAAAGGTCTCATTAACAGGAATATAGATGTTATTTTAGAAATAGCCTCACCTCAGGGGTTTTGGAAAAAAACAAGAAAAAAGAAAATCAGAAGGTTATCCACTTCAAACGGGGCCTGCATATTCAAGATTTTGTGAATAGCTCTGATTTTCAGACAAAACCTCAAGACCCGTGCAGAGCGTGAGGCTAACTTTAATAACTTTCATTTGTAATGGAAGCAAAAATCAAAAATCTGAGACACCAAACTTGGCATGGTGACTGGGGACACCAAGGGGGAGGTCACTGGGGCCCTTAGGTTAAAAGCGTATGCAAACACACACACACACACACACACACACACACACACACACACACACACACACACACACACACACACACACACACACACACACACACACACACACACACACACATTCTTATATATTAGATTACGACCTGCTCCACTGTGCACAGCCATACGAATTAAGCAATCAACACCAAACTACAGCTGCATGCAAAAGTTTGGGCACCCCTGATAATTTTCATGAATTTCCTTTTTAAATCATTGGTTGTATGGATCAGAAATTTCAGTTAAATACATCATATAGCAGACGAACACACTGATATTTGAGAAGTGAAATGAATTTTCTAGTATTTAGAGAAATTGGGCAGGTGCATATATTTGGGCACCCTTGTCATTTTATTGATTTAAATACATTTAGCACTAATTATTGGAATACAACTCCCACCTCCGGGAGAGCTTCTCCCACATCCCGGGGGAGGTTGGAGACATGGAGTCCGAGTGGAACATGTTCTCCACCTCCACTGTTGATGCGGCCGCTCGTAGCTGTGGTCGCAAGGTCTCTGGTGCCTGTCGCAGCGGTAATCCCCGAACCCGGTTGTGGATGCCAGAAGTAAGGGATGCCTTCAAGCTGAAGGAGTCCTACTTGTCTTTGTTGGTAAGTGGGACCCCGGAGGTAGCTGACAGGTACGGGCAGGCCAAGCATGCTGCAGCCCGTGCAGTCACAGAGGCAAAAACTCATGTCTGGGAGGAGTTCGGGGAGGCAATGGAAGAGGACTATCGGTCAGCCTCGAAGAAATTCTGGCAAACCGTCCGACGCCTTAGGAGGTGGAAGCAGCTCTCCACCAGCACTGTGTACGGTATGGGTGGGGAGCTGTTGACCCTGACTGGGGATGTTGTCAGGCGGTGGAAGGAATACATAGAGGCTCTCCTTAATCCCATCTTCAAGTCTTCCAAAGAGGAAGCAGAGACTGGGGACTCAGAGGCGGACTCATCCATCACCCAGGCCGAAGTCACCAAGGTAATCAGAAAGCTTCTCGGTGGCAAGGCACCTGAGGTGGATGAAATCTGTCCTGAGTACCTTAACTCTCTGGATGTTGTGGGACTGTCTTGGTTGACACGCCTCTGCAACATCGCGTGGCGGTCAGGGACAGTGCCTCTGGATTGGCAGACAGGGGTGGTGGTCCCTCTGTTTAGGAAGGGAGACCAGAGGGTGTGTTCCAACTATAGGGGATCACACTCTTCAGCCTCCCCAGTAAGGTCTCTTCCAGAGTACTGGAGAGGAGAATTCGACCAATAGTCGAACCTTGGATTCAGGAGGAGCAGTGTGGTTTTTGTCCTGGTCGCAGCACACTGGACCAGCTCTACACCCTCCATCGGGTGCTCGAGGGTTCATGGGAGTTCGCCCAACCAGTCCACATGTGCTTTGTGGATCTGGAGAAGGCGTTCGACCGTGTCCCTCGGGGCACCCTGTGGGGGGTGCTCCGGGAGTACGAGGTCCGGGGTCCTTTGCTAAGGGCTATATGGTCCCTAAACAGCAGTCAATCCTGTTTTCAGTGCACACTGGCGTCCGCCAGGGCTGCCCTTTGTCACCGGTTCTGTTCATTACCTTTATGGACAGAATTTCTAGGCACAGCCACGGTGTAGAGGGGGTCCGGTTTGGGAACCACAGAATCTCATCTCTGCTGTTTGCGGATGATGTGGTTCTTTTGGCTTCATCAAATCAGGACCTTCAGCGTGCACTGGGGCAGTTTGCAGCCGAGTGTGAAGCGTCCGGGATGAAATTCAGCACTTCCAAATCTGAGGCCATGGTTCTCGACCAGAAAAAGGTGCTTTGCCCTCTTCAGGTCGGCGGAGTGTCCTTGCCTCAAGCGGAGGAGTTTAAGTATTTCAGGGTCTTGTTCACGAGCGAGGGATGGATGGAGCGTGAGATCGATAGACAGATCGGTGCAGTGTCTGCAGTGATGCGGTCGCTGTATCGGACTGTCGTGGTGAAGAGAGAGCGGAGCAGGGGGTCAAAGCTCTCGATTTACCGTTTGATCTACGTTCCGACCCCCACGTATGGTCATGAGATTTGACTCATGACCGAAAGAATGAGATCGTGAGTACAAGTGGCCGAGATGAGTTTCCTCTGCAGGGTGGCTGGGTGCTCCCTTACAGATACGGTGAGGAGCTCGGTCACTCAGGAGGAGCTTAGAGTCGAGCTGCTGCTCCTCCACGTCGAAAGGAGCCAGGTGAGGTGGCTCGGGCATCTTTTCCGGAAGCCCCCTGGACGCCTCGCTGGAAAAGTGCTCCAAGCATGTCCTCTTAGGAGGAGACCTCGGGGAAGACCCAGGACAAGCTGAAGGGACTACGTCTCTCGGCTGGCTTGAGAACGCCTTGGGGTTCCCCCAGAGGAGCTGGGCGAGGTGTGTGTGGATCGGGAGGTCTGGGCGGCTTTGCTTGAGCTGCTGCCCCCGCGACCCAACTCCGGATAAAGCGGAAGAAAATGGAATGGTATTGGAACATGAAATTGGTTTGGTAAGCTCATTGAATCCAATCATGAGAAAAGGTATTTAAGGTGGCCATTTGCAAATGTTTCCCCTGTTTGCATCTCTTCTAATGAGTGGAAACATGAGAGCCTCTCAAATGACCTGAAAACAAAGATTGTTCAACATCGTGGTTTAGGGAAAGGATGCAAAAAATGTCTCCATAAAAATGGAGACAAACATAATTTTTCGAATTACAGGCCAGTGTCATTGCTTCCACAGTTTTCTAAAATTATGGAAAAAGTTTTTGTGACAAGGTTGGACAAATTCATTGAGAAACATCATATTTTAAATAATGCTCAGTATGGATTCAGAACAAAACATTCGACAGCTATGGCAATTATGGAATTAACAGAGAAAATATCAGCAACAACAGATAATAAGGATTATTTTGTAAGTATTTTTATCGACCTGAAAAAAGCTTTTGATGTTATCGACCACTCAAGATTGTTTCACAAGTTACAACAATATGGAATTAGAGGTATTGCACATCAGTGGGTAAAAAGCTACTTAGAAAATAGAAAACAGTTTGTTCAGATAAATAATACTAAATCAGAATTGTGTAACATTATTTATGGAGTACCACAAGGGTCCGTACGTGAACCCAAACTGTTTATTTTGTATATCAATGACTTTGTGAATGTATCTAAAGTACTTGGCAGCATATTATTTGCTGATGATACATTATTTTACTCTGGATCAGATATACAGGAAGTAGTACAAGTGATAAATACAGAGTTGGAAAAAGTTAAACATTGGTTTGATATAAACAGATTGTCACTAAATCTTAATAAGACAAATTTCATATTGTTTAATGACAGAGTGGAAAAAAAAATTATGTGTCATTAAAAATAGATGGAATGGACATACAAAGGGTAAAAGAAATGAAATTTCTAGGAGTCATGATTGCTGAAGATCTTACATGGAAGTCACAAATAAATTACACAAAAGGAAAAATAGCAAAAGCCATTGCTGTTTTGCATAAAGTAAAATTTTTGTTAAATAGTTATGGTTTATTAACATTGTACAATTCATTGATTGTCCCATATTTAACTTATTGTGTAGAAATCTGGGGATCAACATGTAAAACTTATACACAACCATTATTTATTCTGCAGAAAAGAGCTTTAAAAATGATTAGCAATAGTCCTTTTAGAGATCCATCTAATCCATTATTCATTAAGTATAGGGTACTTAAATTTCAGGATTTAGTTGATTTGAAAATATTACAAACAATGCACCAGGCTAATAAAAATACCTTACCAATAAACATTTAAAATATGTTTGAAAAAAGAGTAAGTAGTTATAATTTGAAAGGAATAGAAGTCTTTAAAAACCAAGATTCAGAACCAAAGTAAAGGAACGGAGTATTGCAGTGAATGGTGTAAAATTATGGAACAACCTCAACAAAGAAATCAAAGAATCAAAGTCACTTAAATTATTTAAAAAACGTATTAAACTAGATGTATTAAGTAAGTATGAAACTATGAAATAAGTCAGTGGGTTGTGACAAAGTCTAAAATGTAACCTGTTAAAAATGTAATCTTTTAAATAATGGCTAAAATTATGAAATAAGTCAGTGGTATGTGACAAAGTCAAAAAATATAATCTGTTAAATAATGCTGAATTATTTAAAATTGAAAGATTGTATTGTAAAAAGGGGCAGAAAATATAAGACTTGTTCTTCCCTCTGCTCCTTTTCATTCAATGTCTTGTAATATATTCATTTCTGCTTTTCTGTTTTTCTTTTAAATGAATGAAATAAATATTGAAAAAAAAGCTATATCAGAGATTTCTGCTGTCAGTTTCCACTGTGAGGAACATAGTGAGGAAATGGAAGACCGCAGGCACAGTACTAGTTAATTGCTGATGTGGCAGGCCAAGAAAAACCTCAGATAAGCTGAAGCGAAGGATGGTGAGAACAGTCATAGTCAACCCACAGAACTGCTCCAAAGACCTACAACATGATCTTGCTGCAGATAGTGTCTCTGTGCATTGTTCAACTACACAGTGCACTTTGCACAAAGAGATGCTGTAATGCAGAGGAAGCCTTTTCTGCATACACGCCACAAACAGAGTTGCTTGAGGTATGATAAAGCACATTTGTACAAGTCAGCTTCATTTTGGAATCAGGTGCTGTGGACTGATGAAACTAAAATTGAGTTATTTGGACATAACAAGGGGTGGTATGCATGGTTGAAAAAGAACACAGTATTCCAAGAAAAATGCTTGCTACCTACAGTAAAATTTGGAGGTGGTTCCATCATGCTGTGGGGCTGTGTGGCCAGTGTAGGTACTGGGAATCTTGTTAAAGTTGAGGGTCACATGGATCCAGTCAATATAAGCAGATTCTTGAGAACAATGTTCATGAATCAGTGACAAAGTTGAAGTTGCACCGGGGCTTTATCTTTCAACAAGAGAAGGACCCTAAACACTGCTCAAAATCTACTAAGGCATTCATGCAGAGGAACAAGTACAATGTTCTGGAATGGCCATCTCAGTCTCCAGACCTGAATATTATTGGCAATCTGTGGTGTGATTTTAAGCGGGCTGTCCATGCTCGGAAACCAACAAACCTGACTGAACTGGAGTTGTTTTGTAAAAAAGAATGGTCCAAAATACCTTCAACCAGAATCCAGACTCTCATTGGAAGCTAAAGGAACTGTTTAGAGGCTGTTATTTTTGCGAAAGGAGGATCTACTAAATATTGATGTATTTTTTTTTTCTGTTGGGGTACCCAAATTTATGTATCTGCCTAATTTTGTTTAAAGAATTATTGCACACTTTCTGTAAATCCTATAAACTTTATTTAACTTCTCAAATATCACTGTGTTTGTCTGCTATATGATATATTTAACTTAAATTGTTGATCCAAACAACCAATGATTTATACAGGAAAATCATGGAAATCATCAAGGGTAATATCATGAGTCACTTTTGTGTGGATTAAAGTCACTAACTGGGACTCGTCTTGTTGCTGTTCCGTTGTCACAGCTTCAAACGCTGCGTGGCTCTCTGCTGAGACAGAGTCCGCTCGGAATTAATAACTTCAAAACAAATTGCCGCTTTAAATAAAATGACACCTCTTACAAATGTTGCAATGCAGACAATAAACTACAATCGACTAAAACGTTTTTTCCTCCCAAAATGAGACGTCCTGCATTCTTTATAAACCTGACCTGCAGCACAGCTGCAAGAGCTCAGCTCATAGGTATGGAAAGACATTCATGCCAATAATGTCTGAAAGGAAATGCTTTTGACAAAAACTAACAATTTCATATTTATTTACTTTAAGACTCAATAAAATGTTGTTCAATTTCAATTTAATCAGCTTATAAAGAGCCAAATTACAACAAAAGCCATCTCAAGGTGCCTCACACAGAACAGTTCAACATAAAAAATTAAAATAAATAAATAAAAATAAAAAATTCAAATACCTAATTAAAAACAGAAGCAAAAGAATAAAACATAACAAAATTAAAACTACTCATAAGAAAGAGAATAAAAATAGGTTTTAAGTCTTGACTTAAAAATGTCCATGGACTCCAACTGCCTCACTGAGGGCCATGTACTGGCTAACCCAGAATGAGATTGCCCACTCAACAAACTTCTCCAGCCTTCTGGACATGATGAAGGGACTTGGGCTGTCATACCTGGCTTTTCCCCTTTGGGTACCCCTAGAATGGCCAATTTTTATCTTCAATTTTCAAAAGCTTCCCCCCTTCTGCACCATCCACCCCGCCCTCCCCCCAGTCACTTCGCTCCCTTGAAATTACCACTACGCTAAAATTTTATCCTAGCTAGAACCCTGTACACCTTAACAAAAGTGACATGAAATATACAGTGACATGCCTAAAATTCTTCTCCATTACCTGTGTGTAGAACGGGTAACTCAGCTACTTGTTTATGAACAGGCATGCACATAACTGGTACTCATGGTGCTTGTGCATGCTAAAAATAAATGATGCGCAACAGAAAACACAAAGGAAGCACTTCATAGGTGGAAAGCAATGATAGATTGTAGGAAAAGTGTTTCCCTCTGTGTGCTGTCTGCTGCGCATCAATGCTTTTTAGCACACATGAGCATCATGAGTACCAGTTATGTGCTCCCGTTTATATGTAAATGTAACTATTAAATTCTTTCTAACACTTTTCTAACATTTCAATTCTCTCTAAACATTTTAGTTGTTGAAATTATTATTATAAGTAGTATTAGTAGTCACCTGTGGCCTTTCTGTGTGGAGTTTGCATGTTCTTCCCGTGTTGGCATGGGTTCTCTCCGGGTGCTCCAGCTACCTCCCACGTCCAAAGACATGAAGGTTAGGTGGATTGTAAACTTTACAATTGTCTGTAGGTGTGTATGCGGGTGTGAATGTGTTTGTTTGTCTATGTGTGGCCCTGCGACAGACTAGTGTCCTGTCCAGGGTGTACCCTGCCTCACGCACCATGATTGTTGCAATAGGCTCCAGCCCCCCGTGACCCTTAATTGGACCAAGCAGTTGAAGATGAGTGTGTGTGTGTGTGTGTGTGTGTGTGTGTGTGTGTGTGTGTGTGTGTGTGTGTGTGTGTGTGTGTGTGTGTGTGTGTGTGGTATTAGTAGTAGTAGTAAAAAAAAAAAAAAAAGGCTTCAAAAGTGAAACTTTAATCTAGGGCTGTTGTGAGGGGCCACATCCCTGCCCTGCCCGTGCCTCCTTTCCATTTGAATTCGTCCCTGCTTTGGCGTTTGAGCAGGAAGAATGGATAACGTATATTTATGCAGAAAACACAATCAGATTGACAGGTAAGAAAGTTTTATCAGTTTTTTTTATGTCATGTCATCCTCAGAAAGAGAGTTTAGGTGCATTTGGGTGTAAAAAAAAAGTGTTACTTGTTAACGCATAGTGGATCAGCTGTTTTTAGGGAGGACACACAGAGTGGCTCAGAGTTGTAAATAAAGTGTAAAAATGCCTTTGTAAAGCTCAGTGCAGGTGTGCTGTTGTCACCACACTTTGAGAGATGATGACTGTTTTTTCAGCTCAGAGTTGCTGCAGAAAAACGCGGATTTCAGTTTGCCGAAAGTAGACAAAGTGGCCAATTCAGTCGAACCCCGACCCCCTGCCCATGGGCTAAGTTCAATGGTGTGATCAACCTGCAATGCAAAAATAATAGTAACACACAGTGACTTAGATAGTAAGTCCCTTTGGCTGCTCCCTTGTTTGCACTCAGGATCGCCACAGCAAATCCAAGGTGGACCTGCATGTTGAATTGGCACAAGTTTTACGCCGGATGCCCTTCCTGACACAACTCCACATTACATGGAGAAATGTGGCAGGGGTGGGATTTGAACCCGGAACCTTCTGAACTGAAACCAAGCACATTAACCACTTGGCCACCACCCCTGCACACAGTGACATAGATAAATAACTTTAATCTGATTACCGGTGAAGAGCCATGAAAACCAGTCCCCATCAGGAGTCAGGTCTCACACAGGACGGTCAAGTTATGTACTGCTTTAATACCTCCATCAACGTCATTTGTGGGCATGAAAATGCAGCACATTTCTCCAACAATAGCACATACACAACCAGAGGCCACAGTAAGTTGATCCAAAACAAGTCGATCCTGCATTTCCATCCAGTTCCTGTTGCATACCATTTAGGGCTTCAACATTGGTATTAACAAAATAACTGAACCTGTAGTTCAGTGTTTCCACCCTTAGCATTACTTTCGCTATTCCCAGAAAAGGAAACAGTGACAGTACTTCTCTGTCCATTGTCCACAGTTTAGCCTCTTGTGGCACATCTGAGCCCCAAATGGAATTGTGTGGAGACAAATCTCTCCTTTGACAGTCATTACCAGAGAGATGAGCTGCAACTATGTAAGAGTGCTGAGGAATAGTAAGTTGTGCACATCTGCCAATCCAACCTACAGGGAGAGTCAAATAAGCCGTATGTCCACACAACCAGTACAGATTCATCTGTGGCATGGTCCCCATAAGGTCAGGGGCTGAAAAATAAACACATTGACCTTTCTGTGACGCTTGAGTCAGATCAAAACTACCATTTCTGTGCTGGGTACATGGACTATAAATATTCTTGCAGCAGAAGACGGGGACTTACCCCATCTCTGTACCTGAACCTATTACAAGAAGCTTAAGCCCCCGTCACACATAGCAAGAATGTGGAGGAGCCATTCCGACACGGCAAATATTTTCATAATCCAATGCAGTCAGCAGAAAAAGAGGTGTGGCCAGCCATGGCCCATATGCATTCGGACTGCCTTGTGCACACATGCAGATTGCAACCCAAACATATTTCAGACAACAGTCAGATGACACAGACTGCTGTCAGATGGCACCAACATTGAAATTGTTCGCGTGTACGTGTGTAGAACAGGTGAGTCGAGTGATGAGTGTGTGTCCACTCACAATGGCTGAAGGAGTGTGTGCAGCAAATCCAACAACGTTAAGACCCTTGGAGTCCCTGTACAAAAGGGCTCTCAAAATCCTCGATCAAAAAAGCATGCAATTGTTATGGATTGGGTGCGGGATTGAAGCCAGACCCAGAGTTTGAACCGGACCCAAATGCAAGAAGCACAGAAGGAGGGAATGAATAACTGATATTTAATTACACACAATTAAACAGAACAAATTATAAGTAAAGTGGTCTGTAGAGCGGAGGACACAGCCCGCTCCAGGCGGTAGAACAGCTGGAAGCCACAGCGAGAACTGGACCAGGAGGGGAGCCGGCACCAGGTGGCCGTAACAGAGCTGAGTTTCTGAGGAGGAGAGGCTGAGGTGAGTACAAACAATTTATAATGCAGACCGTTATTTTAAAAGTGTTCACAGTCAGATTTACACAGCAAACACTTCCAGGCTGAGTTTAGGATCAAACACTTCACCGACAGGTGCAGAGCAGAGAAAGCTCCAGATGCAAGCTGCAGGTAGAAGCTGATCAAACAAATTGGCATAGCAGCTCAAACAGGGAGGCGCGAGGGAACGCCAAAAGTTGTAGGCTCTATAATGAGAGATAGGATTACCTCAGGACGTGTGCTGTCTGACAGCTGAACAGTAGTCATCCTCAGCAAATCCTCCTCTTCACCAGAAACATGATCATCAAACACGAGTCGGCTTCAGCATCAATGTAACATCATCAAACTTCAAGTCTCTGGCAATCAACAACTGCATCACCAGGCTTTAAATGCAGCAGCTCCTGATCAGGTGGAAACGAGCTGCAGCTGAGGTCTCCAGATGCTCAGCTCTGCTTGCGTGCCTCCTGGTGGGAAATAAAGAAAACAACAGCCAGACAAACAGCCCAGGCCATGACAGTACCCCCCCTCACGGGGAGCCTCCTGGCGACCATACAGACCCGAAACAGGAAACGGCACATCCCTCCAGGGTCCATGGCAGAGACAAGGGCGGAGCCAGGGACGGAGCCATGTGGCCCGACGGTCCATGGCGGAGAACATGCGGTGCGACCATCCAGGGTCCATGGCAGAGCCAGGGACGGAGCCATGTGGCCCGACGGTCCATGGCGGAGAACATGCGATGTGACCATCCAGGGTCCATGGCGGAGCCAAGGGCGAAGCCATGCGGTCCAACGGGAAAGGCCAGCGACAATAAGACATGGCTGTAGAGCGTTTGCTGAGAGAAAAAAAAAAATGCAGTCCAAACACCCAAAAGAGTCCCGTAAACCAGTTCAAAAATAAATCAACAAAAAGTAATCCAATGCCCCCGGACAACATGCATGGTCCAACACCCCCCCAGAGGACATTCACAATCAAACCCTGGGAGTAATAACCACAGCCGAGGAACAATTGAGGTCCAAAGTCACTTGCGGGAGCATCCAACGCCTCCCAGAGGACATCACAATCAAACTCCCGGAGACAGCCCCACGACTAAGTCAGACCAAGCCCTGGCCACCCACGGCTAGAAGGACCAAACAGTCTTTTTCCCCCCAGAGGACATTTACAATCAAACCCTGGGGGTGAAAACTGGGAGAAAACAAAAAAATGAAAAAAAAAAATGACCCATAGCCCCCCAGAGGACATTCACAATCAAACCCTGGGGGGAAAACAAAAAAACGACCCATTGCCCCCCAGAGGACATTTACAATCAAACCTTGGGGGGGGGGACTGGGAGTAAACAAAAAATGGTCCAACACCCCCCAGAGGACATTTACAATCAAACCCTGTGGGTGAAAACTGGGAGAAAACAAAAACAAACAAACAAACAAACAAAAAAAAGACCCATTGCCTCCCAGAGGACATTCACAATCAAACCCTGGGGGGGGAAACAAGAGGACATTTACAATCAAACCCTGGGGGGAAAACTGGGAGAAAACAAAAAATGGTCCAACACCCCCCAGAGGACATTTACAATCAAACCCTGGAAGGTGAGACCAAAAAAAAAAAAAAATTCTTACAGGAAATAATCATGAGTTCACCTGAGTCCAAAGAGCTGCGCTTCCGCCAGCCTGTATGTCCACTCAAACAGACCACCAAACATGCTACAAAACTACACAAAAGGAACAACAAAGAATTCAACCCCTAAACCACAAAACAACCCACACTAAAAAAACATAACAGACCAATGAAAAACTAAGTGATAATTGGTCTACATCATCAAGTTCAGAAAAGGAATTTTTTTTTTTTTTTTTGGAACGTTGACGATAATTTGGCCCTGCTGAGCTGCTTAGGCTCGTCAGCAGGGGGAGCCAGAGTGCCGGATGGGGGAATCCCTGTGGAGCCCGGGAGAAAACCAATGTACACTGCATCAAAAATGATGAGCAGGTTTCTATGCTACCAGCATATGGCTCTAAGCAACTAATTAAAGGTTCAGGAGCTGGAACTACGGATGTGGAATCTACCTGCACGGGAGGAGGTGGGGCCGCAGCTGGAACTGCAGGGAGCGGGACGACCCGAGCTGCGAGCTCCGCCATGCGAGCGCTGGCATGTTCAACCTGGGCAGAGAGCGTTTGCAATTGATCCCAGAATCCAACACCTGTTGCATTTTTCCCTGAAACCGAACCGACTCTGCTTCCGCTGGGTCCATTTTATGGCCAGAGACTTCTGTTACGGATTGGGTGCGGGACTGAAGCCAGACCCAGAGTTTGAACCAGACCCAAACGCAAGAAGCAGAGAAGGAGGGAATGAATAACTGATATTTAATTACACACAATTAAACAGAACAAATTATAAGCGGTCTGTAGCGCGGAGGACACGGCCCGCTCCAGGCGGTAGAACAGCTGGAAGCCACAGCGAGAACTGGACCAGGAGGGGAGCCGGCACCAGGTGGCCACAACGGAGCTGAGTTTCTGAGGAGGAGGAAAGGCTGAGGTGAGTACAAACAATTTATAACGCAGACCGTTATTTTAAAAGTGTTCACAGTCAGATTTACACAGCAAACACTTCCAGGCTGAGTTTAGGATCAAACACTTCACCGACAGGTGCAGAGCAGAGAAAGCTCCAGATGCAAGCTGCAGGTAGAAGCTGATCAAACAAATTGGCATAGCAGCTCAAACAGGGAGGCGCGAGGGAACGCCAAAAGTTGCAGGCTCTATAATGAGAGATAGGATTACCTCAGGACGTGTGCTGTCTGACAGCTGAACAGTAGTCATCCTCAGCAAATCCTCCTCTTCACCAGAAACATGATCATCAAACACGAGTCGGCTTCAGCATCAATGTAACATCATGAAATGTCAAGGCTCTGGCAATCAACAACTGCATCACCAGGCTTTAAATGCAGCAGCTCCTGATCAGGTGGAAACGAGCTGCAGCTGAGGTCTCCAGATGCTCAGCTCAGCCACACAAACAGCCCAGTCCATGACACCAATACCACCATTGTCATATATTGAGCAAATATGCCATACTCAGTTTTGAAAATCTTATCTTTCTCCATGAGGTTCAAATGGTATACAAAATAGTCTATATTCAAGCTCCGCCACCTCTCAAGAACTTCATTCACCCGTCCTCTGATACAATAACAAGGGTAACGAGCAACCACTCAGAGGCAGTGCACTATTCCCAAATGTAAGTCTGCATTTGCACAATCAATGTTTCCAAAGAATTGGAACATACTACCAGAAGAAATAAAAACACAACCAGACTTTGACATTTTCTGTCGAGGTAAAATCATGGCTCCTCCAAAACCAAAGATGCAGGCACTAAATATATAGCACTGCTAAAGGTAACATTGAACATGTGTAATAAGTGTTCTGACTTTGCATAGTAATTGACAGATGAATGAACTGCATGAATGGTGAATATCTTTTATAAATGATTTGATATTGTACAGTAATTGAGAGAGTGACCTAGATGAATTTATAAATGTCTTGATAATTTTGATGTTTTGATATTGCATGACATGAGTGACATGGATGAATTATGAATGATTGTTTTAAATGTTCTGTTATGGCACAGTATTTTAGAGATGAATGACATATGAATGAATTCAGTATTACATATTTTATGAATTTAGTATTACATAATTTGTAGGTGTTGTTTGTGTTGTATTTAATAGCCCTATGTGTATCCCCCTGACCCTCAAGGACTACAGATGGAAACATCTCTGCTCAATGAGCGTAATGTAATTGTATGCTGTCCTTGCACAAATAAATGAAATGGAAATGGAATAGGTGATCAAAGCAGTGTGCGAGTGTGTGGCCGAAATGTTCGCTCAGCTGCGTGTATACGAGGTCTGTCCATAAAGTAACGGTCCTTTTTATTTTTTTCAAAAACTATATGGATTTCATTCATATGTTTTTACGTCAGACAAGCTTGAACCCTCGTGCGCATGTGTGAGTTTTTCCACACCTGTCGGTGACATCATTAGAGAGAAAACTGACCCACCTTTCGTCAAAAAAGTGACAGCTGCCAATCAAAATCGGCCACGTCACTAAGCCCCGCCCCCTCTCTGACGTCATAGCCAATCAGAATCGATGACGTCACTAAGCCCCGCCCCCTCTCTGACGTCATAGCCAATCAGAATCGATGACGTCACTATGTCCCGCCCCTAAGCCCCTCCCCTAGTCCCGCCTCCAAGCCCCGCCCCTTATGACGTCACAGCCAATCATAATCGATGACGTCATTATGCCCCGCCCCTAAGCCCCGCCCCTGATCCCGCCTCCGAGCCCCCGCCCCTTATGACGTCACATCCAATCAGAGTCGATGACGTCAGTATGTCCCGCCCCTAAGCCCCGCCCCCAGCTCCTCCCCTAGTTCCGCCCCTGGCTCCTCCCCTAGCCCCACCCCCAAGCTCCTCCCCTAACCCCGGCCAAGCACCGCCTCCAAGCCATACCTCCCCTCCCACCCAGGGTCTAATATTTTAATGTCATTTTATTTCATGAATTAAAGAACGATTAAAAATACCTAGATCTTTTTAATGTATTAAAGAATTAACTAATTCTGAAATAATTAAACATAAATCACTGTCTATTATTTAATGCCCCTTTAATATCTTTAATTCTTAAATTATTACGTTTCCTTTTCTGTTTTTTAATTCGTAAATTAAAGAAGGGGAACAAATACCCGTCTCTCTCGGCTGTAAGTCTTTGCAGCAAGACGGTCAAATACCCACGCATAGAGCCGCTCGCGGAAACATGACCCCACGGCTGTAAAACCTGTTGCAGACGCTGTGTCTGTGTGAGTGCGGTTGTGTGTGCGTGTGTGTGTGTGTGTGTGTGTGTGTGTGTGTGTGTGTGTGTGTTGTGGCGGGACACCCGCTGAGCGGAGATGCTGCCCCGAGGTGATGAACCCGAAGAACAATAAACAATGCTCCTTATCACTCACGCCAGATGATGTTTTCTTTTAAGATATTAGCCGATCGATCATGGGGCGCGGGACACCGCTGAGCGGAGATGCTGCCCCGAGCCCGAACAATAAACAATGCTCCTTATCACTTACGCCAAACGGTGTTTTTAGAGCAAAAGGTAAGGAATTACGCCCCGCGGACGAAGAAGGGTTTAAAAATCCCCTTTCGACGATAGAGTGACATACAGCATTCACCATGGCGAGACGAACTCCGATCCTCCGCTACATCTGCGAGACCCCGGTTAACATCACCATGACAACAGAAGGCTCGCTTGCCCCAAAAAAAGCGGGAATGTACGTCAGCCGTCTGAGCCAGCCGATACCGGAGGAAGATCTGACGTACAGCCTGGAGGGGCACGAACGTTTAACTTACACGTTCGACCCGTATTATGCCCAAGTAAGTTTCTTCACTCTGGCCGAGGGTGAGACTGCCACTCGAGGAACCCCACGGGTGGCGCTTACTTCCGCCGATTGGGGTGTCTTCTCCGCGGCGGCGGGCTCGATGATTCGCGACACGGTCAACCCTGAACCTCCAGGAGATCGGACGCCGGAAAAGAAGAAAACACGCTTCCAACTCACCTGGCTCAGCGCCCAGGGGCCTCGCTATAGGGTGATATTCCAGCGTGGACCTCCTGACACTGTCTCTGAGGGTGAAATTAAGTTGGAGCGGGTTAGTGCCAGCGGCCACGTCAGAAGCGTCACAGCTGCGGCTGAGAGCTGGCATGAGATGTTCAACACCTGCAACGACAGGATTACGGGCCTCTTTACAAGGTGCCTGGCCTGGAGGGACGTTATCGAAGTCCGAAAAAACTTGGCCCCTCTTTTTACTTAAAAAAAATAAATAAAAAATAAAATAAAAAATAAATAAAAAAAATAAAAAAAATAAAAAAAACTCTGACGTAGCTCCTCCCCGCATGCACGGGATTTCTATAAAAACCAGGGGACCACATCTCATTCAAGCATCGGACGACGAACCAGCATGAGCTCCTCAACCTCTCCCATTGCAGCGGCCGACGACATCGCTTGTGACTGCGCGCTCGACTGTGGAAGAGACCGGCCCTCCCTGAGCCAGGCTTCACGGACCCGCGGTGGGTACGAGAGCCCGTGGGGAGTTCAGCTCGAGGCGGTCTGGGGCGAGATCCATCCTTCTCACGCGCTTTCCAGCCCGGGAGGCGTGGGGTCTCTTCCCGCTGTCACGGAGGCCGCGAGTCCGCGGGAGGTACAAGACCTCGAGCCGGCTGAGAAATACGCCACATCTTTCGCATCTGACCGGCCTGACGGGTTCCTGTCAGAGGAATTCCTGAAAACGGTGAAAGTCGGCGTGGCACACTTACTTTTGGCTGTGATCAAAGTTACAGACAAAAACTCTGTTACGGGTGTGAGATCGATCACCCCAGCCAGCGCCAGCACGAGTGCCTGGACCCGTTAAATGAATATTTCTTTACCGGACATTTTGAGAGATTAATGGTGAGACTCTGGAGACCGACCTTCATCCCGGCTGTGGTAAAGCTCCTAGCCCAGCGCTTCCTCAACCCATCGGCTGCGAGGGTTCAGGGGGTGGTAGAAAACATCCTCACTGAGCTGAAATACACTGATACTTTTGAAGCAAAGATCAACAAACTGTACACATGTTTCGGTGAAGACGCAGATCTCGACCTGGAGGGGATGGTAGCCGTCTATAACCCAGACGACTGAAGAAAAACCTGCTTTTTTTTTTTTTTTTTTTTTTTTTTTTTTTTTTTTTTTTAAATATCATTATATTGTTTTACAGTCATGGGTAATTGTGTGATGATTCTCTTTCAAAGCTTGCGGGAAGTTTATATTATACGTGGACTCTCGTATAAGCTGGAGCGGGTAGTCATTCGCAGGCTGGAGATCCCAGACGCCCCGCCTTTATGCGCTATGGAGAGGGTTTTCGACGTTATCAGACGTCGCCCCGGGCCCGGAGTCTGGACAGATCATATCTACAGCGCGGCTCTCCATTCATCTGAAAAATCTCTGTACAACGTATTACTGAAAATCTCTGTTTTGACCACTGACGATTTTACACGGTGTAATACGATGCATCTGCTTACATTATACACTCTGTTTGTGGATGTGATAGCGTGCCGGGTGTGAAACAGATGGGGGTGTCCAGAGGGGAGATTGTTCCTACACTTTTACAGCTGAATACTGAAATAAACCGTAAATGCGGGGGAGATGTATTACTGAGAGTTTTCCAGTTTTGTACGTGAACGTATGCTTTTTTCCTTCACGTATGCTGTGTTTAATAAACATGAACAATTGCTTTTTTCTCTGTGTGTGACTTTAATGAATGTAATAAAGCACATATTCTAAACCTTATACGGCCTGTGTTCTTTCCTATAATATTGTTGAAAAAAGGGTGAAATGTTTTACAAATCAAATTTATATAGCGCCAAAACCACAACAAAACAGTTGCCTCAAGGCGCTTCATATTGCAAGACAGAGTCATACAAACGAGGTTTTGGTGGAAAAAAGGTGCTCGTATGAATTAATGAGGGGTTTTAACACGGTCTTATTAAAAGCTCGAGGCTGCTCTGTGAGCGCTCTCCGCGGTGCTGAATCAGAGTTCAATTTAAAACAAAAGACTAATATTTATGGTCGCTAAAACATATAAAAATGCAAAAGGACTATCCGGTTCATCATTCTGAAGAGATCCGTCTTAAAAGATGGGTGATGAGGGTTTAATGAAGGATGTATATTATAGTCCGGTAAATCCGGGGAGTTTTGGAGGGCCGGAGCGTTTACGCAGGGCTCTGCATGATCAACACAGCTCTAAAATTCGTATGAAGCATATCAGAGATTTCCTGTCGGGGGAAGATGCATACACATTACACAAACCTGCCAGGACGCATTTTCCAAGAAATAGAGTATTTGTCACAAACCCGCTTAACCAATTTCAGGCGGATTTATGCGACATGCAGGGGTTATCAGATTTTAACGACGGGTACAAGTACCTGCTGACCGTTATCGATATCTTCTCAAAAAAAGCGTATGCCAGACCTCTGAAGTCAAAGCAAGGGCGCGAAGTCTCACAGGCCTTTGCCTCACTCTTAAAGCAGAGCGGGGTGCCTCTGAAGATGCAGACTGATGCCGGGAAAGAGTTTTTTAACAAACCGTTCAAGGATTTAATGAAAAAACACCGGATTCTACATTTTGCCACCGCAAGTGATCTGAAAGCCTCGGTTGTCGAGAGGTTTAATCGCACGCTAAAGATGAGAATGTGGAGATATTTTACTGCTAAAAACACGAGAAGATACATCGACGTCCTACCGTCTTTACTCACGGCTTATAACGAGAGTTATCATAAAAGCATTAAGATGAGGCCGAATGAGGTTAATGATCGAAATGTCGATCAAGTGTTTCAAAATTTGTATGGGGCATCCACCCTACGCAGGAGGCCTGTGAAGTGTAAATATAAGGTCGGAGATATAGTCAGGGTCTCCAGCTCAGGGGAGTTTTTGATAAAAAATATGAACAAAGTTTTACGGATGAAATGTTCACGGTGTCAGAATGTATACAACGTACGCCGCCCGTTTATAAATTGAAAGATTATGACGGTTGAGATCATTGAAGGCTCATTCTATGACCGGAATTGCAGAAGGTTAAAATAGCAAAAGACAGACCGTATCAGGTTCAAGAAATTATTCGTGAACGTTTTACCAAGGGAAAGAAATTGTATTTGTCAGATGGAAAAATTGGCCCGAGAAATTTAACTCCTGGGTTCCCGCGGACCAGCTGATGGCCGTATAAATATGAGAACTTCCATCTTCAACCGACATATGAGAAATGGATCGGGATCTGAAACACGGATTTTATATGACTCTGCCTTCAAACGCCAGCCTAAAAGTATTCCCGGACAACACAATTTCATGCTACCAGGTGGACTTGGCTCGACACCTGGATCTAGAGGGTGACTGGGATGTGGCGCTGACGGAAATTTGTTATCCGCACACCTGGTTAAATATCCCGGAAAAGCCTTCCTGTACGTTCCAGGTGATGAAAATTACGGGCAAGAACAACTCGCCGTTCACTCGCGATATTTTGACACGGGATATTATGATAACTTTGAGGTTATTGCAGGGCTGATAAACCCTCGTTTGAAGACTATAGATCCGAATCTGACTTTAAAATATGACGATATCCAGAAAAAGTTTCTGTGGGAAGGAGACGGTACCAGCCAGGTATATTTTGAAGCCCCGACGGCGTACATGCTGGGGATGCACCCTAATCAATGGCTGAGATGCGGACCCGGGGTCACGAGCTGTCCCCGCTACCCCGATATAAAAGCAGGGATGTATCACCTGTTCTGTTATACAGACGTTGTACAGCCTCAGGCGGTGGGTGACGCTTTTGCTCCTCTCCTCCGAGCGTTCGAAATTGGAGGTCGTTTCGGGGAAATAATTACAAAGAAATTCAACCCCGCTTATTACATCCCGGTCTCCAAAAGACATATTGAGACAATACGCATCGAAATCAAAAGCGATCAAGATCAAACGGTGGATTTCAGATACGGTAAAGTGGTTGTGACATTACATTTTAAACCGGCGGGATAAAAAAAAAATGGCTGGGGCAGCGCACAAAGCCGACATTTATAGATTTGTGCCTTACTATGAAAATCAAGTCGGGAATGGCCTTCACGGCTTCCACGGCGCTCCTGTTATGTACGGGCGCGGGCTCGGGAACATATTTTCGAAACTGTTCAAATTTGTGTCGCCGCTGATTAAACAAGGATACACGATCGCCAAACCTCACCTGAAAAACGCAGCCCGAAGCATCGCTTCCGACGTAGTGAGCCGCGTTGTTGAGAGGGCCGGACGGAGTCAGGAGCCCGAGCAGCAGCGGGGGTCCGGGATCATGGTGCTCTCAAGAAGGCCCCGGAAACGCCCCCCGGGGAAACGGGTCAAAACAGTTAAAAAGCGAAAGACCCCCGGAAAAAGCAGAACAGTTCGAAGGAAGCATAAGAAGAGGAGGTTGTCCGGGGATATTTTCTCTTAAACAATGTCTCTTTTGCGAAATAATTCCCCCGAATGCACCATGAGCGAATTGGATTTATTCGCCGTCCCCGGGACCCAGCTGTCCATCGAGCAAAGCCAATACGTTGAAGTCAGCCCGTTATCAGCCCTGACGGACATGGGCCCTATCGAGTTTTTTATCCCCGGAGACGGTGAGAGGTATTTAGACCTCAATAATACGCTGCTTTATCTGCGAATGAAAATTACAAACGCCGACGGGACTGACCTGGCTAATGACGCCCGCGTGGCGTCATAAATTATCCTCTCAATACGATTTTCTCACAAGTCGACGTGACTCTGGGTGACCGGCTGATTTCCCAGTCCAGCGCGACGCACCCGTACAGGGCAATGATTGAGACGCTGCTGAACTTTTCCCCGCTTCATTGAAATCGCAGTTCACGGGCGGTTTGTTTTACAAGGACACCCGGGTCAGCACAATTCGACCGCTGTGGATGACGCGGGCCCGAATAAAGGCCTCGTGAGCAGAGCGCGCTTTAGCGCCGAATCGCGTGAATTTCAAGTTCAGGGTCCGCTGCACGCGGACATATTTTCTGCGAGAGGCTTCTTCTGAATAACATTGATCTAAGAGTTAAATTAATTCGAGCCAGCGATGCTTTCTGCCTGATGGGGCTGGCGGCCTCCACTTTCAAGCTGAAATTCTGGGCGCGTCCCTATTCGTTAAGAAAGTCACCGTATCCCCTGCAGTGAGATTGGGCCACTCCGCGGCTCTCATGAAAGGGAACGCCGTGTACCCGTTATCACGAATCAACGTTAAGACTTACGTGATCCCCAGCCATTCCAGGATATGCAACCAGGAGAACCTGTTTTTAGGAACCATGCCCAAATATGTGGTTCTGGGTATGGTGAATCACAATGCATTCAGTGGGAGAAGAGATCTGTCCCCGTTTGAATTTGCACACTATGACCTGGAGTACCTCGCACTCAGTCAAAACGGGAGACAGCTGCCGGCTAAAGCTTTCCAGCCTGAATTTAACAACGAACTCTCTGTCAGGGAGTTTTACAATCTCTACACCGCGACCGGACGACACCTCAAAGACCAGCCTCTCTGTATAGACCGGGAGGATTTTGCGCGCGGCTACGCGCTGTACGTCTTCAATTTAAACCCGGAGGAGGACAGCGGCGCTCTGAGCCCCGTCTCCACAGGCACCCTGCGACTTGAAATGAGATTCAGAGTCGCGACTCCGCATACCACCACGCTGATAGTGTACGCGTGTTATGATTCTCTCCTGGAGATTAATTCCAAGCGACAGGTCCTTGTGGATTTTTACTGATGAACACCCTGGAATTGGACGCAGTTATGAGGGGCTTAATAGGAGACCTGTTTGCCGGTGTTTTTGCGTCTGACGAGTTATTCCGGATCAAGCCGGGCCCTCCCGTATATTTCATTGTAAACACCCACCCTAGACATTTACCGGGAGAACACTGGTTAGCGCTCACCGTTGAAAAAAATGGTCGAGCCACATTTTTTGACTCGTTCGGCCTCAGCCCTGACTTTGATTACTACCCTAAAAGCATCCTGCAATATCTGGAGAATCTCCCAGATGTTAAAAACATTCTGTATCACAACAAGCAGCTTCAGCACGAGTTATCCGACGTATGCGGACAACACTGCGTGTATTATCTGTATAACAGAGCCAGTGGGAAGTCGTACCGGGACGTGGTGTCTTTATACTCCGAAAATACTATCGCGAACGATGATTTGGTTTCTGATTTTGTGAAAAGATATCGTTATTGCCTTAAGAAAAGCTGCAATACCTCCTGTAACCAGCTAGCAGGGCCTCTGCATGAGTTTAAATATTGTCACGGCTTGTGTTAACCGGCGTTCCTATTTTTTTATGTTTTTCCGTGTGAAAATGTAACCCCCGTCTTAGAACGCTCTCCCGATCATACCTTTAAAGTTTTATTGCGTTTGGAAAATTTAAACCCCCGTTTTTTAAATGTAGAAAAAAGCCTTGACCTTTGACCTTTGATTTTTGTATGTGTTTTTTTCGCCTGAAAACGGGTGGATGTGTGAGAGCGGCCTTCCGATCATACCTTTAAAGTTTTAACGCGTTTGCATAATGTAAACCCCCGTTTTTAAACGTAGAAAGAAGCTTTGACCTTTGACCTTTGATTTTTTTTATGTGTTTTTTTTTCGCCTGAAAACGGGGTGGATGTGTGAGAGCGGCCTTCCGATCATACCTTTAAAGTTTTAACGCGTTTGCATAATGTAAACCTCCGTTTTTAAACGTAGAAAGAAGCTTTGACCTTTGACCTTTGATTTTTTTGTATGTGTTTTTTTTTTGCCTGAAAACGGGGTGGATGTGTGAGAGCGGCCTTCCGATCATACCTTTAAAGTTTTAACGCGTTTGCATAATGTAAGCCTCCGTTTTAAACGTAGAAAGAAGCTTTGACCTTTGACCTTTGATTTTTTGTATGTGTTTTTTTTCGCCTGAAAACGGGGTGGATGTGTGAGAGCGGCCTTCCGAACATACCTTTAAAGTTTTAACGCGTTTGCATAATGTAAACCCCCGTTTTTAAACGTAGAAAGAAGCTTTGACCTTTGACCTTTGATTTTTTTTTATGTGTTTTTTTTTCGCCTGAAACGGGGTGGATGTGTGAGAGCGGCCTTCCGAACATACCTTTAAAGTTTTATCGCGTTTGCACGCTTTAAAACATTGTTATTAAGTACAGAAAGAAGTGTTAATCTTTGATCCTAAATTTTTTTTATGTTTTTTTTCGCCTGAAAAACGGGTGGATGTGTGAGAGCGGCCTTCCGATCATACCTTTAAAGTTTATCGCGTTTGCATGATGTAAACCCCCGTTTTTAAACGTAGAAAGAAGCTTTGACCTTTGACCTTTGATTTTTTTTTATGTGTTTTTTGTGAAAAATGTTCCGAATGTGTAGAAAATGCACCCCCGATCATACCTTTAATGTTTTTGCATCGTTGTTATTAAGTAGAGAAGTGTTGAAAGTTGTTTTTTAAACCGTATACCGAATAAAAGTGATGAAGGCCGGAGATGAGTTTCAGTCTGTGTTTTATTAGTAACAATATACAAAAACGTGACTGACTGCGATGTATTTTAAAGAATCTTGATCATAATATCCAGTCAGTTTTAATTCGATACCCTCCTTTTATGGTGAGAAACCTTCCCAGCGTTGGAAGTCTTTTTTTTTCTTAAGTTTCTTCCTGGCCGGCGAATCGGTTAAAAGAAGGGATTCATCCGGCGAGCTGCTCCGGCCTTTAAGCTTCTGAAGCTGCTCGCGGGCTTGCGGGTTTGATACGCACGCCACTGGGATGTTCCGCTCCTGTAAAATATTGAGGAACTTCACCCAGCCTGTAGGAGGGCTCGATTTCTTGAACGAGGATCCGAGATGTTTCATAAGATCTATGGCGTGAGACCCCCTCACGACTTTCCCCTTGTAAATAAATTCCCCCGACGGACTCCAGCGCGTATCACCCTTCGATAATTTCCTCATAATATATTCAGCGTTTCTACGCTCTCTGGAGGGGATATTCTTCAGGACCTCTGTGACAGTCTCATCCTCCTCCTCCTCCTCCTCCACCCCCTCCTCCTCAGGTTGCTTAGCGACGCGAGTCTCTTGCGGGGGTGAAACGCGTGATTCGAGTTCCCCCTGCTTGATCAGGGTTAAATAGCGCTGCAGCAGAGCCTCATACTTTTAATTTTTTCATAAGGAGAGTGAGTACGTTCTTCCAGTATACCTCGCATTCGCGAGTCTAAATCATTTTCCGCCGTTTGTCTGATGTTATTTCCGCTCGGCGGAACGGAATGACTGAGTTGAAGCATCTGCTGTGGAGTGAGTAAAAACATCTTTTGCGCCGCTTTGAACGCCATTATCCTCTGGGTACTATTAGACTCGTTATAACGGGCAGGGCCGCGGCGAGCAGAGGCAGGAGAAAGCCGCCCGTCTGAATCAGCGCTCCCCGCTTCTTTTTATAACTGGTTTTTCTGTCGGCCAGAAGACGTAAAACTCTTTTTCGTTTTTTCAAGGCCCGGAATTGAGAGTCGCTCAAGGCGATATTCCCCTTTAATATATTCAAAGCGATCTCGGATAAAGTTTTCAGAAGCTCCGCCCTGCAGGTCTTCAGGCTGTGGTGACGCTCCCTCGCCCCGGCTCTGATTAGCGCTTTAAGAGCGGGGGCGTTCCTTTTTAAAAGAGAGCTCATATCCGTTTATCTTTCTGTAAATAAACTGTGGGCCACTCGTGCGGGAGTAATCCCGATCTCAGTCTGAACTGATCTGGACACTCCTGCGTGCAATCCAGTAATAAATACCCGTAAGGTACGCTCGTAGCATCATCAAGTGCCTCCAAAAAAAATTGTTTTCTGCCGGGAAACATTTGCTGAGCCAGAATGTTCATCTGTAACTTGTCTCTGGGATTTTTAAACAGCACCATATAATTACAATTCAAACTGATGGTTCGACTGTATTTCCCTTTATGAAACACGTTCTGTGTGATCATGATGACGCTCATATTCCGGTGATGTCTGTACTGGGTGAAAATTCTTACAACTTCAGGATGATCCGTTGCTTGAAAGATGAGATCGTCCAAAATAACCAGATGGCTCTGACCTTCAGGGAAAAGGCTGTCGTCCAGAAATGAGTCAGGGAGTCCTCTTACAAATGTAATATTTTTATTCTTCAGTTCAGAATACAGAGGTTGTTCAGACGTATACAGCCATACAATGTTGTCAGGCACATGTCTCATAGCGTGGCTACAATTTTCCAGCAATGTTTTCACAAACACAGTCTTTCCCGAACCACTCGGTCCAACGATGAGACAGGAGAATGGGAGCTGAAGTCTGGGGTCAATCTCCACCGTATTTCCAGAGTGAGACATGTTTCAAAATCCGAACGGTTCGGTTTCCCCCGTCCTTTAAAAGACGCCGCTTGTCATACACCACCCTGAAGGATTTTTGAAATGACACGTTTGTCAAACTGAAACTGCTTTTATGACGTTTAATTCCCTGCTGCGGCGTTATGATAGATGCAGCGAGGGCGGGATCTTTTATATAACCCTCGACCAGATCTTTGACGCTGTCAAAGTTTATTTTCTGACAGCTTTCGTGGGTTTGAGTGATCCCCTTCACACGCATGACCGTTTTACCTCGTGCGGTTTTATATGCGTAACTTTTAGGTCCCGCCGCTGCAAACTCTGTGATGACGTCGCCGTTCAACTCGTCGGTGAGCTGCCCCAGATAATTACCGGTAGGCAGCGGGGTTTCACCCCGCCTACAAACGTAAATCAGGCTATCGGTATCATAATACAGAATCCTGTCAGGATTTGCCACAGCCTCCATAAAACCGTACAAGGTCAAACGCGCGTACGCCGTTGTAAACCGCCGCGATGAAAATATTGACGGTTTTACCCGGTCGGCTGACGTGCCGCGGGCCGTACCTCCATTGAACCATAGCCGCCTGACTGCTGAGGAATGTTAGATATGTGACCTCGTACTCTTCAGAAAACAGATACCTGAACAGATCGTCAGCATTTTTAACGAGCGCGGTCTGCGTCAGATTTGCCCTCTGGGCGAATTTCCCCCAGAAGGAGTTGAGGCAGATCTTAGCCATCTGACGTTTTGCCGGATTGTGACTGATTTTTTCTGGGTCTAAACGAATCTTCTGATTCAGCCAGTAGTCCGTGATGTATTTTTCTCTGCTCTCGGAGTCTTTATCAAATTCGGGAGGGAAACCAGAGGCTTCCTGCTTGTGTTTTAAGAAGGTGTTTATGTACCCCTCAAAGATTTTATCACTTTTTTCCTCAAAATGCCAGACTTCAAAAATCTTAGCTACAGCATAGCCTGTATCCAGAGCTTTGTGGAATTCCGGGGTCGTCCAAGTCCCAGACAGAGCTCTCTGCTGCTGACTGTGTGTGCACGCTGCAGCTTGATTATTTTCATCAGCGCAGGTGCGACACAGAGTAAACACCAGTTTACCGTGAGGAGTTCTGTGTGGGAGGACGGGGAATTTTAGCCCCTGGGGCGGGTACACGATGGCTTTGATGAGCCCGAAATAAGTCCTGGGGTCTCTGAAATTTCTCTCTATAATTTCCGGATGCCCCGTGGGATATGTGAAATTTACGTTAACGTAAGGATACAGCGAGGTCACGTCGACGTAATAGACCGTCTCATCTTGCTCAGCCGTGTACCTCAGACGGGCCGCGCAAGTCCGACCGCCGTATAAAGCGTCGCGAGGTTCGAGGGGCGGCGGTAACCCCCTGCGGGTGAGGAAACACCGAACGCTCTCATCCCTCAGCCTCATTTCAAGCCATTGATGCTCCCAAATTACGTTGAGGGTGACGCCCGGCATAGCCCGCAGAAAGGCTATTTTTTTCTGACACGCTGCGTGGAGCTCTCCAAATGAGGTGTTTGTGAGAGGGTTTATTTCATGCTGTGTAAAACACCTTGCACACCCGTGGTAAAAACATCCGAGAAACTCCCACACTTTTATCCGGCCGTCAATCTGAGCATACCCATCAACATAATAACCTCCTATTTTTTTCTCGCCCCTGTTTAGAGCATGATCGATGATAATGTTTTGCGTCTCAGCAACCCATTCTAACCATTGCACGGCCACGTCCGAATATTTTTTATGCCTCGTTCTATAATTGTCGGCGGAGGGGATCGCCAGCGTTTTTGGAGCAAGAAAGTTAGTTTGGAAGACTTTCATACACGCCGAGGCGATTGTAATGCAGGTAAAAGGATCCACGAGTGTTTCAGCGATGAATTCAGACATAAATTTGGAGCAGGCTGCAGCCAAGATTTTTGTGTCGTTATCACAATACATAACGGCCTCGGCTTTAAAATCGAAAATTGCGTTTTTTTTCCGCACGTACCACGCGTTAAATTCCTCTCTTTCTCCCTCTGACATATTTGCGACCCCGTAAGCCGCTGAGTCAGGGTACGGACCGACATAGTTCAGATTTTTTTCTGAACTGAACAGGTGCGGAAAGTAACCTTTGCGGATGATTTCGTCTTTCAGCCGGATCCCCAGGGCTTTAGGCATCTGAGATAAGCGCATTGTAAGGAAAGATAACGAATCTATATATTTCTGTTTAAAGGCGGCGTCTGTCATGAGTAATAGTTTACTCCCGGTCATAATCACAGCGGGGGTTACGCCCTGCTGGACTAAATACTTTAGAAGCAAATAGCCGTCAAAACCTTTTGAGTTGTGAGCGATGAACACGTATTCTTTGAATTTTCTCGTTCTAAAATGTTTAAAGAAGCGGGCTACGCAGTCTGTCCCCCATGCGCTCCAAAAATCACCCGTCTTTGTTACAGCGCTGACGTAAAACGGTACGTGTTCCCCGTTATTATCGACATACGTTTCAAAATCATAAAAAACATATTTCTCTGAATGCGTCTCTTCAGCTTTGAGCGGGGGTCATATAGCAGAGGTGACCCTCGCCCGGCTCCTGGAGAGCCTCGCCGCATATATGACACCTCTTCTGCTTACACACGTGCGGAGCGCTGTTTTTAGAAAACGCTATGTAATACTCACGTTTACATCGAGAGCATTTTTTTCTGTTATCACACACATTAACGAACTTACCGGCGGAAGGACGATACTTCGGCTGTTTATGCAGGCTGTAACAGGTGGGAGAGCGACACTCCTTGTTACATTCGCTGCAGAATACAGGGTTATTTTTCTCATAACACTGCGTGGATTCACAAATTTTACAATATGACGGACAATTATGGGAGGCGTGGTTATTGTACCCCTCAAAGCAAAACTTACATACATATTTCACTCCCAAAAATCTCTTTAAATCGATGATTCCGTAAAAATGATTATTAACAGAAAAACGAAAAGAGTTTTCTGCTGCGCCGGTATTCCTGTCTGGAATTTTGTCAGCTTTCTCTCCCCTTCGGCTCTGAAAAACACCACAATTTTACAACCCAGAGCGTTTTCAAATTTTCCCACCTGCTCTAAAGATACCGGCGTAGCTTCCGTTAATCCGACGCTATTTTGTAACGCCAGTCCGCGCTGCTCCGCCTCGTGCGTACTCAGATGAGGATTCAATAACTGAACGAGGTTTATCGCGAAACATAAACTGTTGTCAGGATTATACACGATATTAAGGCATTTGGATTTTTTCCTCAGAACCTCGTGATGGAGGAGGTCATCTATTCTGCGCTTCCCCGCGCCGTTCTGGTTGCGGATGACTTGAACCACTAATTCCAGAGACTCGTCGGCTAAAACGTTGGAATTTGATTGTATCAATCGTTCTAACAGATTTTGGAAGCCCGTCACATCGCCAGCGTCGTTATATGAGCTGATCAAAGCGGCCTCGTTGTAGACTGAGTCCCCACGAATCTCCATTTGGATAAAGTCCCCGGCCCTGGCGTGTGTTAAAGCCTTTTCGACCGAGTTATGAAGAGCCCCAACGACGTTACGGTAAAATTCCGCGTAGTCGGGAATTTCGTCGGCGCGCTGGAAATTGAGAGGCAGCCTGATTTCGATATTGTTAAAAGCAGGTCTCCTGATGACGTTAGCAGCCCCACCACCCGTCATGGGAGAGTGTCGGCTGGACCCCGGTCGTGCATCATCCCCGTCTTCCATCAAAACAGAGATCGCCGCGTTTATCGGGGTTAAACGAACTCTGTTTAAAATCTCTTCTCCGCGCGCATTGCGCGGGGAGGGACTTCTTAAAGGTGAAAAAGCGCGAGCGTCGTTAGGCGTTTGATTTAATTCATCCACCGCGGATTGGACGTGAGGATTAACTTCACACGCGAGGAGGTTTACGGCGTTATTTAACGGAGTCAGACGTACCTGGTTCAACGCCGCGGGACTGGACTCGTCTGGAGGTGAGGTGTGCGGGGGGTCAGGGGGCTCTTCAGTATCAGACTGGTCCGTCGAATTTATAGCGTTAATCGCAGAAATGATGTAGGGGTTAATTTCTTCCGATTCTCGTTCAGCCGCTAAATTGTTAAGAGCCTCATTTAACGGTGTTAAACGAACACGGCTTAAAAGTCTCTCTCCGGACTCGATGTTATTTTGAGGCGGCGAATTTAACGCCTCGGGTAATGGACCATCTGCTCCAGGAGCGCTCCCCGCTGAGTCGATTATTGAAGCGTTTAAATCCAATACACGTCCGAAGTTATTTTCCCGATGTGAATTCTCTCCTTCCATCTTTTAAAATCTGTAGCAGGAAGAATCTACCTCAAGAAATTCAGTTAATATACCTCTTCAAAATGAATTCTCCCGTTCCATCGGAATAAGAGAAAAAATAAAAAAATAAAAACAGACTACACATTTTCAAGAAAGTTGCGTGATGAGGTTAATCCCAGCTCAGAATATCTTCGAGCCTTGCGTCTCTGTGGAAAATAGACGGTCTCCCTCCACCGCGTGCTGAAAAAAGAGAAAATCGTTAGTTATTAAATATTTAAAATAAATAAATACATAAACTCCGACTCCTTACCGTGTACATCCGCGGATCGTTTTACGGGTCTCTCCCACTGACCCGCTTCTCCATGGGCTGTGACAGAAAAAATCGGGTTATTCCAGAGTTTTAATCGTGATTTAATCTCGATCGCTGTACTTACATCTGCGTGGTGAAGTCGGGGCTTCCAGCCTTTGAACTTCTTCAGGGGGCTCTGACTTGATTTCTAGAATTAACATAAATAAATGAATACAAAGCATCACCCTCGCAAGCGGATATTCTGTACTATTTCAAATATATTACCGAGGACGGGTCCGAACGCGCTCTGGACCGTCTGCGTGGTTTTGTCTAAAAAAAAAAAAAAAACAGTTTCAGACGGCGTGCATCATTTAAAAACACTCATTTCTATCAAAACAGATTACTTAAATCACTTACCCTGAAAGCTGATGCGGTTTTCGCACTCTGCTCGAAGACAAGAAAACTTAATTAAACAACATGGTTTTCCAGGATTTTTTCCGCAAATTTATTCTATTTTATACCCATAGCTGGGGGTCCAGGCATCTTCACTCTTCACCGGTCGTAGTGGAAATGCTCGCTGACTCGTTCCCAGGGACGTAAGTGATAAGGAGCATTGTTGATTGTTCGGGCTCGGGGCAGCATCTCCGCTCAGCGGGTGTCCCGCGCCCCATGATCGATCGGCTAATATCTTAAAAGAAAACATCATCTGGCGTGAGTGATAAGGAGCATTGTTTATTGTTCTTCGGGTTCATCACCTCGGGGCAGCATCTCCGCTCAGCGGGTGTCCCGCCACACACACACACACACACACACACACACACACACACACACACACACACACACACACACCACACACACACACACACACACACACACGCACACACACACGCACTCACACAGACACAGCGTCTGCAACAGGTTTTACAGCCGTGGGGTCATGTTTCCGCGAGCGGCTCTATGCGTGGGTATTTGACCGTCTTGCTGCAAAGACTTACAGCCGAGAGAGACGGGTATTTGTTCCCCTTCTTTAATTTACGAATTAAAAAACAGAAAAGGAAACGTAATAATTTAAGAATTAAAAATATTAAAGGGGCATTAAATAATAGACAGTGATTTATGTTTAATTATTTCAGAATTAGTTAATTCTTTAATACATTAAAAAGATCTAGGTATTTTTAATCGTTCTTTAATTCATGAAATAAAATGACATTAAAATATTAGACCCTGGGTGGGAGGGGAGGTATGGCTTGGAGGCGGTGCTTGGCCGGGGTTAGGGGAGGAGCTTGGGGGTGGGGCTAGGGGAGGAGCCAGGGGCGGAACTAGGGGAGGAGCTGGGGGCGGGGCTTAGGGGCGGGACATACTGACGTCATCGACTCTGATTGGATGTGACGTCATAAGGGGCGGGGGCTCGGAGGCGGGATCAGGGGCGGGGCTTAGGGGCGGGGCATAATGACATAATCGATTATGATTGGCTGTGACGTCATAAGGGGCGGGGCTTGGAGGCGGGACTAGGGGAGGGGCTTAGGGGCGGGACATAGTGACGTCATCGATTCTGATTGGCTATGACGTCAGAGAGGGGGCGGGGCTTAGTGACGTCATCGATTCTGATTGGCTATGATGTCAGAGAGGGGGCGGGGCTTAGTGACGTGGCCGATTTTGATTGGCAGCTGTCACTTTTTTGACGAAAGGTGGGTCAGTTTTCTCTCTATCATTCGCCTGTGAGCACGCCTTGTGGAAGGAGTGGTCCCGCCCCCTCGTCGGATTTTTATTGTCTGGAAATGGCGGAATGAAAAGGACTTTTTTTCCATCAGAATTTTTTCAGAAGCTGTTAGAGACTGGCAACTGGAAACCATTCAAAAAATTTATCTGGCTTTCGGTGAAACTTTTACGGGCTTCACAGAGAATAAGGACTTTAACTACAGCTTTAAGGACCCCTTTAAGGACGGTCGGTGCGCCTCGCTCCAAGCTGCGACGACGAGGCACAAACCACTGGATCATTTCTAAGCTGATGGTTCTGTGGATATGAGACCGTCGTGTACTCTTTCTCTGGTTATCACAAGAGCTGGACATCAGCCATTTTCCGGCAGATTTCACTTTTAACAAGAGATTTTGTCATGGAAAGCCGCGCGGAGGCTTCGCGCGTCACGACCGATTCGCTTTGGAAGCGAGACAAAGGAACACCTCTGTTTCGGAGTGTTAGAGGACAAGTTGGGACATGTCCAGCTCTCCACAAGTTCTCTTATACTCACTCGACTGGTAAGCACTGAAAGCCGAGATAGGCATGTCCCAACTTGTCCTCTAACACTCCGAAACAGAGGTGTTCCTTTGTCTCGCTTCCAAAGCGAATCGGTCATGACACGCAAAGCCTCCGCGCGGCTTTCCATGACAAAATCTCTTGTTAAAAGTGAAATCTGCCGGAAAATGGCTGATGTCCAGCTCTTGTGATAACCAGAGAAAGAACACACAATGGTTTCGTATCCACAGAGCCATCAGCTTAGAAATGATCCAGTGGTTTGTGCCTCGTCATCGCAGCTCGGAGCGCCGCGCACTGACCGTCCTTAAAGGGGTCCTTAAAGCTGTAGTTAAAGTCCTTATTCTCTGTGTAGCGGGATGAAAGTCCCGGGTCCCAATTGAAAAGACGTTCCCGCTAGCTTGGCTAACCGGGAGTTCCCCTTTGGCTGACCTGGTAGAGGAACGGTCTTTTGGTGCGAGCCGTGTGGGTTCGATCCCCCGCCGTCGTCCCGGCCACGAAGGTCCTGCTGCTTCAATCTGGCGTCACGAACAGGATGTGGGTCACAGAGTATGCTAACATGCACCTGTGACTTCGGGACGAAGTCAAAAATGGTGGGGAGATGTGTAGTGGGATGAAAGTCCCGGGTCCCAATTGAAAAGACGTTCCCGCTAGCTTGGCTAACGGGGAGTTCCCCTTTGGCTGACCTGGTAGAGGAACGGTCTTTTGGCGTGAGCCGCATGGGTTCGATCCCCCACCGTCGTCCCGGCCACGAAGGTCCTGCTGCTTCATCTGTGAAGCCCGTAAAATTTTCACCGAAAGCCAGATGAATTTTTCGAATGGTTTCCAGGTGCCAGTCTCTAACAGCTTCTGAAAAAATTCTGATGGAAAAAAAGTCCTTTTCATTCCGCCATTTCCAGACAATGAAAATCCGATGAGGGGGCGGGACCACTCCTTCCCAAGGCGTGCTCACAGGCGAATGACGTCACCGACAGGCGTGAAAAACTCACGCATGCGCACAAGGGTTCAAGCATGTCTGACGTAAAAACATATGAATGAAATCCATATAATTTAAAAAAAAAATAAAAAGGACCATTACTTTATGGACACACCACGTATATGTTTATAAACACTGTACCAGCCACTCCACGTACATAGGTGGGGCGCACATGTCCAGCTGGACTCCTAACTGCTGCTGATTTGTGCTGTCAGTTTGCCAATTTCCCATATGTGCACAACTTTCAGATGGAGCCAGTGGACTTTCTCTTTTCTCTTTTTTAAAGTCTTTTTTGGTGTCATTTTACTTGATACGCATCTTAACACAACTGCAGTTGGATTATTGGTGCGGGACAGCACTTCACATGGGATTTAATTATATCAGAGGTGGATTATGCTTTTGTCATCTGATCGACAGCACACAGAGCAGCGGCGCGAAAGGGACCAGCTGTCTGTGCTGTGGAACTCGGGGTACAGGAGGTGAGTTACATGTTTATTTATATCATCATATGCTGGGCAAACATTTCCACATCATACCTGCTGCAGACTTAGAAGCTGAACGTGTAAGGCCTTGCTCTCACTGCCTTCGGTGCGCTTACCGAGTCTGCGGGCTTGGTAAGTGCCGCAGCGGGCCACTCACACCGCCGCCCTGTCTGCTGTGTGGAGGTGTGGCCAACTGTGCCACTGTCCCCCTATCTGCTGTACGGGGCTGTGGCCAACTCCGGCAACAGGTCCAGAGACTACGCTTGCTGTTTTGATGTGGAGCACGCCGGCAGCCTGCAAGGATAGACTTCTTGCGGAAAAATCTGCAGCGCCGCATGGTTTCGGTAACCGCAGCTCTGTGGCCACTGAGAAAGGTTTGTATCTTTTTAATGACTTGGATTCTCTGCGGGTCCTGCATTTGTACCCCATAACGGTAACACTAGAGGCAGTGTGAGCAAGGGGTTATAATGCCTGCATTATGGCGGTGACATCTCGGTTCAGCTGCGTTGTTGGGCGCCGCACAAACACCTACAAATGAGTTAAAAATACAAATTTAACCATCACTTTAGTTAAGCTTACACCAAATATGTTACTAACAGCTTGTAAAGGCTTTATAATAGTATTTTTAACTCTACTAACGCATTGATAAGCATTTATAAATGGACATAAAGTGAATTGGCAAACTGTTTGAGATTGTGATTAAAATATATATTAAGCACATACAAATGAGTTATAAAACAAATTTAATCACCACAGTGATATTACAAATGCTTAACTAATGCTCAGTTAAGACTTCCGGGATGGGCAGCGCCGTGTGAAGACACGTTTTGTCGGGCTCCGCAGGCGAACTCCTTGTTTTCTGACTATTACGTTCCGAAACAATGCAACATAATTACACTTTAGTGCAGTGACGAGTATTAGCCCGCTACCTGCTCACCTCTATGATGCCGCCAAAAAAGTCGCCTAACACCACCAGGAACGAGCAAGACACGAGAGCCGCAGCTAGCGCTAGCCTGGTCGATGCTAGCACAACTCATACAGAGCCACCGGTGACTTCTGAGTCTAACAAACAAGTTCTGGAAGCAATCCAAGCACTGAAGCAACAATTGCTCGATAAGATAGAAGAAAAAGCCAATGAGACTCAGACGGAGGTGCGCAACGCCATCGGGCGAATTAATCTGAGGCTAGACAAGGCCGAGAACCGCACAACACTGCTGGAACAAAATGTCGGGGCTCAGTCGGACTCTATTGCCACTTTGGAGAAAGACATCGCACAAGTGAAGAAGGAGCTCGCTGCGGTCAAATCCAAATGTGAGGACCTAGAGGCACGTTCACGTCGCTGCAATGTCCGGATCACTGGAGTAAGAGAGGGCAGAGAGGACGGGCAGCCCCCCTCCAGGTACGTGGCGGACATGCTGAAAGCTGTGCTCGGTTTGGAGAAGCCTCCGTGCTAGGACAGAGCGCATCGGACCCTCCGCACAAAACCACAAGATGACCAGCCACCACGCGCTTTTGTTGTAAAGTGTCATTATTTTACTGAAAAAGAGGCACTTCTGAAGAAGGCAGCCGAGGCACGGGGGATAACAACCACCGAGGGAGACCGCATCCGCATCCTGCCTGATTATACACAAGCTGTGAGTAAACAACGCGCTGAGTTCACGGAAGTGAGAAACATGCTCCGGGGCTGTGTCGGCGTCCGCTATGGGCTGAGATATCCGGCGACGCTGAGAGTCTCCACGACGGATGGGAAAGAACATACGTTTAAAGATCCCAAGCGTGCAAAGGACTTTATCCTGAGAGAAATAATGAAGGGATAAATACGGAGGACATTCTGCTCGTAATTTCCGTGCCAGTTACGCATGGAGCCATGTTCGGTCCATCTGAACTGTCAGATGAAGACTTCTATTGGAACCAGGTGAAGCATTAAGGATGATTTTGATTTTTACTATTTCTCTTACACTCGCTTCACTGGACTGCCTCAGGTTTAAGAGTGGACAGAAGGAACGCTTTGATGTTTTTCCTATTCTAAGTGAATGTGTATATACATATGAGGGTGTGCAGGTGCGCGGGCACCTGTATATACAAACATATATTATCTTGTTTGCAATACTTACCACAACGCGGGTTGCGTTATAATCAGCATGTTAATATTGCCGCCTGTGGGGGCCGCCATGGTAAGCACTGGAGACCAGGAAGCACATGAGTCCCCCTCTGGGACTGGGTTTTCTTTTTCTTTTTCCAATTTCTTTTTGTTTTTTGAGATGTTCAACTCCCTGTGTTCTGTATTCTGCGTTCTGCTGTTGGCGAACGGTTAGGTGCTTTGTGTGTGTGCCTTTTTTTTTTTTTCATGTTTATGGGCCGCTACTCTTTCATCAACTTTACTACCATCTCTCTTATATCTTATGAATGGCAGGTAGCCCCACTACACTGGTGAGCTGGAATGTTCGTGGCTTAAACAGTCCCATTAAGCGCAATAAAATATTTTCCCACTTAAAGAAATTACATAGCCAGATAGTTTATCTACAAGAAACCAAATTGGTCAATAAAGACCACTCAAGACTTCTCAGGGGCGGTTTTACACAGTGCTTTCATTCAGATTTCGAGAGTAAGAGTAGAGGAACAGCTATTCTAATTCACAGGGAGGTGCAATACATAGAGACTAGGAGAATAAGGGATAAGAATGGTCGTTTTGTCATTACCCAAGGGACTCTGTACAATAGGCCAGTCATCCTTGCCAATGTTTACGGCCCTAACTGGGACAATGTAAACTTTTTTACAACTTTATTTTCCAATCTGCCTGACTTGGATTCCCATGACTTAATACTGGCGGGCGATTTGAACTGCGTCCTGAACCTGGCTCTGGACCGGTCTAGCACCAAAGTGTCAACGTTAAGTAAATCCGCCTTGTGTGTCAACAATTTCATCAAAGCTTATGGGTTGATGGATCCATGGCGGCTTAAAAACCCGACATCCAAACAATTTTCCTTTTTCTCGCCAGTACACCAAGGTTACTCGAGACTCGATTACTTTTTGATTGACCATAAGCTGCTGCCTCTGGCCACCCGTACAGATTATGACAGTATAGTCATTTCAGACCACTCACCAGTAATTCTACAATTGAATTTTCCAGAAAATATCGCTCATCCCCCTCCGTGGCGGTTAAATATCAGGCATTTATCTGATGAAAGGTTTGTGGAATTTATCAATAGTCAAATTGACCTCTTCTTGGAACTGAATCTGACCCCCGGGATAAGCTATTCTACCATTTGGGAAGCTCTGAAAGCCTATCTGAGAGGGCAGGTGATATCTTATACGGCAGCAGAGAAAAAGAGGCGGATGAAGCGAGCGTCTGAAATTTTGGTGTACATAAAGGAACTGGATCGGCAGTACTCAGAATCGCCCTCTGATGAATTACATCAGAAGAGGATCTTACTCCAGACCAAATATGACTCGATTACGAATGTCAAAGCAATTGATCTCCATCTGAGGTCTCGGCTCACCCACTATGAGCATGGCGATCGCGCTAACAAGTTATTATCCCACCAAATTAAGCAAATAACCACTGCAGGCTCTATTTCTGCAATAAAAAATGAACACGGACATGTATTAACAGACCAACAGGACATAAACAGTGAGTTCCGACTATTCTATGAGAAGTTGTACGCTTCTGAAGCTGCCGACCCAACTCAAGTTGAAAATTTTTTGAGCACCCTACCCCTCCCCATCTTAGAAGACAATGACAAAAACATGTTGGAATCCGACATCACCCAGTCAGAAATAAGTAATGCCATTACAAAAATTAAATACGGCAAGGCCCCTGGCCCAGATGGATATCCGGCTGAATTTTTTAAACTATTTGCAATCAAACTGGTCCCATTGCTATCGAAAGTTTTCAAAGAGGTTTATGACAGGAAGACTCTACCTGCAACAATGACACATGCCACAATCTCATTACTGCTTAAAAAAGCAAAAGATCCATCGCTGTGTGAATCCCACCGCCCAATTAGCCTCCTGAATTGCAATTATAAGATTCTAGCAAAAGTATTGGCAGGCAGACTTGACAAGGCTCTTCCAAAGTTGATACATCCAGACCAAACAGGGTTTATCTCAAGGAGACAGACATCTAGTAACTTACGTCGGGTATACAATGTGATCTATCAGCGCAACAACTTCGAACCTGAAATAGTAATTTCCCTGGATGCGCAAAAAGCTTTTGATAGAGTGGAATATAAGTTTTTGTTTGCAACACTGAAAAAATTTGGATTCGGTCCTGTCTTCTGCTCCTGGATTAGTATTCTGTATGCGTCGCCACAACCAGCAATACGCACAAACAAGGATCTGTCCAGTCTTTTCCCTCTATCTCGCGGGGCCAGACAAGGTTGCCCGCTTAGCCCCTTATTATTCAATATTGTTATTGAACCCTTGGCAGTACGACTGAGAAACGATCCACAGCTAGTTGGAGTACGAAGAGGAGGACAAACTCATAAAGTATCTCTGTATGCTGACGACCTCCTCCTCTTTCTTTCAGATCCGTTCAGCACCATTCCCTGTGCTCTTGAAATCTTTAGTTCATTTAGTCAGGTGTCAGGTTATAAGTTGAATCTTTGTAAGAGCGTTCTCTTTACAATAAATAGGAACGCGCAGCAGTTGGACTTCCGGACCTTCCCCTTTAAGGTGTGTAAAAACCACTTTAGCTACCTGGGGGTCAGTGTTACTTATAACTACGAGTCGTTGTTCTCCAAGAACTTTACAGTCGCGCTGGATAAAGTTAAACAGGACATGGAGAACTGGTCCAAACTCCCGTTGTCACTAGTCGGAAGGGTCAACTTAGTTAAAATGGTAATTCTGCCCAGACTTCTCTATTTATTCCAGACTGTACCGGTTTTCATTCCCAAATCCTATTTTAAAGATTTGAATAGTCACATGTCCAGGTTTCTCTGGAATAGAAACATACCTCGAATTAGGAGAGAGTTTCTAGAAAGACCGAGAGACGATGGTGGGCTTGCTCTACCAAATTTCCTTCACTACTATTGGGCCATGAACATTCAGAAATTGCTACTTTGGCTTGCAGATGCTTCGGACATGGAGGTTCCAGCCTGGGTCCCGATGGAGAAACATTCTTGCAACCCAGCATCACTTGGCTTGTTATTGTGTAGCTCGCTACCTCTGAGTAAACATCACTGGACAAACAATCTGATAGTCAAGGGCTCACTGAGAATCTTGTTTCAATTCCTTACTCACTTTGGATTTAAAGGCGCTATAGCTGCAACTCCCATTCACTCTAATGTTAATTTCCCCCCCTCCTTGATCGACCCGTCTTTTCTATCATGGCACAGGAAGGGTCTGTCATGTGTAAAGAAGCTTTTCAAAGATGGCGAATTGGCCTCATTTGAGCAGTTGAAAAAGGATTTTGACTTATCACAATCTGACTTCTTTAGATATCTACAGATTCGCAGTTTTGTGAAAACAACTTTTTCCCTGACTCTTCCACAAAAGAACTGGCTGGACGAATGCTTAGAGTTAGACCCATGGGATAAAGGTCTGGTGTCATCTTTGTATAGTAAAATTCAAGGTGCATCATCCCCATCAACAGAGCACCTGAGGAATCAATGGGAGGAGGAATTAGGCAAACTATTCACTGATCGGGCCTGGCAGTCGGCAATTACTAGAATTCACACCTCATCGATTTGTGTCAGACATAGTTTAATACAGTTCAAGATATTACACTGACTACACATATCTCCAAGTAAACTTTCCAGACTATACCCAGGTTCTGACTCATCCTGTGTAAGGTGTGGCTATGGCCCGGCAAGCCTCAGTCATATGTTTTGGTTGGGTCCTAAACTTCAGAATTTCTGGCAAGAACTATTCGGAACATTCTCCTCCCTATGTAACAAGCCTGTCGGTCCAAACTGCATGGTGGCCCTGTTTGGCGTCACCCCACCGGATACAGCTGTGACAGCCCAGCAAGCCAACGCGATCGCTTTTATAACTCTGCTCGCAAGACGCCTGATCCTGCTCAACTGGAAAAAAGCAGCTCCGCCTTCTCATAAACTCCTGCTGGAAGATGTTATGTCCCACTTAAAACTGGAGTATTTAAGGCACACCATAAACGGCTCTTTACAGACTTATAATAAAATCTGGCAACCTTTTGTTAATCTTTTTAAAAAAAAAAGTCCACCTTAGAGTCCAGCCCCGAACCTTACAATCTGACTGGTTCTGATCTAATCACTATTGTGATGTTTCTTCGTTGTCTTGAACATTTGTATTGCCATCATCATTTATTTATTTGGTTACCTTAATGTGGTCTGATTTTTTTTTTTTTTTCTTCATACTTGAAAGCACCAATGCTTGTTCTATTGTTCTCTTGTTCTTCTGTTTCTGTATGCGGATTAAATTTTGAAATAACAATAAAAAGAATTTTATAATAATAACTAATGCTCAGTTAAGGCTTATCCGTACATTGAAAGAAGAATTCGTACATAGATAAAGTCTTTAAAACTGCATACTTATAGTGATGGGGAAAGAGATTTGAGCTGTGTACATTATTAACAAATGATACATAAAGTATTGAGGAATAAGGAAAAGTAGTTAATGCAATCTTTACAAATGTTATAACTGATACATTGAGCATCAACTAATTGTTTATTAATGCTTAGTAAAGGCTTAATAATTTGTGAGGAAAAAATGTAAAGACAATAAAAATATGATTTGCAAAGTATTATCACTAATGAATATCACTAATAGATTTTACGTTTGTAAATGATGAACTATTAATGATCAACTTTTCTTAAATGGTTTCTAGAGAATTAAAAAAGCAATTATAAATGTTTTATAAAGACATTACATACAGTATTTTGTTATTAATAATTATTAAGCCATGTATTTATGTTCTTACCAATGAGTAGCTAATAAAAAGAATGCTTTGTAAATGTTTCACTAGTGGTTTTTTAAGCATTTACTTACACTTTATAAATGCTTTACTAATGCTTTATAGCATGCGGTTAACAAAGTGTTACCTCAGAACGTTTTGGAAATGAAATCCGGCACTTTTCAGATGTGCGCCAATTTATAAATCCGACGTCACTCTGCGTGATTCCGGCTATGTGTGATGGGGGTATTATTCTTGTAGCACTGGAGTTCTCCTGCTGGAAGGAAAAGAATAACATGGACAGGTTTATCCAGTGATCCTGCAGTGGACAAGAAATTTTTAAATATTTAAATGTTGGTCTCATCAGTGACTTGATCTGGAATTAAAACAGTCGCGATTTGAATGAATGACGTTAACACATGCGGATACAGCCGGGATACTTTCTGCAGTGCTACAGCAGCCAGCCAATGGTGAGCTGCAGCTATAGGCATAAGGGAACAGACATAATAGTCTGTTCCCTTATGCCTGTAGGTGAGGATAGATTCATTTACCAAAAACTTTACATACAGATACCACATGTTGGTCTGGTTAGAATTCCGTGCTGGCTCAAACATCTAGTGGGTTAATGGAGGAGGTTAAAGGTCCCACTTCAGTCTGGGGCATATTGTTACTGGAAACCTGTTATGAATCCCAACACATCTATGAGTCCAAATAAAAAACACATCATTGCAACACTTCCTTCCATTGTGGCCCTAATCTGAACTTGGCTCATTGGTTTCTGACGTTGAGACGGTTCAGGATCTTATGCATATTTCACAGATCCACACCTATACAGGTGCCCCCTTTATAGTCAGCTTTAGCCCTGCTTATAGCGGTTGTCTATGGAAAAAAGTGTTGCCTTTTTACAATGTGACAAATGTATCCACTGTGTTTTTTTCTCCTATTTTTACATCACTTGGTGCAGTTAGTAACGCTTGGAGTGGACCCTCCCACAGAGGAGCCGACCAATCCTTCCACTTATGGTTTTTATCCAGATTGAATCTCTGACTGCAATAAGTTCTCCAGAATCCTGCAATGGAAGGGAAGACTCTGGCAATCTGTCACAACCTCTCTACTTTTCAGTTTTGATCACATAATCCACGATGTCCACTTCTGGAGTTACAAACCCAAATTCAGGGAGTACACATCTTCTTCCATACAATACTTCAAATGGTGTTAATCCTGCTTTGCCAGTTGGTGTTATGCACATGTGGAAACTTGCTAGATCAAGGCAATATATCCAATTTTTTCCTGTTTCCTTCATAGCTTTCCATAGCCTACTTTTTATTGTTCCGTTTGTACATTTCTCTCATCCTGTACTTTGAGGGTGGCACACACAATGGTTCTTTAAGGGAATTCCCAAGCAGGTGCTCACAGTTTTTATTATCTCATTCACAAAATGTGTTCCATTATCACTGTACAACTTTTGTGGGATTCCATATCTGAGTATTATTTCTCTACATAATATTTTAGCTACTGTTGGCGCATTGGGGTGTGTTACTGGAAATATCTCCACCCATCTAGTGAAAACATCAACTATAACTCAACAGAATTTCTTTCCTTTGCATTTACTTAGTTCAATGAAATCCATAATGTGGTGAGGGGAAACGTTCCCTCCTTGGTCTCAAGTTTCCCTGTGAGTTATATCAGGCACATGTAGGACAAGAAAGACAAAAATTTGAGTAATTTGTAAATCCATATATAGTGAAAACTTTGTGTAAAATAGTATCCACCCCACCTGTGGAGACATGGCAAGGCCCATAGCTCAAAATAGCCGCCCAGTGATATAGTTCCTTAGGAAAGATGGGGCGACCATTGTGTCACACATATATATTGTCTTGCTGAAGAGTCCCTTTAGTAATCTGCAGTGCTTTTTCCATTTGATGTGTGGTTATTTGCATGTCTGAAAGTATTGTCATGACAACTTAGAGGGGATGAAAACCAAAGTGGTATGGTTATTTTAATTATTTTATTATTTGTTTTGTTTGTTTGTGGTTGAGGAGCTTGCAAAACAGCTTGTTTGCGGTAGTCATCTATAGCCTTCACTTGATGATTAAATATTTAACCTGGGATTTCCACAACTGTAATTTTTTTTTGCCAGCTTGCACTCGGCCGAGACGGACGCATTTTCTCTTCTCTCCCTCCCTCCTTATCTTTCCTGCTTCTGTGGCGTGTTGTCTGTGAGGCTCCAGTTGTTGCTCTTCTGAAAAGCGACAAAAATGGATTTGTTAAAGTGGTCTCTGAACGCAATTGACACTATTTTTTCTACAAGACATTCGGGGGCGGAGGACCCGACCTGTCCTGCCGGGACGCATGTGATGGGCTACGTGATGGACTCATGGAGGAGATGGCAGGTCATGTGCCTTTACACGCTGTCTGTGGAGGACGTAGAAGATGTGTATCTATTTGGCTTGGGAGTGACCGGCTTTCTGCTGTGTGGCATGGGCATAGCGCTGGTGTACTGGAAAATTAAAAAAGTGGAGGCTGTTTTGATTGGGCCGTCCAGATTTCCCCATTTGATTGATTCGATTGGAAGGACAATGACTGCTCAGTCGGCGGGTGTTAACCGCACATTGGAAACCATCTCTGGGAGGATTGCAGCGCTGGAAAACCGCCTTGACCGTCAGTAATGACCACATCCTTTCTACATTCAGATGCATTGAGAGCCACTTTGTTCTCAGAACTGTGGAATCTTTCACGTGTCTGCTAATCAGACATTCATTTGGCTTCCCCAAGACAGCTGCACTTCAAGGCCGCTGCGATAAAAAACCTCCAAGAAGATTAAACACTCAAGCCTTGCTTCCCCGGTCTCCCCCTCCCTCAGCTTCTCCAGCTCTGACGTTGACTGTGAACAGTGACTGCTCAGAGCTGAACCCCCCCTTCCTTCCAGGATTCAGTCATGGCCATTGTTTAGCGCCAAAAAGGGCTGCTACCGGAGTGTTCTGATAAACTGGACTTTCAAATCTTGGCTGTCGTCCTGTGTTCTTGTTTGTCTGTGTGTTTACTGTTCTCTGTGCTGATAAGAGTTTTTTCCTCATTGTTGTGGCTTCTCGAAGGCAGCAACCTTGAGGTTTTTTTTCTCTTCCTTACCTTGTGTGTGCTTTTTTATATGTTTATGTACCGGGCCGGCCTATGTGTGTTGTGTGTTATGTGTGTGTCGTTTGTTATGGGTCGGTCTTGGTTTGCTCAGCCCTGTTGTTGACCAAGGCAGGGATGTACATCTGGAGCTGGTCCCCGGGCCCCTAATGGCGACTTCTGCTCCTACTGGCAATTAGGATGGGTAAAATGCAGTAGACACATTTCATTGTGCAGGGAACATGTTCTTCTGTGCATATGACAATAAAATTCTTTGAATCCTTTGAATCCTTTTGTCCTTGTTTACCTTGTGTCCTTGCTCAGCCAGGAAAAACACCAGAGACGCAGTATCAAGTTTACATGACTGCTCATCTTTAGAAGCCACAAGCATGTCATCCACATACAGCAAAATCTGACTTCCTGACGGTGGAACGAACAAATGGACCGCATTTTTATAGTGCTTTTCCATCTGCATCAAACGCTCAAAGCGCTTTACAAATAATGCCTCACATTCACCCCAATGTGAGGGTGCTGCCATACAAGGTACTCACTACACACCGGGAGCAACTGGGGGATTAACGACCCTGCCCAAGAGAGCCCAGTGACCTCCCAGTCAAGATGGGATCCAAACCAAGGATCCCCCAGTCCCAAGCCCAATGCCCAACCAGTGCATGAACAAACTGCACCAAATTACTCAACCTGCATTGTGAAGAAATTGTAAGAGATTCAGTATATCCTTATGCCAATTGGGTAAAGGTATATTTTCCCTTGGAAGGTAAATGCAAACCAGAACTGAATATCAGGATGGAGAAAAATGCATTACTTATGTCTACCACTGTAAATATCGTCGCTTGAGGTCATAGGTCATTAATAAACATATGTGGGTCTAGAACAATAGGTGCTCTGCGCATTACAGCTTTAGTCACTGCTTCCAAATCTTGCACCATTCTCCATCCTGTGGAGGGAGGTGCTTTCTTTACTGGAAACACAGGTGTATTACACGGTGAATCCAGACACGGCACAGTCATCTTTCTATCCAACAGTCATTTTATGCCGCTATTCCCTGCTCTGCTTCACGGCGCAAAGGATACTGTTGTTGGAAAGGTCAATAATTTGACTTTGGAGTAAAATGCTCGGCTCCCCTGATTAAGCCTACATCAGCTGGACCTTGTAACCACAAGCTCTATGGTAACACTGAAAGCACCTCCCAGTCCTCATCAATGAGGAAGAGGAGAGCCTGTCAGTTACTGAATGTAACACCTATATGTTCAGCAGGTACCACAGTCACCAGCTGTTTCAAAGACATCCTGTAAATCCCCTGTCACCACCTCCTATTAAAGGGCCGTTGCTTCGTCCACATTTCGTTGGCCGTCAACAGCTGTGTACATTGCTTTGCAGAGGGCGTCCTCTGCTGGTGCGGTTAGTGCACTACATGGGATTGACTTCACCTGATGTGACTAATATGGTGGGGTGAGGGGTTTATTCCTCCTTGGCCAGGTTTTGCCTAATTTTATACATGTTTTGGTTGCTTCTTTTGTTGGTTTGTTGTTTATGTTTTGGTTTTCAGTGTGTTTTTGTATTTAATTTTTTTTTCTTTTCTTTTTTTGTCTGAGCTGGACCCTTGCTCACCCAATATAAAATCTGGTTGAAGGTGAATAATTTAACTCGGTTAAGTGCAATATAAGATCTGGTTGAAAACCGAACAATGTAATTCTGTGTAATATAAGGTGAATGTGAAAAGCAATGCCATGAAATGTGAAATTTGTGATGTTTTATCTATATTTTTAAATTAATTTGGCAGAATAAATCTACCTTGAGATAAACACACCTCTCTGTTTTCCTGTACCTTGCACAGCTTTTTGTTACAAATTGGGCTTTGATTGGTGCTAGGGCTGTATCCCTGGGTGGCGTTGTCGGTCCTTTTCTTTAAAATTGAAATTAAATTATAGTTTCTTTTTAATTATGATAAACAAACAAATAACCCTAGCCCAAGCTAGACTCCACTTCGCCACAATATAAATTTTCCTCTGGTTCCAAATCCAGTTTGTAATTTTTTTTTTTTTTAGCTCTGACATCGTGTGTGCATGTGTCTGTCATTTGCATCACTAGCATAGTGTTCCTATCCGGGACTACGCCTCACTTAAGGTGGTACACAAAATCAACTTCTAATAAGTTGAACAGACAAGATGGCGCAAGTACAATAGGAGCAGTGTGAGACATTCCAGTTTGTGGATCTGAAATGGTAACAGGTTTAGAAAAATATTCCCTGTTCATGCTTCTGTTTGCTGTTCTGACCAGAATAGGCTGATTTGTCATTATTAAAGTTGGTATGGGCGCGCTTATCACAATTCGAGTTGTGCCTGAATCACATAAGAAGGGTACGGTTGTCCCTCTCACTCGCAAATGTATCATTACCTCCGCCAAGGAGGTTATGTTTACGACCACGTCCGTTCGTTTGTTGGTTGGTTGGGTTGTTAGCAGGATTACTCAAAAAATCCTCAATGGATTTCAATGTAATTTTTACCAGGGGTGTTTCTTGGCCTAACTTAGAAGTCATTAAATTTTGGTTATGATCCGGATCCCGTAATTTTTTTAAGGATTTTTTATCATTGCAGAATAGGGCCAATTTCAACATTTTTGCATCTAACTTCATGAAGATGGATCACAAAGGCTGAACAAAAATTAAGTTACAACACAACAATAATTTAGCATTTGTTTCTCCTCATTGAATAAACTTATTAGAAAAAAAATAACTTGTGTAGTTAATGCAGTTTCTCTTTATAAATACATTTGCTGAAAATCTAAGGGTTTAACCCTCTGGGGCCGACACTTTTTAATGATATGAGATAGAAACTTACTTTTTTGCTGAAAAGTTAACTCCGCGGACTTTCGAGCCACCGTCCACCATGTTTGTACTCCTCAATTGTGTGTTCTTTCCTTCTTGTCTGCAGCTGTTAAAGTATTTATTTTTGTGTTTATAACAGATTTAACTTCTTGTTATAATACTTCAAATGAGCTGTGCTCTGATGTGATCCGCTGACGTCACCACTCGCTCTGTTCACTTCTTTGCTCCACTTGACAAACTGTACGTCGTGTTGGAGATTAGATCGCACCACATAGCATGACATTTGTGCATGAAAGATTTTTTTGAACATTTCAAAATTCTCTGTGCGCAATAGCACGCACCAGCGCCCCTCTCGCGTCCTGTCTGCACCAGTTAAATGCTAGTTTACTCTCCAGCATGACACATCACGACCTGTGTCGTGAAGCCAAGGCATGTTTGAGTACAGGTTGCGCAGAATTCCTCCGCACGTCTGTCTCAATGTGCCGAAAAAGTGCTGATGTCCACGTCTTTTCACAATTCCTGTGCTAGTCAGATGACGTCCCGGATAACACACAGCGTCCAGTTTGGAAATGAACGGCACATTCCACTGTTACAGGAGTTTTTGTCATGGAAAGAGGAGCAGAGGCTTCGCGCGTCGCAGCGGTGCCGCATAGCGCAAAGCAACGCCGTGATGAAGCCTCACGGGACATGTTCTGGCATGTCCAGGCACATCCACAATTTCTCGGATAATCACTCGATGTCACCACCGACAGCTGTCTGAACGCCATCTCAAAGCCGTCCTGTGAGACCAAAACGGAGGTGTTCCTTTGTCTCGCTCCATCAGCAAATCGGTCGTGACGCGCGAAGCCTCTGCTCGGCTTTCCGTGACAAAATCTCTTATTAAAAGTGAAATCTGCTGGAAAATGGTTGATGTCCAGCTCTTGTGATAACCAGAGAAAGTGCACACAACGGTCCGGCTCCACAGAGCCATCCGTTTAGAAATGATCCGGTGGTTTGTGGCTCTCAATGGCGGCACAGAGCGCGGCGCGCCGAGCATCTTTAAAGCTGTCCTTAAAGCTGTAGTAACAGTCCTTATTCTTTGTGAAGCCCGTAAAATTTTCACCGAAAGCCAGATAAATTTTTCGAATGGTTTCCAGCTGCCATTCTCTAACAGTTTCTGAAAAAATTGTGATGGAAAAAAAGCCCAAATCATTCCGCCATTTCCTGACAATGAAAATCCGCCGAGGGGGTGGACCACTCCTCACTCAAAGCCTGCTCACAGGCGAATGACGCAACCGACAGGCGTGGAAAAACTCACACATGCGCACGAGGGTTCAAGCTTGTCTGACGCAACCACACGTGATTCAGATCCATATGGTTTTTGAAAAAAATAATAAGGTCGGATACTTTTCTAATAGACCTCGTAAATGCCCATTTACATTGTCTTTTTCCACACCTAGTCATGCAGCATTACCTTCAGGATTTGAATGACAACCTCGGGCCCAATCTCCCATTTTCCCACAATGGACTCCTATCCCAGTCTCCCCCACTTCTCTGCCTTTGCTGCATGCCACCACCACTCTGACCTCTACCTCTTCCCATAAATCTTTCTCTACCCCTTCATCCGTCTGCATACATCACTGAGTCCACTACCAGTATGTTGGATTTGTCCTTTTTAGCTGCCTTTATCTGGATGTTTTGCATAATTCACATAGTCAGTGAAGCTGCACATGGGCAACGGAATCATATATTTTGCAACATAATCGCAAATGGGAGGGATACAGTTATGGTGTATTGCTTCCTTAAGGGGTTGCTGTTAGGTTCTTTATTCATCTATATCGTGCCCCATACCACTATGAGTTTCACTTATCATGCGTGCCCTGAAATCATCAAATGATTCGCTAATCATTTGAGTAGTTTGAGTAATCCCAATCCAATTCGTAGTAATTTTAAATTTGTCTTTTATTCTGTCAAAAAGGGCACTTAGGGGTGGTACCATTGGTCCTGGGTTTCCTCTGTCCCTAAAGGGGGAAGTATGTCACCGTCCTGCTGTCTCGGATCCCAAAGTCCCCACACATGGACCCAGTGGGGGCCCAAAGTCTTCCTTATAGCCCTTTCAGAGTGCAGCCAAACTGTGCACTCTGATTCCTCTGTGCAGAGAACCTGCAGGCTGCGTGCTCACCTCCTCTCTGCCCCCTGCTGCACGCATCTGACGCAGAAATTCCTGCGTCGTCCTGACGCAATAGGAAGCAACTGGAAGTGGGCCCGGTGTGAAAGGGGCTTTAAGGTCCTTAATCCCCTAGTTGCTTCCCGGTGTGCAGTGGGCGCCTTGCATGGCAGCAGCCTCACATTGGGGTGAATGTGAGGCATTGATGTGCACTTTGAGCGTCTGATGCAGATGGAAAAGTGCTATAAAAATGCAGTCCATTTACCATTTAGATTTTTACCAAGCTGGAGGAACAGCTTGGTCAAAACCTCAGCACCCAGCTCTCCTCCGCTGTGCACACAGGGAAGCAGAGGGGTTTAATGACTCTGTCACTGGTCTGTCACGCTGTCTGGAGGGAGGAAACATGAAAGCCAATCCAGAAATTTGCATGTCTTAGATTGAGCAAACCAATCGCCCCCTTCCGTGGCGAAACAAAAATGCCGGAACCTTGTTTCCTTGTTTTCATATTATAATTTGCACCATGTGTCATGCTTAGTTATCACGTTACGGGGCAACATGTGGCACATGTCATAGAATCCAATGGATGTCAACATTGGATGCCTTTATACTTTGGAGACCAAGCATTCAACAGTCAAAACTATTCCATTTATAATCCCATTAGCTCAACCAATAATTTATACCACAAAATTGTGTTG